>NC_079536.1:10551143-10918643 GCF_003711565.1 Takifugu flavidus
AACAGCCTGAACTCTGACACACCAAGACCTTTCAAATTAGGGAAGCTGAAAGCTGCACGTACTGTTGCGTCGGGTGACTTCACCACGAGGACAGCACACAGCTCGTAGTGCTGACATGCTGACTAAGGCTGCTGAGCGTGCACTTCACATGTCACAGTGCTCAAG
Source organism: Takifugu flavidus (assembly GCF_003711565.1). Taxonomy (NCBI): domain Eukaryota; kingdom Metazoa; phylum Chordata; class Actinopteri; order Tetraodontiformes; family Tetraodontidae; genus Takifugu; species Takifugu flavidus. Next base: position 10,551,309 of record NC_079536.1, read on the forward strand.
GTCATTCCCAGTGTTGGTGCAGCCAAGTGTCCAAACAATCAATGACAGCAAACAATCAAAATGTCTCTCGTACATTCGAGAACTCCACGCTGCAACTGGCACGTTTTCAGCTGCAGCTGCTGCACGGATATAAGAAACGGACTTTAAGACTCCTCAATGTGCAGCTGAAGACATGAAAAAGTGAAAGAAGCTGTAGAGGGTCCACATTATGGGCTCAGAAGTGGCGGGTAGACCCTCCCCTGAGCGCAGCCGTCTGATGTCTGATTGACAGGCGACACGCAAAGCTCACCTGAGCCCCTGACCTCCTCTTTTTTACGCGTCGCTGTCCCTCTTCTCTTCTTTTCTCTCTTCTCTGAGAGGGCGGAAACTCGAGGAGGGGGCAAGTCCAGGGTGGAATGTCCTCGGGCTGTGACCAGGTCTCAGGGGCGGGGGCGGGGGTCGCAGGGAAACAAAGCCCATTCAGGTAAAACGCTCCATAGTTTGAGACAGCCTGGCTCCCAGAGCAGATAATACTGAGGCTAATGCAGACGCATCCAGCATCATCTGGATGACAGCAGCAGGTGTGTGTATGTGGGGGTGTGTTCATGTGTGTGTCTTTGCATGTGTGGATCATTCAATCAGCAAGAGTGACGGAGAAAACCGACACTTGCGTAAACACACAGCTCCACACAGTCCTGAAATGACTAAACTGGTGTGGAAAATATCCCGTATGAGTCATAATCCTCTTTATGCCGGCTGATCTCGGGCAAATTCAGACCTTACAACCCACATTAGAGGACTCCAACGGTGTTCAAAAGTCTGCGTTGCCTTGATAGGAATCAATATTGCTGCGCCTCCCTCGCTGAGGTGCAGCAGTCGGAATGTCGACGGGTCACGGAAACGTCTGCGTTAATTACAGCAGACAAATGTCCACTTTTGAACCTTCTGCCTTCTGTCTCAGTGTCCTTTAATTTGACAACATCTGGGATGCTACCCTTCCTGCAATAAAAAGGCTCTGACACAATCAAAATGCTTCCATTATCCTGGGCGTATATTATACTGCAGCTAACACGCTAAACCGTCTTTATGTTTGTTACCTGCTGCTGACAGGCTTATGCATGAATCCTTTTTAATCCTTTTTATATTATAACATATATGATGAGGACAATATTTTTCATATGTTACTCTCCATTATATTTAAACAACCTCCGTATCACCATGTGTCTTAAGTTAAAACCAGCCTGTAGTTAGCTTAGCTTAGCATAACACGCCTGGGCTGGCTCTGTATTAAGAGGGCAACTGGTTTTGTTTTGCGTCTACAAAAGCAAAATACTACAATCTTAGCAAATGGACACAATTGTAGTGCAGTAATGAAGTAGCTGTGAGATGGTGTAACTTTAAAGAGTTTATGAGTTGAAACTTGCATCAACAGATCTGTCTGTTTCTTGTTCCAGTCAACCAAATTTCTCTTTTGGGTAAATTATGAACTGAAAAACAAACTCAAGCAATAAACATCCATTCGCCTTCAACGCAGGCGGGTTGCAAAATCAAGTGTGTAGTTTGGCACACGTGGTGTGTAGACGGTGTGAGGTTTTGTGAAGCTCCCCAGTTCGTATCCACAGATGTGGCCTTCCAGCAACCCCCTCCCCATGGAGGGGGCTCCAGAGCCCACCGTGCCAAGTCAAAGACTCTTTAAAGTGTCACTGTGGACTGTTAGCATAGGTTGGGCTGCTCTCCTCAGGCTCAGTCTTCCCACAAAGCCATGGTGATGAAATATCTGAAGCTAAACTCCAGGTTACGGGCGGACTCTCTCTTCTCCTCCACGCTCCATCCATCTTTCCCATCTCCCTCCTCCTCGTTTCTCCAAGCAGGTCTCACTCTGGTGCCTGTCATTCTTCTGCCTTTTGTATCTGTGGGCCTTTTTCTCATTGAATGCTGCTTTCTCTCCCACCCCCACCCCTCTCCTTTGCTTTCCTTTCCTTTCTCACTCACTCGCTCATTCACTCTAGGGCCTAATTATGAGATAGCTTCGAATAAATACATGTATTTTTCTCCTGCAAGGAGACCAGGAATCCTTGCACTCCATTTTTTTTTGGTAAAACTAGGTTGAATTCTAGACTCAAGGAGGTTTTATTCAGTGAGGTCCCTCTGCTGATGGGAGTAGTCGCTGGGATGGGAGATTTCCTGGATGCAGTAATTGTGTCTCATTAATTCGTACTGTAATGCCGGGTAGCTAAACAGGCTATGCAATTACAGGCCTGAGCCTTGAATAGTCTAGCTAATCAGGGGACAAAAGCTGTGGCTCAGAGGCCATTAGGCCTGAAGGAAGTGCCTCCATTTTGAGGAGTGGTCTGCGATGCCTTCATCATCTGCCAGCACGGGTTGGGAAGGAACGTCGGGGGCCGGGGGAGTCCTTCCACTTCTAAGCCTACTGCTCAGTTGTTAATCAGGTGGCTGCAGCGGTGCAGTCCGACCGGACATTCGTGAGAGTTGTGAACGGCAGCCAGATGTCAGACTTTTGGTGGAACACTGCCAAAGCACTACCTTACCTATTTAAGTGGATTCAGGCATCACATGTGATTTAAAAAAACAAAACAAATCCAACATAATATTTTTTCATTTTAAAATCAAAGTAGAAAAATAATTAACTTATCCGAAAATATCTTACAGAGAGGTAATCTGCAAGAGGAGATGTCAGGAGGAGGCACTTTTTTTGTCTGAGTATCCTGACTGGAGGTCAAAGACACCCCCCCCCCCACCCAACCCCCACTGGCAACGCCACGCGTTCCTCCAAACTGTCGACTCAGGAGTCTGAGAGACCTTTCTGCCACTTGGGAGAGGTTGAAGGAAGGAAGAGAACAGACGATCCGCGCTGCCCCCCACCCCCCACATTTCCACTTCTCCTCTCTGCCCCCCCTCGTCCCCCCACCAGCTTTATCTTTCATCCCCATTAATCGCATCATCAGGAAACCTCGATGGAGAAGAAATGAACTCTCCTGGTCATTAGAATCAAGCATTGAATTATTGACATGCAATTAGCCTGCCACCTTAGCCGGCAGACACTGAACCCCACACCCCCCACCCCCCTACCCCGTGTATTGAGAAATGAAAAAAAAAACAAAAACTGAGTTGCCAGAATAAGAAAATAAAAAATTACTCATAAAGTCCTATTCATCACACAATAAGAGCTCTGAGCCTGGTTCCCGCTCATTTATCGGGTTTATTCCCATAAGGAACGCCGTCCTGTGCTCGTTATCTGCTTCGTTATGGAGGGACCCGGTGCCGCTGCTGGATTATTCTGTGGATTATAATAAGGTTGCCGAGACGCACGCGGATGTACTAACGGTGAGGTGAGCTCTCCCCGCTCCGCTCTCCCCCTCCGCCAAACTTGTCCGTCTGTCCCCGTTCAGCAGATTTCAATTCCATTATTAGAATAATGAGCCTAATTTTTAATCCGCCATCACTCAAAAGAAAACAGCGATGAAGGCATGAATAATATTTCGGGGGAGATTTGTCCCCAAATTGCGTTTTCAGAGTCGCTTCCAATTATGGCGACAATTGCCTCAGCTATTTCATGATTAGCAAGAAACACTTAGCGCGCCTGTTAGTCAAATCCACATTCAGCAGCCTCTCCGCAGCAGCAGAGCGTGAGTTTGACAAGCTGTTTACGTTAAGCCTGAGTAAATCAAATTCAGAGTTTGCCTTCCCTCCCCAGTAATCTCATTTTGTTTACCGCCGATGCTAAATACATTAGCATCTGCAAGGTCTGTCTGTGTTTACTCTATTCCCCCCATCTCTCTTTAGTGGATCTAAGCCAAGCAGAGACTAATGTTATGAAATGAGGGTAGCCAGCTGTATATTCATGAAAAAAAAAGTCCCTCCTAATCTGACACCGAGGCAGGGATTCAGAGCTGGCGGAGCTGCCAGTATAAACTGACAGAAGACGTAGCTTTTGCTTAAGTGAGTGGATGTACTTGCTGCTTTTAAGCTGTAATATTTCCCCTCTCTCCACCCAGGTTGTTTATGTGGGAAAGTGAGAGGAAATAGCAAATGTCGGTCTCAGGAAACCAGTGGATACACACTAGGAAGTAATGGTTTGGGTTAGATCCTTCCAAAGCAACTCGGGCTTTAAATAGGATGTACGAGTAATTTGAACTTTGAGGAGGAAGTAACTTCGAGGTCAACCAGTGTAAAAGCCTAGCTGAACAGGGTCTAAAGCTGTGCTACATAGACCCAAGAGTCACTGGAGGTCATTGGACCAAGGCCTCGTATTTCGGTGAAAACTTAAACCTTTTAGGCCATCCACTAGAACACCTGAAGCCAGAAGCATATAAAAGCAACTCCAAGGTGGAGGGTTCTGCAAATGCTGCCACATGGGTCTTCGTAGTCTGAGTGCATCGGTCCCTTACTGCCAACTAGTGGCCCGGCATGTGCACTGTAGCAGAGAGGTGCACGGAGTTCCTCGGGGGAACAGAATTCTGAAATATGTTGTGTTAAGGAGGCCCAAGTCATCTTGTCATGTCCCTTATCAGTTATCTCCAGCACGTATGCGTGGGATTAATGAGTCAACGTTCTGAATCAACGTCTGCACCTGTAAGGGAGGAGTCAAACAGAAGCCACCTAATCCGGCAAGTAAATAGTCCACTCACGTTTGGTTGCTACGCAAAGAGCAGCAGATTGCTATAGACGATGGCATCCGAGCTTTATCAAACCGGGAAAGATGATGAAGCAGAGAAGAAAGATATGGTTACATCTAGCAGAAGATCTCAACTAAATTAGACTAGCTGGTAGTGCAGCTCCTTATTTGCTTCTTCTATTATTGCGATGATGATGGTGAAGATGATTCTTCTTATTGTAATAAAACTGTAACTGTCAGGGAAGCATCTTTACCTCATCGGTCAGTGTGTGACTGTAAACACTGGACTGTCTGGTTTGACTGGACTGGACTGGACTGTCTGGTTGTCCTGCTAATGCTAATGCTAATCTAAAGAGGAGTCCAACATTTAATGAACATGTGGTTGTAAGTCATTAGGACTTGGGAGACTGTCTCTCTCTCTCTCTCTCTCACACACACACACACAACACACACACGCACATGCACACATTTCATTCAAACTTCATATTTTACCAAGCTAATATGCTGAAATTAATAAAGTGGCACCATTAGGGTTTAAAATTTGGCTCTAAATTCATTTTTTCCTCCATAAACTCTTGACTGGGTGATTTTCTTTTTTTAATTAGAAAAGTTTAGCATGGGCAAACCTCGGAAAGAACAAAGAGAAAGAATCACTAAAGTTGGATCAACTTGTAAATGTTCCAAAAGTTAGAGGTGTGAATCAAGAAACATTTCTTTGAGTTTTGAATCCAGAAGGATTAGAGGTTTAACATTGTTGGAGACTATATCCACTTTGATGCTGACTGTTTCATCTTGTCAAAAACAACGTCAATAATTTGTCCTCAGTCTCAACTGACAGTAGAGTGCACGTGCGACATTTAAATATCAAATATATTCAGTGTTAATGTTCTGTCAAAAAGGCGGCAATGAATCTAAAAATCAACTCTGGAATGTGAATCTCTCCTGAACAGTTTAATTTGATTAATCTTAACAGCATCTTCGCCTCACTAGTCAGTGTGTGACTGTGAACGCACGTGATGATTGACTTTTGTTTGACTCGACAGGTGTGACCGATTGTCCTGCTAATGCTAATGCTAATAAGAGCAGTCTAATATTTAATTAACATGTGGTGGTAAGTCAATAGCACTAGGGAGACTGGCACACACACACACACACACACACACACACACACACACACACACACGCACACAGGCTTGCATCATTGTAAAATTTCCCTGTGTTCACACCTGTTTAGTCTCGACTTTGTGAAGAAACCAATCCAATACCTCTAATACCTGACAGTCTTGCAGACGTCATATTTGTAGCATTGAGGAAGTCAGAAGTGATGCCTCACCTCCTCAGGGCCACTCTAACTCTCTCAACATGTGTTCTAATAACACTGATGATTCCTGATGTTCTAGAGAACCCATCACACCGGTGCACATGTGATTAACCCTTGATTAATCTATATAACTGCACGGCTGCACACTAATATATGCAGGAATGATTATTTACTCCCAGTAATTTCAGGAACTTTTGTTTGCTCCTGCAGAATTGTCTTTTTATTGCATCTGTGCAGACATTAGCCAGCTCTGACGCTCCTCGAAGCTTCAGCAGTTATTCCAGCACTTCACGGCTGCGCTTGATTTCCTCCCATTTTACAAGGATCAAACACGGCCTGGCTGCAGCTCCGGTCGTGCTCATTCAGCTGCTGTGTGCCGAAGTTTTAGCAGGCGGAGTGATTTAGCCCCGTGGCAACACAATCTCTATATCCCAATGTAATTATCTGGATAAGACGCACTCCCTCCATGGCGAAGGCCAAAGTTTGCCGCCATGGCGTGTGGAGAGTTGATTTGATTGAAAAGGCTGTGCCGCCTGCTCCGTCCTGACAGGCTTCAGGCTTTATGAAACTCATATGCACTAAGCCTCCATGGTTGCATATAATGGTTATTAGATGCATGACCATCTTTTCTTTCTGCGTGGACCTTTTGCTGTGTGTGATTTTGAAAGCATGTGGAGGGCGTCTTTTACACATTTTCCACTGGAGGATTCTGAAGAGGGTCCAAAAACATTAAATGTGAACTGAATTTGGAAACCTTTTACCCCAGTGCCAGCCATTTCTCCTTCTCGTCTTAGATATAACACACTCTGCTGTGCATGTTGGCATAAGTGCGTTTTATATCTGATTTTTGTGCCAAGCTGCTGAGACGTCCTGTGGAGCTACAAATGACTGGATGAATGAAATAATGTAACAGTATAACACATGTGTAAGAAAAATGATGCAACCTATCTTTAGAAGCTTCAGATTAAAATTTCATGTTTTTTCCCCCAATTCCTTATGCGCTCCAGTGCATGTCAGTAAATGCTGGTTAAAAATTAATAGCGTTGTTGTCAATGCAAGAGCATTGTGTTACTTTCACCCTGTACTGTTAAATATTCACCATCAGCCAGGCAAATACTGCGCTTATTTACCTTTAACTGTGCCCCTTTTCTGTCCTGTCGTTTGCCTCCCTTCTTTTCTTGCTCCCCTGTTGACTCAGATGTCCGTGCATTTTCTTAATTGGCATTGTGTGAAGCAACAGAGCCTCCCAACTCAAATATCATTCATTCATTATTTTGCACACTGTTGCAGCAAAGTGGGGGACCTTGTTGGCAAAGCTAATTGAAAGGCTGACTAGCAATCCAATTAGGTGTTATTGGAGGCCTTCAGAGGTAACCACCATGCACCCCTGGACACCATAATCCTCCATGCATGTTGCCACTGGCTCATCTTGGCTGCATTCTGCTGACAATTTAGGAAAACTGTTTTCAATGATGGCGTGCAGTAAATATGGCCGATGTCTGCATTGGCCTGTTAATTTCTCCATATTTCAGTATCTCAAACTAAAGTCATTGCCCACTTTTGGATGTTTAGCTTTAGCAACGGTGCTTGTTTCCTGAAGAATAAGGTGACTATCTCTGATAGGCCCCACACACACGTTTCATAGTGGTCAAATGTTCCAACTTTGCTTTTCAAAGACTCTTGAGAGGGAGGCTTTGATTGGATGTTGAAGACAGGGCTTTAGTTGGGATTCAAGTATGTGCCTTAACTGTCCTGGCGAGTGTATGACAGTTCAGCTTGTTAGTGTTGGTCTCCTGGAAAACGCCAATAACACGACACAGTGAAGCTCCAGCGGTTGTGTGACAAGTGCAATTTTAGTCAGTATTTTAATCAACCAATATATTATTCGAAGACTTTATCCATACCTCCAACCGAGAACATTTCTAGCGCTGATTCAATTTAAAGACGTGTTCTGCTACGTGTATTTTTGTGAGCGTGAACCTCACTAAGTACTGGAGAACACTATTATAACCAAGTTATCAAGCTGGTATAGTTGAGGAAAAAATCACAAATGACTTAAAGGCATTCGAAGTTCCTGTTTTTCCACAGATACATGAACACTATATGCCCCTCATGCCGAGGTCTGTGGAACCTTTTGTTGCTTTAAAGATGTCAAATACTAAAAGACAAGTGAAATGAGCTCCAAACCCCAGCTGAATCAACTTCTGTGACACGGCAAACACTCCACTTCTCATGTGATTTGTTTCTGTTGGCTCTGGAAGACAGTGTTGTACAGCTGCTCTCGGTTTTGTGCAAATCCTTGGATGTGATTACATTGTCCTAGCAGATTGGTACCAGTTGTGAAGGTTGGAACAAGATGCACTACCTGCTTACCATGTATCGATCATGTACACATTTTAGAAGACCTTTAGAGCACTGCCGAGGTACCCTCGAGCAAGGTAGTGAACCCATAAATACTCATGTAAAGCCTTGTGATGAACACATGGTGACACATCCAAGGGTGGACCTGCCTTCAACCATATCAAACAAATCAAATCAATCTTTATTTATATAGCATCTGTTACAATCAAAATTGTTTCTAGGCGCTTTACAGAATCCCAGGGCCTAACCCCAAACAAGTAACAGTGGCAAGGAAAAACTCCCCTTTAACAGGAAGAAACCTTGAGCAGGACCAGGCTCATGTAGGGGGACCCTCCTGCTGATGGGGGGGGGGGGGGCTGGGTAGAGAGGGAGGAGAGGAGAGGAGAGGAGGAGGAGAGGAGAGGAGAGGAGAGGAGAGCATTTCCTAGGGGGGTGACAGAGGCCTGTCAGGTGATCATGTTTCTGGACCCCGGCAGCCTTGGCCTATAACAGCACAGCTAAGATGTGACCTAATGATTAGACGACCCCCTAAGTATGATAATTTGTTTATCTATGATAGTAACTGGAACTACAGAATGAGTGACAATAAGCTTTTTCAAAGAGGTAGGTTTTAAGTCTAATCTCAAAAGCAGAGATGGAGTCAGTCTCCCGTACCTGGACAGGGAGCTGGTTCCACAGCAGGGGGGCCTGGTAGCTAAATGCTCGGCCCCCCAGTCTACTCCTAGAGACTCTGGGGACCAGAAGTAGACCAGCATTCTGAGAGCGGTCTATTGGGCTGGTAAGGTGTCACTAGCTCCTCCAAGTAGGATGGAGCTAGGCACCTAGCACCTCCAAAGGGATAAAGCGGACAAGAAGACAAATATATATATATATGAACCGTTTGGAAACGGGCTTCACCAGTTAATTTTGCCGCGGCCGAAATCAAAGCAAATGAGTTCCTGTTTGACACCCCTGTCAGATATCCAGGAAAATCTACAATCACAGCACTTAAGAGAGCTAATGTTCCCTCTTTAGGTGAATCCAGTCCGTCTATAGGTGTGAGATCAAGCTGCAAACAAGAGGGGGTATTCCCTTACCTGACTGACACTGGCTGCACGGGTTTGTAACGGGATGCAAGTAATCAGAGCTTCCTTGAAATACCCAATGAACTATTTGCAAATCGAAACATCAGGGTTTACATTTGCTCTGCCCAACCGGACGTGTATGTGTGTGTGTGTGTGTGTGTGTGTGTGTGTGTCAGTGTTCTATATAGTCAGATCAACATAAACTAGAACTGGTAGTAATAAATCAGGCATGTTTAGGCTTTAAACATGCACAGGGAGCAAAGTCAGTGTTTAAAGAACTGTCATCATAATTCACTGTGGAATTGAATGATCGGGAAGTTGTAAAATAAGTAGAAAGCATAAATCAATAGATTAAAGAGAGGACTCGAAGAGGGTGGACCCATGTCATTTGTAAGTATAGCTCTAACTCCTTTGGCAACCCTCCAGTAAGATGATATACGGGAGATTACAAATGTAAAGGTTTTTGCATTGGATTGTCTTGGATTTGGATGGACGGATACGCTGCATTCGGGGTGCGTAAAAGCGTCTTTCTCCCAGATTATCAGTGTTATTCACGTCACAAAACAAAAGAAGATTTTCAAATCTAAGAATTGTTGCGCATGAATCAGGGTAAATGTGAGTCGGAGATCCTGGTGCTATCAGATCTTATGGAAATTCTGCACTAAAAGTGGAAAAACTGAAAACTTTTGCTACCAGACAGAGAGAGCGGAAGATGAAAATAACATTAGAGACCGATTAAATTGATGGTGGTAATGCTACTTTTTAAACAGTTAAATGGTCTAAAGCAGCCACTATAGGAGCAAAAACCCGAGCTCCACCCAAATTAAATTTACTAAATATCTTCTGGCAATAGAGACAGAAATGCAAATTGTGATTAGATCACTCATTCCAGTTCCTACCTAACCGACTTAAACAACTCCTCGCTGTTGCAGGGCCGACAGCAGACAGACACGCTGTTAAAATCATTATCACTGGGACTTGATCTTGTTAATTTGCTAGATGGGAGTGTGGGTATTTGCCCTGTGGAAACACACACAGGGATTATGTCCCCCCCCCCCCCCCCCACACACACACACACACACACACACTGTCCATGGAGGGAGAAAAAGGCAAACAGCCAGGCAGGCAGAGCCACACATGGCCTGCAGTCATATCACAGCAAACAGCCCAACTGGAGTCAATATAACCGTAGGCAAAAAAAAAAAAAAAGGCGCTCGTCCACCTCAGTCTAAGATCATGCTCAGGCGCTCAATATGGCTGAGCTGTATTTGTCCTCATTATCACTCCCATTCGCATAAATAAAGCATCTGGACTTATATTTCTACACACGTGGGGTCTTGTTGAGCATTGACTGGGTGTTTTTCCTCACCATTGCCACATGATCAGCAATAAATTAATAAATCGATAAGCCCCCATGAGTGCCCCAGTGGTAACTGATGAGCTACTTCAAACATCTGTTCACATCTGGCTGATGGATCTAGGAGTACTTGATGGATCTGGGAGTACTGGATGGATCTGGGAGTACTTGATGGATCTAGGAGTACTGGATGGATCTGGGAGTACTTGCGCTGCAGCGAGACCTGGCCGCCACTCTGACCACGCTAACCGCACCCCCACACAAACACAGAAACACAATAAGTCTTCTTAATCCCAAGGTTAATTGGAATGTCTTAACATCATAAAGTCCATCTTTCTGTAAGGTACTTCTTTTATTCCTGTATTGCAATTGTAAATTAGGGCAAGTTCAGATAACATCAATAATAACTAGCATGACTATGATCAGGCGAGCAATCAAAATAGTTTTCTATGGTTTTGTTACAGTGGTGCTTTGCAGCAAGAAGCTGGTTGGACAGACACAAATGTCAGATACACCAGATAAGACATCTACTAGAGTATCAGGAGCAATTTCACTTTTAGCATCAAACTAGCAAAAATGTGATAATTACCACTGTGTAGCTTAGCACACGCATGTGTCTGTGTGTGTGTGTGCGCACACGCACGTGCGTGTGTGTGTGTGTGAAACCTGCTTTAAAGGACTTCAGAAAGCCCGGAGGAAAGACACAGTGTGTTTTACAACATCTCACCACTCTCTCTGCTGTCAGTCAGCATTAGGAACTGTTGTATTTTTCTTTTGTAATCTAAAGCACTCTCCTTTTAAATCCATGTTGCTAATTGCTTCATTTAATCTGGTGATGGCCAAGGAATTATGTTTGTGGCCCAGAGCTACTTTAGCAACCTGACAATAGCTTTTGGACTATCAGTTTAAGATTAAAACAGCCGAATGCTGGAGGCTCTTATATCTGAACAAGTCACACTTCTGCATCACAGACATTCACAGAAATTAAAGTGCACCTGAGGAAAATCTGCAAAGAATACAGTTTGATAACAGCAACATTAGGAAGAATCGAATGGGACGCGGTTCATTTTCACACGCATCCATTGTCTTTGTGTGCCTTCACACCTGTTCCTTTGCCAGCTCCGCGCCTCTTTTTTCTGTCTCGAATCAGAGAAACAGAGCACCGGACAGCAAATGGTGTCTGAAAGAACCCCACAAAAAAGAGACAAGGTTGGGGGTTCAGTGGTGAGGAGGGCCATGAAAAACGGGGAAAAAAAATCAAAGAGAAATCGGCAGAATGCAAACTTTCAGAAGTGGCGGCGCAGTTGAACCGAGCGGGCCCAGGTCCTCTGAAAAGAAACGGAGACAGCCTGAATGCAAATTAAATCCCCCTCATTCCTGCAAATATTGTCTTAGCCATTAGTGTGGGCCTGACTAGAAAGGAGTGGTCTCACTCATTGTCGCTCAGCCAGGGAGAAGTCAGGGGAAGAATTCTATTCAGCGGCCGTCTTGGGGGCTCGGTGCACTTGGGCGCTTGTTTGGTACTATTCAAACGCCACAGACCGTGGCAACAAAGAGAGCTTTCAGCGTACCTCACTGTAAAAGCATGTGAAAAAAAAGAAGAAAGGAGATGATGGGGGAGAGGGAGGAAGAAAGGAGGGTGAGGGCGGTGAAGGGGGCACAGCACTGGAAAAGTTGAGGTGTAGATCCCGTAAAACTGGACCTGCGTGTTGTTTTTTAATGGTCCCAGTTTGGCGCCTGGTGGGATATATAAGGGGTTCATGCATTATGTTCATTTGGTTCCACCTGGTTACACACACACACACACACACACCCTTGGCCAGGTGACTTGTCTCTGACTTCCCAGAGACACCAGTGAAGCTCAACATAAATCCATGCTTGTCTGGACTATTTGTGGTCTTCCTGTATTTGCGGACATTTTTACAGCTACCTCCTCCGTCATTTTGGCTCTTCATCATTAGGCAGCTCCGAAGCGTGCTGTTGACCCCCTGTCTCTTCCATCAACTTTGTCAGACAGGTAATATTTTTTAAATGCCAGATCATACATCTTAAAGGAGGGCCTTCTATTAGATTCCACAGCCTTGAAAGTTACCAAACACGAATCTGACGATGGGCTTCATTCTGCTGTGAATCTACAATAAAAGCCTTGATCTTTACCAGGAACTTAGACCAGCACCCGCCGCGTCACTAAGAGAGATATATTACGCAGCCCATTCGGTGGAGTGAAGACGTCGGTGAAGAAGTTCGGCACAGGTTTGTGTTTGTATGTATAGGTGGAGTTGGGTGTGTGCTGAAAGCAGAATAGCCCTTGGCATCCCAGATTTGTTTTGACTGCTGCGTTTACAGCTGCTGCATAGCACGGGCGAGGAAGGGCCGTGGTAAAACAACCAAATTCCAACTTTTCGCCCTCTTTCCTCTCATTCCTTCTCCCGTCCTCTCTTCCGAGGGATGGCTCCGAGCCAGCCAGCTGTACAATCAAGTCCTTCATTTACGCTTTATTGACAGATGCTACTTCTTGCCTCGGTTGGGGGAAGATGGTTTGTTTTTGAAACCGCTTGGAAAGATTGAATTGCATGGCAGAGTGTTGTGTGCTTAATGTCGGATTCCAGCTGCACGCTAGACGTGCTGCATCGCTTTCCACCATTACGTTAAGGGAAACGCTGGTGGTTCAAATCTATGGATTCAAATGCAGGATGAAGAAATGTCAAAGTGATGCTTGAAGGAGTTCCAGGACTTCCTGGATCTTTTGGAAGATACATTTTAAGGGTCCTCTGTCTTTTCCTGACCACATTGTTGGTCCGCTCCTCTGGTGTCTCCTCAGTGTTGAACCAGGGACACATTGCAGTGGAGAGTGCTACGTGTTTAGAAGAGACCCAGACTAAACAACCGCGGCTTTTCCATAAGCACAAATACTTATAGAGACACGCACGTGTCCTCTTCATGCTGCAGCTTTGAACTCACAGATCTAAAAGGGTGTGGATACATGAATGAGTAACATCCTCCACTTAAATATAGCCCATTTACTCTGAGACATAATCTATGTAATGTTGGTGCTCTTAGAGCAAATTATAGAAAAAGTCTGTGAAATTTACACTATGTAATATAATTGTCTAGACAGATTTTTGCGGTTTCAGCTTTGAATAAACTTTTTCACATGCCTGATTTGTTTTTGTTTTTTTTCTGTCTTAGATCCCCCATTGATAACTTTCTCAGTCATTTTCACAGCTATTATCACCTGTAAAAATGCATGAATACAATGTTGTTCATTACTCCTCAATCAAAGAGCTCAGGTGGTGCAGCCTCACCTGGAAACCTACGGTGGTTGGTGAATAGTACCTGTAAGACAGAGCCGTAGCATGTTGTAGCATTATCGTCATGGCGATGCCTGTGTGCAATGTGAGTTTTTAGTCTTTAGATTTCTTGTAACCCTTCTTTCAGTAACAAAGTTGCTGACCTTTAGCTGTTATGTGAGGTAGGCGACCAATAGTTAAGGAAAAGGTTGATGTTTGATAGTTTTTACCTCTTCATTGAGACGTCTATAGGAAAGTTGACTGGGTGGAGCGCTAACCCAGTTCATGTGATCATTATCATGCAAGTCTGTTAGATTTTAAAATGACTCTGGGGCAGTGACTCCGTGACTCTACACATTTGTGCTGACTAAATATGACTGAGTCTTATTTGGAAACTGTTAGCAAGAATGAGGTGCAAGATTCCAGAAAAGACTTGTTGACATGTGTGTTTTTCCCATTTATGGAAAAACTCTGCCAAAAGACTGAAACACCTCAAACCCACTTCCACTGTTGCTACAGCTGTGTGTGTGTGTGTGTGTGTGTGCGTGACTGAGTGTGTGTGAGTGTGAGTAAGGGTTATGAATAAAGCCAAAATCATCTCTAAATACAAACAGATGGAGGATCTGAAAAGGCCCATTTTGCTTATTTTCAAAGGTGCCTTAAAGGTTGAGGACAGGTGAGGACAGTCACACCTGGGCATATGATGATCTCCCTCTCTCTCTCAGCGTCTTGCTCTCTCAATTACTTGCCTGCAGGCCTTGTCTTTTTCCCCTACAGCAACGACAGGATTATGTCTGACATGTTTAAGGAAGTGGCTTTGGCGCCTCACAGACAGACACACAAATACACACACCCACTCATGTGCACACACGCACGCCTGTGCACACACATTCCTGATGCCAGTTTTGAATGAGTAACCCTGTACAGCAGATGAGGTTTCGGCGATGTGTCCGTCTGTCAAGTCGGAGGTGAGATAAATCTGTTTTAGGTGAATGTCAAGATGAGCAGGAAGCGTGGATACGATTATCATTAGATATGTCCAGCCATGTGACACAGGAAGGCTTGGCAAATCAACAACAGCCTCTCGGTTATAGCAGAGAATAAGTCTTGCTCCATTAACTGGAAGAATGGGACTAATTCTGCAGACTGTTGCTGCTGCTGATTTTGCCAGTTTTGTAGTTTTGGTTTCGCTCATCATCTCTGCCAAGAAGATGACAAATGACACTGTGAAGGGAGACGCTATATCGTCCAGCCCTGGCTTTGCGTGGCTCAGCCAGACGAGCTCTGTCTAGCATTTCATGTCTGCACAGCCAGATTCCTGGAAAATGACTTAATTGTGGGGTAGATTTCCAAATGATCACTGGTGGCTAAATGACAGTACGAAACAGTCGGGACAGGGGGGGAGATTTGTGGACTTGGGTTTCCCGGCAGGTATTCTCCTTAAGGGACGTGAGAGAGGTAAAGATGATAAATGGAGTTGGTGGGGGGGTAAAGAGAGGAAGTAGCTCTACAGGTTTCCCAGCAAGAACTTAAACAGTAATTGCGAACAAACGTGCCCCCAAATGGCTGGCTGCATCCGACATCCTGTGCTTTCTGTTGGGATTTCATCCCCGAGATGGAGAACAAATAGCAGGAACTGAAGTGCTGAAGGACTTTTTAAACCTGCTTTTAAAACCGGCATGCCTGAACACGTTGCACCCCTACATCCCCTCGGGGCTTTACTTCCTCAGTATTAATGCAGACAGGAGACTAGGTCTCTCCCTGTACCCACAACCCCACTATTCATCAAGTTTTATACGCAGTCATGGGCAGTAAATCAGCGTGCTGAAAGCAGGAGATGTTGTGACTGTTCATCATCACTTACAGGTGTTTTGACTTATGCTGTTTCTCTTTAAATGGTCCTTTTTTTTTCCCAGGCTCACATGAAAAGGATCGTGGATTAATATTTTCTAGCCTCAGACGAGACAGTTGGATGCCCTCCCTGAACCATTCCTCCACTCCCACTGTGCACCTGGAAAAAGATGTGCTCGTATTCCATGATGGTATTTCGAGAGTACATTGACGGTATGGCTTCATAAATAACCTTTCAGGTAAATGTTATCAACAGGTGCTGACAGTCTTTTGATAAATTGTATAATACAATACTCCGATTTTCCCAGAAGTACGGCCATTAGTTCAATGTCTGACTTTGCAGTAAAATATCTCAGGAACTGGGGCTGTGAAAGCCAAGTCAAGGATCTGAACTGGGCTACCATCAATACTCTGGTTAAAGCCATTCTTTTAGGGAGGAAGAAAGTGATCAGTTTTCTTCCAGTGCTGTTGCCATCAGAGGAATGAGACGGAAGCTTCAGTTTACTTGCTGCAAGGGCAACCACCCGTCTGCAGTGTGAGCTACAAGTGTGGGCCCTGGTGAGGTTTATTTTTATACTAGCACACGAACATGTAAGATTACAATAAGCGTAAGTGTAAGCGTCATATGATAGAGCATAAGAGTCACAGGATAAAACAAAGCATGATATATACAAAATGAACATATAAGAAAATGGGGGATGGAGTGTCATAGGATGGTCAGGTTGTCTCCTGCTATCCTGAGGTGATAGAACATCAGCTAAGGTAGGTCACAGGGTTCTGGTCAGGAGTGATAATAAATAGTTACAGCAATGTTATATGAACAGTTTGAACCTAACACATTCATCCCTGACATCTGGTGTTGGGGTACAATAGCAGCAAGGGTAAGTTGGGAATTCCTGATATTCCACTGTCCAACAGCAGCACTTTGTTTCTTTGGGAGCTCCCAATACATTCCCAAGCTTCTTAAGATACAGTATAAACTATGTCAAACAAGTTCTGGGTCCTGCAAAGGGTGTTGATTAATAGGGCTTGAGAGGGATTCAGAGGGAGGGATGACTGCAATGATTTATTTCCGCCTGGATGTTTTGATAGAGACTTTGGTGCAACCTTAGTTCAGCAGCACTGGTCATTAAAACTTAGGTGGAGAGTTTCATGATAGATAGCTACAGTAGCACAGATCACCAAACTGCAGCTGCACAAATGCTGACTTTTGCCAAAAGCCCTATAGACCCTGTCCAGGGCCTCAACCTGTGGGGCCTTAAATACAGCTTAAAGTTGCTACTATATTGTGTGAGATTAAGAAGACAGGTAAAATATGTTAATCAACAAGTGGAGCTGGTTTCATTTGGTGTCTGTTTATGGCCAAAACTAAAAGAAAAAACTCACTATTTAAGTCACCATCAAATGGGGCTATTTTTTGTGCCTTGCTTTAACATGAATGGAGCAATTATAGCACAACTGATCAGCTCTCAGTGAACAAGAGAATGCAGCCAATGGATCATTTTAACGCACTGTGCATATAATTTGGGGGAGGGAAGCACCCTGCCCGAAGCCCCAAAGTAGCAATCTATTGTTTTCCAACAGAGAATGTCTGAGGTTTGGAGTTGCTTACTTTCATCCCAGCTGCTTCACACTTGACTGCAGACCTCTGCAGACAGTCTGCTGAATGCTTCAAGTTCACAATTCCAAATGAAAATGGCCGAAAGTGGTCACAAAGCAAATGTAGCAGAGTGAACTTTGTAGTCTTGTGCAGTTGTTATTCTTGACATGATCTTTTATGATGCAGTGGTAATAGATTGTGGTTCTGGTAAACACCACAGCTGTCCACTCAGAAGTGTGTCCTCTGGACTGCTCACCAGAGAGGCTAAAATAAGGTTGAGTTTGTTATGCTTGTATTTACAGAAGCTGCGGCCTCTTCATTTTGTGGTTCCCAGTCCAAGTCATGCCCCCCCACCTTCTAAATATAACCTTGAATGCCACCAACTCACCTCAGCACCTTTGTGCCACTGTCATCACAATCTGAACTCAATGTTGCACCTTCAAACCTTTTAGAAACATCTTAAAGTCACTGGAATCTTTTTTTAAAGGTCAAATACAGTGAGCTGCTGTCACCATTCCTTATTTTGACTATCTCCTGCCAGATTTTTGTTCACACAAACATGAGAATTGTCAAGTGTCCTGTCACAAGCTCCATTTCCACAGTTATTAACACCGATGTGGCCTTTAAAGCCGCCCAGAAACAACACATGACACACGAACCGAGCAGCACCAGGGAAAAGCTTCACGCAAAAGCACACTTCATTGGAAAACCGTGATAAAATGAAGAGAAGAGCCAGCTAATAACTTCAGCTGTCAACCTAATAACATGCTTTTCTGAAGTGCTACTCTGAAGACCTGAGGCGTGGACAGATTATAAGCAAACCGAGGGAAAAGCTTGCTGTCGAGTGAGTCTCGCAGCCACTTCTCGACCGTTTTCCACTGACGTGCTGATAGAGAAATCACAAGTGCATGTGTTTGACGGAGCAGATTGAACTTGGCGGATGCGTGTTGAATGGGTGGGCCCCTGGAGGACTGAATAATGACTCCCAGTTGCCCCTTGTTCACTTGATGTGGGAGCGCAATGCAGGAGACGTCTAGATGGGGAAAAAAATCTTCCGAACAACGGCTCACCGCTGTCTCCGCCGTACGCCCTGAGCGTCTGTCATCAGCCGTCCGCATTGTTTTTGAACAATTGGCACTAATTTGCCATCTGGTTTGGACAGGCTCTGTTGGGCGGGAAGGGGAGGCATTGTGCAGCTATCAATAGTGAGTCCACTTAGGGAGCGACCGGTGGACACAGACAAATGAGGAGACAATGGTCTTTATCTTAGCGTGTCAATTCCTTGTCAGACTGGCAGGAACCGTCACTAGAACTCACTGCTGTTGTAGATTTATACTTTATAGTTTGGTCAACTTGAGGACTTGAGTCCTCCAGAAAGTCCAGTAGCGAATGCAGATGTATTCAAAAACCTTCGATTTAAGGATTCAGTGTTTGGAGCTTTCAACAAATTCCTGCCACAGATCTAATATACATAGACTCTGATTTGATGGTGTATAATTAACTTCCACTTCAATAACTGTTTGAGGAATCCCCTTAAGGAGTGCAGGAATGTTCCTCCTCCATGTTTCCACAGAAGCCTTAACAAGGGACTTGACAAGGAACTTTTTTATTTTCTTCCTCAACTATAATTGCCGCTAACCTTGAGGTATGCGTCCACGTCCACCCATGTTAATCCTCAGTGGTGGCAGTTTAAGAATCTGCAGTGCTGGAATGTGTTTATTTTCTTGTTTATCAAGAGTCTTGTCCTCCTGCTTTCAATTCTTTATGACTGAGACGATTTGAGAGGGAGGCTTCGCAGCTGTGCTGAACGATCCCTCCCCAGTGATATTTCTTCATATATTGAAAATGATGAATGCGGGGGAACACACTGGAGGCCCTTCCCAGGGTCGAACCTCTCCGTCAGTCAGGGTTCATGATGAACTCCATTATTCGTCTTTATCCTGTCACGCAACTTCAGGAATCTTGCTCTTGTATTTGCACATCATTATTTCCTATAAATCATCTATTTAAGGTGAAAGATAGGAAGCTCAGGAAGGTTTAAGCCAAAGTTAGCCATGCACACAATCTCAGACTATAAAAGTTCCTTCTTGGAGCTGCTTCCACATCCTCCAAATTACTGGTTTTTTTTAATATTCCTGATTGTCCTCTGCTCCTCCTCTGAGATATTGTGCCATCATATCACTGCAACTGAAAGGGGAACAATGCATCGATGCTTCTCTCATTCCACCACTTTGTTTCTCGCTCTGCGTCTCCCTCAACTCCCTCCCCTTACAACTCCCTTTTTTCGCCCTCCCTCACCTTTTCTGGTGTATAACCCCCCATCATCGCCTTCCTCCTGTGCATTTTTTTCCAGGCACAGAGAAGATGAAAAGCTGTGCTGTCTGTCCAGAAATCAATAGGCCTTACTCACCTTTGAGCCGGGCTGCAGAGGCAGCATCATCACTGTATTTGGCCGTACAGTATGAGCAAGGGAGGGCGGTTGAGATGGGGGAGACCCAGGGGTGCTAGCTCGGCTGTCTACTGCATTATTGAGGAGCGCATCTCAGCCATCAGTTGCAGGAAGACGAAGGCTGAAATAGTCTTATTAGCTGCTACAGACTGAAGACTGCTGGAAAACAGAGCTGACCACAGCTGAAATCCAGCAGCTGACAGGAAAAAGCCGACATGTCTTTATGCAGGGATGTCCAGGGATTTGTCAAGTGGGGCTCTGCGAGTGTTATTCTGATGGAGATCTTTAATCACTTAGTAAATACTTTTGAAAGGATATTGTGTAATACATCTTTGTTGTGCTGTCTTTGTCTGAGCAGCATCAGCGTCATAACTATGAAGGCGATAAAGCCAAACATACAGTACTTGAGTCGGAGGGCGCTTTGACTCTGTTAGAATGGCTTCTATTCATTCAATTTTCCAATAAACAGCTTATTTGAAGGTTACGGTCTTAGGAAAATAATCTTTTTGGACCCTGTCAGAATAAACATCCAACACATGCTTAAATATTCTCGAGGAAAAAAGGGAGTGATTTTAATTTCAGGAATTATTCACATCCCACTTTATTGATTGGATGAATCTGTCAGTCACATGGTTACTCTGCTATATACAGTAACTGCTTCATCAAAATTCTACTCAATTAAAAAGTGTTCTGATGAAGTATGTCAGAAGCTTAAATATAAAAAACCCGGACATATTTCCTCCAGTGATCCGTGTAAAGGTCCCAAGATTCCTCACTTCTTTGTCTCTATAAGCCGATGAGTTTGATTGATTCCAGTTCGTTCTATGTGGCATTTCTGTACACTCCCTGTGGCTGTGTGGCTTTGCTCTGGGTAGTCCCACAGTCCAAAATCATGCACATTAGAAGCATGTTAGAGGCTCACTGGAGACCCTGATTTGGAATAAGTAGCAGTTAACAGAAAATGGGTGGATGGAAACCTCTGACTCGATGTTACAGCATACCAGGCGGGGAAGTCAGAAGAATGTCATTTAAATTAAAGACAGAATGAGTACATGGTAAAGAATGAGGACCGGTCAGAAAAAACACATCTAAAGGTCTGGATATAGATTGGACCATTAAACTGGGCCATGAATTGAGGTGATATGTTATAGTCAGAGCCCCCTTCTAAGCTCAAACCTTCTAATGGACCAATAATTAAAGCATTTTACGATTATTTTGTCCCTCATTGATCATTTAGTATTGCATGCATTGAAGTTAAGGATAATATTCATTTCCTGAATAGGTATTATGACTTTTGGCTGCATATTTATGGATGTTTGTGACCTTGATAGTGTGTTTGGAGCCTTGAGAACAATTTAAAGCCCACAGGGCATATTCCTAAGAAGTTCCCGTTTAGCTACTTTATATTTTGTATTAAAATGTTTGATAATATTAATATTTTCTGCATCATTTGCAGGTTATCTTATAAATACGGATATACCAGCGGCTGGTGTTATTTCTTAATGTGGCATTAAATATTTGACTTATAAAAGCTTCATAAATACGCCTCTGTTTAAAAAGAGAGGCCGAGGACCGGTTCAAAGGGTGTATTTGCATTCTCATCACCATCTAAAGGGTGCGTTTTTAAAAATATATAAATATGCTGTTGATCATCCAACTGCAGCTTTGGAGGGAAATTCACAGGCTGCAACTTGACTGAATGGCGTCAGCCCACGCTGACAAGTCAGACTGCATTGCTGCATGACTTGGTTTGCTCATCGCCAGCCTCATAGACCTGTCACATCGTTTTAGTCTAAACGCAAACTTTTAGGAGAGACGTGCAGCTGGAGCAACTGCCACCTTACAGCTACACTACATCATAGTGTATGAATTGATTCACTGGCCCGTAATAAAATCTCTTATTCAAGCATTCATCCTCAGGCTGCTGCATGTATCTGTCTTTCTTTCACACACACAGACACACACACACACACACACACTGCTGCTCCACTGAACTGTGGATCACCCAACAGGTCCTCTATGGATACGAGGAGTCCTCAAAACACTCCTGTGTTTTCCAACAGCAGATCATGGTGACATAACTGGACACAAAGGAGGTATTGTAGCCATGTAGTGATACTGAAACTGCCTTTGTCATTCCATCTATACATTCTGGACTTACCATGATGCTGAAGGAGATTACTGTCAATAGCTTCAGTGTATTGCACATTCAGTGCTGGTACTCAAATGAAACATAAGACACGGAATACCAGTTAAAAGCTGTATCAGAGACCTCAACATAACACCAAGAAGCTATGTCCTGTACAGTTTAAACCAGTTGTGTAACAGATTTTTTTCCTGCGGTGTAGCACTGAATTGTCTCACATTCCTCAGCATGTCTCTAGCCCTTGTAGGCCACACCCTCAGGGTGAACGTGGAGTGACCTGATAACTGCAGATCCCTCCTGACCCATACTGTTTGCGCACATCTATTTACACAGTGCTTAGTTGCACATCCCAGAAAAAGCTAGCAACTGCGAAAGAGTGCCAGGAATCTGGAGCAAACTGCTGAAATGATGTGAATGGAGTGCAGGTAGACCTTTAATATGCTGTCCAAACACAGGGTTAGATGACTAATTCTGGTATTGTTACTTTAATATTTTTGAACAATATTTATTTAAATTAACTTCAATGATAATGGTCATTGTAAAATATGGAGTTGACTTTTAGCATTTCAACAATGATATGATGTGTTCTAAAATATAAAAATGATAATATTTGAGCTTTGTATAAGGGTGCTTCTTTCTTTTGGTCACTTTGAGGCTTCAGTTTTGTCTTACATGAGTATTTCATGAGTGAAACGAGTATTTCACGAGAGACAAGTGAAAGCATGAATCATCAGTTGAACTCCAGGAATAATTTTGTAGGGTTGAACTGAAATTCAAATTCCCAAATGACAATTTGAACACACAGCCTGAACACACCGAAGAAACCTGATTGTAGACACAACAGCGTCAAAACTTTAGTGATATATGGCAAAACTCAAGGAGCTGCGACTCCATTCTGTGTAACAGACGCAGTCAAATGGGTGTGGGATTTGAGGAACAGAATATGCTGCCCGGTGGTCTTTGCTTTGAACACTAAGCAGGCCTGTGGAGGTACTATCCCCAAAAGGGCCCCATTCAATCAATCTAAGACGTCCAAATATAAATAAACCATATGATGGCAGCGGTGGGTGGTTGGGTAGCATTCTCTGAGTGAGGAAGCATGAGACTCCAGGAAATAGAGCAAGAAAAAGCAAGCAAACCGTGACCCAGAGTGATTTGTACCTCTAGAGTAACTTCATTGGGACCCTTGGGGTGCCGTACAATGCAGCGTATATTGGATTTGTTTACACCTCACTTGGCCTCAAAGGCCACCACAACGGGTGGTGGGAGAGGGAGGGTCAAAGACTGGGATCATGGCTCCATTTGCAGACTGGGGACACGGAGGGTGAGCTCTCTTTTAAACGCAGGCACGAGGTTAGCAGACTCTCATCTCGATTCTGTATGCTTCCGATGGGAGGACAGGCTAATAACTGCGCCGGGATCAGGGGTAGATGTATGCTTCTCTCAAGGCAGATGGGACACACGCAGAGACCGCAGACGGGACACAACTTGTAGATCACATTAATCCCGCGGCTGCGGCTTAACTCCCAGACTGATGTCAATCTTCCTCACTGCAAGCTTTATGTAAATGGGGTCGGCCGCTTCAAAAAATTCCAGAAAACTGACATGGGAATGTTACAGATACAGATGTGAGGGGTAAATGTTGCTTGCTGAAAAGCTGAAAAATAGATCAGATTTTTTTTTTTATCATTAACAAATTCC
The DNA here is from genome assembly GCF_003711565.1 of Takifugu flavidus. NCBI lineage: Eukaryota > Metazoa > Chordata > Actinopteri > Tetraodontiformes > Tetraodontidae > Takifugu > Takifugu flavidus. The sequence continues at coordinate 10,575,064 of NC_079536.1, forward strand.
ATTCACAAATTTACCATTTTTGTTAAACTCTTCATAACTACATTTTCATTAACATGGATGCTACAACTGTAATTTGGGTCAGATTGTCTTAGGAAAACCAAGGATCTGAAATGCTACAAAAGCCCCTCTTTTACTGGGATGTGTGTCATAGTACATTAGGAGCACCATATGGGGAAGTTAACAAGGTCAAGAATGTGATTTTCATTGAAGGGGGACTTGAAGAGCTCACCGTATAACCAACAGTCAGAGTAATGAGTGATCCTTTGACAATATAAGTATTTGTACCAGCTTGGATTGGAGTCTGATGCTGCTGGTAGTTAAGAGGATCACTGTGTGAGCACACAAAGCCAAGGAAGTGGGGAGTCGCTTGCCAGCAGAAATGCAGCTGCAGGGCTTAAGGAGTGAGAGGCCCGGCTGTACGAATGCATCAAGTAGATGTTAATTGGAGGCCCCGCTTTCTGCCACTAGTTGAACTCCTCCTCCTTTTCCCTCCCTCTCTCCTGCTCTCCTTTTTAAGAACAAATGCCACATTCCTGCCATCAGTTATCTGCTCTGCTGACAGTCCCACTGGCCCGTGGAGGACTCCCCCCAGCAACCTGTCCACTCCAGGAGGAGGCCTGTTTACACAGTACTGATTGGGAGTGCCCCGGACTGCCCTTGTGACCTCCCTCCCCTCTTTCCTTACGCCCATGCTTATTCACTCTTCTCTCTTTTTCTTTTCCACAATCCAGTTCTCTCCCCCCTCTGTGGTTCATGTGCCCTCACAGCCCACCCCTCTGGAGCTGTCTGGAGCCCCACAGTGGGGTAGGGTGTAGGCCTGTTCTGCAGAAGCCCAGGCGGCAAGGATGTAAATCAGTCCTGATTTTTACAAGCCTTCCTGAAGAACCCACGGCCAGGGCGGGTCTCTGGCTGCAAATAACGTCTATTATTCTCAGTAAAGTGGTGATTTTTTCCCCTTTCAGATACCCTGCTTCATTACAAGAGCATTTATGGTTCAGAAGCAGAAGGTTTTCATTCAATAAAGGAACATAAAAAGCCAACCGATGTTCTTTCTGCCCTCGGGAGTGTGGTGATGGCATATATGAATGCAAAGATTGTTTATACACTGTTTTATAGCGTGATGCGCTCCAGGTTTTCACTGTACTGCGTTACTTCATAGCTGCTGTAGCAAGAAAGCTGATAAAGAGTTCAACAGGAGGAAATAAATACCACATGCTGCATAGGTGTCCACACTTGTCACCTTGCATATTTTACAATTAGCTACACAAAACTATGTAATGTTTGGTACTTTCACACTCATCAGAACAGACAAAAGGTTTTGACGGACAGGTTAAAGTAGTCAATGGAGCTGCTACAGAGGAACAGTTTCTGCAGAATCTGTGAATATCTGGTCATTCCAAGAAAACGTTGTAACTCCCTTCCGGTGGTTGGCACATGAACTGTCATAATGGGTTACTGTAGGATGCACCTTCCCTCGACCAACCTGTAGACCAAAAAAAAGGACGGTACCCTTAAGAGTCAATGAAGGAGCAGCCATATGTTTGAATACCTCCCTCAAGGTAGAATATCACCTAAATCTTTCCCTGCGAGCCACTAAAAAGTACCCGTTGCAATACACATAACAAAGGTCATTATGTTGAACTAGAGGAAATTTCAGAAATGTGACATTAAAGGAAATAAATGATCATTTAACCACAATTTGGCATAAGTTTGAGTTTATCTGTCACTCTAGATATTATGTTTCTGTGCTGGATAACATGTTGAGGTCACATGGTGATGTTAAGTGATGTTATGTTGAATTTGTGTTAGCATGAAGACTGTATTACAGCAACATACTGTATCAGCGTTAGAGTGCACACACACCACAACTCAACTCTGTTTGCCATCCACAAATTAAGAGACATCAAATGAACTTTGAAAGATGTTGAAAGAGGGGGGTGGGTCACTGAGAATTAGTGAAAAAAATACAAAAGGCAAGAAGGGAGGGGGGAGCAGTTAAGGAGGGCAAGAGGGAGGTAATGAGAGGAGTAAAAGACAAAACTGTACACTGGCGTGGTTTTATTGGAGGGGCCAGCCTTGCGTCTAGGGCCTCGAAGCTTCCAGCTGCGCAGAGGTTTCTCTGAGGCTTGTCATCACATTGGGAGGAGGCTGCACGCAGGCGGCTAATATCCTCCAACGGCAACCACCCCTTAATTAACGGACTGCACAAAACTACATGAAAGGGAAAACAACAGAAGTGGGGAAAGTGCAGTCTGCTCTGCCTCCGTTTGTTGATTTGAGAAGTTTTAAAAAGATTCTGTAGCTCAGCCCAGCCCAACGCTAATGCTGCCAACATGGCTTTATTCCAAAGCCACTGATAATAATCGAAAATTAAGATGGCGATATAAGTTCACACAGGGTCAAATTGTTTTGTCACTGGTGGATATTTGCACTTTGTCTACTAATTATTTTTCTGTCACTTGATAACACTGATCTGATTTCAGGCAGACAGGGCCAGTCATTGCACTAAGGCTCGTGAAAATGTAACTTAATGTGTTGATATAACTGAATGCAATAACTTCGCCCCTGGGCTGGATTTACTAAAACTTTATTTTAGATAAAATACAATTTTGCTGCTCAATAAGAGCTTAAACAGCATGGGTGGATTCATTCGCTGTGTTGAGGAATATTGTTGCACAGGACATATTGTAGGTTGAATGGGGACACAAAAGGGAGGGGTGACCTCAAATGCAGTGACCCAGAGCGAGTCCCATGTCCCCTGGTGGCCCTGCTCCACTCAGTCCCAAATTCCTCGGCGTCTCCAACCTTTGGACAGGCCCCCCCTCTGCAGACAAACAGCAGCGTCTACGTTCCGTTTACTGAGCTTGTCGGAAAACTTTATCAGCTTTAGCACATGTGGCCCTGCGATGGCATGGCACCAACACAATCACGCCAGCGAGCGCAAACAGGAATATATCAGTGAACTGAGCAGAGTGGGGTTACTGATTTATAAAGTGTTTTCTGAAGTCGTCATTTAACCCGCTGGCCTGTCATTAAAATCATCTGAATGCGATCACAGCGTTTGTGATTTTCAGTACACGACAGCGCAAAAGAAAAACAGGGGAAAAGAAAACAGGCGGTAGAAAAAAGCAGACAGTGCCTTCATGTGGTTGTGCTTTTGAAAAGCCCTGAATCAGAGGGTGGATGTCTTATTCTGCTGAGCTGAGCTGACAATACCTTCAGGGCTTAAACACTTATCTTAGATGTACTTTATAGAATTTCTGGAATATGGTGGAATTTAGAGAGGCATTGAGCCTGATGGGCGGTGTCACATGATTAGAATTAAAATTAGGACAAATATGATGAGTTAGTCAGGACAGAGAATTCTTATAATATAGTTTTCAGGCTTAACTGACTTTTTTTCTCCCCATAAAATCCCCCCAAAAGACTGTAGATCTGAATAAACATTTGACAATAGCGTACAAGAATCTGTGACATCAACAGACAGCTATTCTGCTCCGCAGCCACAAAGTTGGCACAGCAAAACATGTATCAGGGTGTCACCACGAAGGCATCTGCAGACTTGTAACGGTGAATAATTGGCTGAAAAAAAGGGGGGAAAAAGTCCACCTGGTGGGCAATGTGAGCGTTGTAAAAGAATGAAAACTCAATTCCCAGGATATTTTCTATTCTAGTGTGAGATGCTGTAGCAACACAGGAGCAACATGAGACATAAATGGATCAGCATCGAGTCCATGTATGAAAACATTAAACGTGATGTGGAATTCATATAGAATTGAGGTTTGAGGGTTTTGTGTGGTCATCTGCAAAACAAACAAACAAAAAAAGGTAAATTCTTTGAGTTCTGATGCTGATAGTTAAAGTCTTAAAAAATGTGAGAAATACAGAAATATAATCCATAAAATGTTCTGTTACCAGTCACCTGTCTGCATCGATGGATTCACACATTCCGACCAGAGAACTGGTGTCTTCCTGTGAAACGCCGAAGGAATAAAACCCAAAAGCGTGCATGGCTGGGGATCTCAATTTGTGCTGTTGCTGTCTGGCTAATGTTTAGAGGTCAATAAATGATAAAGACCTAACTGACAGTAAGGACAGGCCTGGTGTTGGAAGGGTCACAGGTCAGACCTCCGCTGTAACACACTGATTTACGGCTTCCTGGACCTCTGGGTCAGGAACCCTGCATTGTTCTGTGATGTGATCATTTCCATAACACTGTGTTTGCTTCTGTGTCCATTTGAGGAAGAGGGAGGCTCCTCAAGCGGCTACAGAGTCCGTGTCTGCTCCATATGGGAGCTGCAAGAGAGAGAAAAAGGCATTTTTTGTGTGTGTTGGTGTGTCTGGAAATAGCAGTGAGGAGGTTTGCTCTGCCGCTTGCCTTCCCAAGTTTGATTTGACATCCTAATTGCCACATGGAGGAACAAAATACTCTGAGGCTCCCCCAAATTGAAGTCAATGTTGAACCAAGCACGCTATGTTTAGCGGCCTGAGCTATCTGTTCAGGGCCTACATTTACTGCCACTCTCTCTCTCTGTAAACCTTTTTCTTCCTCCCTTTTTCATCTGTCCCTGAAGGAGGAACGATGGAGCCAGAAACTGAGCCAAGGATGAGTGGAGGGTGCTGACATAAGAGAAGTCGGTAGAAAGAGAGACAAAGATAGAGGGAGAGAGAAGAGACATGCAGTTGAGACAAATTGGAAGATCACTACTTTTCATGCATCCCTCCAGTAAAACTCCCAATACAGACTAAGCATGCCCCCCCACCCCCTCACTATCCATCCCCTCCTATTGCTCCCCATCTCTATGCACCCTCTAGCAGCAGTAGTAGCAGCAGGCAGGTAGCTGACAGGCAAAATGAAGCCTGGCAGACTGGAATAATTACACGTGGCTGTCTGTGTGGAACATGACAGCTCTCCCTTCAATTAAAGCAGGAGAATTCATCCTCATCACCCACCGAGAGCTCCCGGCCTCGCCCAACCACCAGCCAGCCAGCCTGCCTGCACGCACGTTTCCACCGCAGCGAGGCAGGAAACAGCACGGCTGGGGAGTGCTAACAGTGCGGAATTACACACTAACTATCACTGTCAATGCAGCCAGAGCCTCCCATGGATTATCGGTATTAATGAGCAGCAGATACGATCAGCGCAGGTTTCCTGAGCCAGTCAAAAGGTGAAGGAAGATATCAAAGAGGATGGAGCTGCACAGGGACTTACAACCCAAAATACTGCAATTAATCTGTGATCCCAGTTTGATGCTGCCTCTACCTGTCTCAAGCTCCCTCCTACGCCCACCCACCTCCACCAAAACCGAGCCATCAGAGGCTCTCGTGGCACTTTCATAATATACACACTTGAGATGGGACAATCACTTAATGTAATTTAGACTGATTGTCTCCTGCCCACAGGACTATAAATATCTATTCATTGATGAAAGGTCAAACATTAGGGAGCCGTAGGGCAGTTATGCGTATTGTTGCTGCTAAAAACACAGTATTGTCCAAGGAAAGTTCGTTGATGTTGCTTCCGATGTTCACCATGTCAGGTTCAAAAATCCCCAAATTTGGGTGGTTCGTATCTTAACAAACGTGCACTCTAAAACCCCATGTGATGGTCCAAGTAAATATGATACGAGAGAAACAAATCTTTAGTGGGATGAAACCTAGTGAAGATGCTGAATTTGGGTTCTTTCACACCTTATAGAACAGGACTGAAAATCTTAATTCAGATTCAAATTCACTATGCTTTCCTGATTGAAAGCATTTGATTCCCCATAAAAAACAAGGAACCAAAAACGACTGGCTAAAGCTGTTTACCATCGATATCCCCGATATGCCTGAGAGGACAGGGAGCAACAGCGTTAAACACAGGACAAGGACAGAAAACAACCGCTCTGTGGCCTATGTGTTATGGATCAGCTGAGTGTGAGCCTAGCATCCTCTGTGCTGCAGTTAGAGTAAACACTGGGGTATAGACTGAGCAGCAAGGTCAAGAAGATGTGGATTAATAATCTCTGGGTTTACTGTGGCAGCTCTTCGCAGGCTCCCCTGCTGGGGAACCTGAGAAGCCCCTAGCACACTCGAGGCTCTCATGGCAGTGAGGGTAAACATCTGTGTAAATACTATTTTTTTTCAGTCACACGCACGAATGCATCGATGCACAAATACACCAAAGACAAATAAAAACCTACCGTAGGCGCACGCAGCCTCCGCGCACACTGCAACACACAATGGGAGAATAAGGACGGGCTGACAAAAATGCCTCAGGTAAAATGAATAGACTCCAATGATGTGTTGGGAGGATAGATATGTAAAGGGCTGCTGTTGACAGCTGCTATTGCTCCCTTGGTGGCTGGTGCCAAATGACAGGCCTGTGGAGAAAAGTGCATTTGATAATGCAGCCATTACGATCCACTGGATTCCTGTTCCCTTCACTCTATTTATATTCCACCTCTTTGCATTCGTTGTCGGTACTGATGTCAAGTCAAAGCCTCTTGGGCTGTTTTGCCGGCTCACGTTGTGAACTGCACTTTGTTTCTTTTTGTGGGCTGTGAATCGCTGTCTTAAAAATAGCAATATCATCTGGCACATTCAAATAACAGAATGCAACATAAACAAATACACAAATGCCACTTCTTTCTCTTCCTTGTTCAGTGCAAACCCCCCTCCCCATATGTGTCAGATAAATATGCAGGCAGGAGTGGGTGGAGGGGCTTTTGCAGCTTGGTGGGGCTACATGTTGCATTGCTCCTTGAGTAGAGAGGACAATGACGAGGTCCACAGTGCCCCTATTAAAGCAGCAGCCTCCAGGCCAATGGATTAGCCTGAATAAGCTGTGCTCCCCAGGTACTGGATTTGCTTTACATTAGCTAGCTTTGCCCTTGGCTGCCACTGCTAACTCCTGTTCCAGTCATTTAGCCGCGGCTGACCGCGCAGGACATTATTTCGTTTGCATGATTAGACAGAAGAGTTTAATTGTAAATGCTACAAATATGTTACATGAGGAAAAGCGCGCTTAGAATTAGCTTGATCAGCCTGAGAGCATAAATTGTCTCATTTTCCACCAGTCTTGTATCCATGATAGTAAGAGCTCTGGGCAACAGGAACACTTTAAATTTTAAACATAATTTCAGCTCTCCTTCATTTTAATGCAGACTGGCTGGGGGATCAGATTGCATAAAATTGGCTGCTTGAAAAAACAATAATATATAATAAATGCATTCCGAGTAGATAGAATTATTGATTAGTGGTGCCTGCCGCCGCCGCCGTCCTTGTTACATAAATATTTCATTAGAGAACTGACAGCGGCTGGGTTAGCTGTTGTGGGACTCTAACAGATGTCCATTAGTTGGACCATGGACCAGTGGAGGGCAGCTCTTGGTAACCTGTGCCACCCTTGGTGTCCCCGTCTGGCTGACTGAATGGCGACCAGGTGTTGGGAAGTCTGAATTATTCCTGAGCTAAGACGTAAGAACAGCCATTTATACCACTGCGTGTCTGTGTCATACCATCTGTGCATCATCCTTCCTTGAGTTCTGCGTTAGCTGCAAGGCAATGTCAGGTCAAATCAATGTCGTACTGAATTCTGACAATGACATGACTTCATAGAGCAGGTTCTACTGTTGGAGGGAGCATCCAGATAAAACAGGAGAGCTTTGAGCAGACTCACCCAAAGATGCTAATTAACAAAATATGTTTTTCTACTGCGTACGTTTCTCACATTTGGCAACGATTGGTGATATTCCCCACGGGCGAGAACTTCGCATGGTGGTCCTGACACTGAGGGCAAAACCTGCATAACAACCTGGCTAACAGATACAAGAACCCTGGGGGAACCTTAAAATGTCTGTTTGAGGGAAAAACCAAGACACCCTGTTATTCTGTCTTCACCATTTCCTGACTACTGGTCAACACACATCTCTTCTAATAATATCCATAAAAACTAAGAATAAAACAGAGTCATACAGCTACCTTTTATTATGTTAAAAAAGACACCTTTCTAACTACCAGTTCCACAACTGCTCAGTAAAATTACACACGTCGCTCTCAACCAAGACACACATAAACAGGCACCTCCATATTTTACTACATGAAGTACATACAATTTTTATATATGGAGCAGGCAGCATATTTTTCTTGGAGCCATTGGAACTGTGATTAACCCAGCTCAAATTTAGAAATATAAATAGTCACCCAAAAAACGCAGCATTAAAAAAATCAACACCTTAGAAACACTGTGTCCACAGCACGAGAAAAGCACAAGTAAAGAAAGTAACTGTTTTACTTTTTAGGTGTGATGTGTTTAGAATTTTGATGGCCTGAATTGTGAAGGCCCAACCCTGAAATGATCAGCATCACAGGCACGACTCCAATCAAGAGCACTTCAACTGAACATTGATTACACGATCACCTGCATTATTTGAATGTTGTAGTTGTGTTGATTGGACGTCTTGATTGCACGTGTGTGACTTACCCCACCTCTGCTGCATGATGTATTGTTTGGTATCAGAGGTGGCGTGTCTGCCCCCCATCATTACCCTTATCCTCCTATCCTGCACAGACCCACTGGGGCACTAATGTCTGCTTTTGGAGTGCCGTAATTTCAGCCTCGGCTCAAATCCTGTCATTCAAACGCAGCAATTGAAGGTTTCAGCCACATCTTGAACCACCATGAAGGCGACCTGTTAGTTTGCCTGTCTAATACCGACATGCATCCATTCATTAGCAAAGAATAGTGCAGGAACACAGCTGTGTATGAAAAGTGTACATTCGATTCAAGGCGACAGGAGGCTTCTGAAACTTTCTAAAGTTTACATCTGCTTATCATCGTGTTCTGAAATAATTCACAGCTTTTTCCGTGCAACATGTTTCATGTAAAAAAAAAAACACGCTGTACCGTATGTCTAATGATCTCCCTCAGCATTTCCAGATCAAAGAGATGTTTTAGACACATGTATTCCCTCTTTGCTGTCTGCGCTTTTTACCGCGTGAATGCAATTTGTCAGGTGAAGACGAGGAAAAAATGAGGCCTTCGTATGGGCCCCCTGCGTGTTTGTGTTTGCGTGGAGGTTTTTTCCCCTTCTTCGCTCTCTTTCTTTATTTTGGGGAACTAGAGCATCGTCTCAGCGCTCCCCTATTCCCTACTAATCAGGTGCTGCCAACCTGCCAGCCAAGGCGGGACACGAGGCCTTTCAAAACACTCTGCTAATTAACAAGCCCCCAATGCCTGCCTTCCACTTTTACAGCGCAGGCACATCTGCCATAGACATCCCGGAGAAGAAAAACGGCATTATCATCAGCCCGAGTGGATCCCTTCACTGCACACAGACTGAAAAGATGTGTGCGCCGTGTTGGGTGTATGCATGTCAGTCACAAAGGTGCAGACAAAGTTCTTCAAGCGATCTCTCTCTCTCTCTTTTAAAACCTTCCAGTGTAGACATTGGCAAGACATCCTGCCACTATCAGACAGCTGAAAAGCCTGAATAGTCTTCCCAGCAACGCATTAATGACTGTTTACAAGTTCCCAGTGGAGATTAAAAGATGTTTCTGGTGCCACCTGGGGTCTTGCTGCAAACACTGACACTAGTCTGATTAACTTCAAAAGTTTGTGCATTTTTACTCCGATTCGGATAATTTTACATCACACCTCACTTCGAGTCAGGGTTCATTCCAGGTATTGGCCACGAGTATCACGCTGTCAGAATTGATGGTTTTTTTTAATACACAACTTGTTGATGTGGAACAATTTTCAGTCAGAAAACTATTTTTCACACTGGTTTCGCCCATGTTTTGTGAATTTATGTTGTGTTTCCGATCAAGTTACCTTATGATGTTGCAACTCGGACTTAAAGTTTAATAAAGACTAGGCGATTTCTTGCCAATATTAATATGATCATACCTTAAATAATTACCGAAGAGTCATGTAAAAAAAATACTGATACATTATTAATGTTTGGAGTGATTTTTGTTTTTAACAAACACAGTATAAACTGTGATAAACCAGCGCTAACTTTATAAACATGGTGGGTTTTTTTTATATATAATTCTGGAAAACATCAATTCAAGAGATAGAAGGTTTGTGCCCAACAGAAGTACAACACTATATCTCAAAAATACCACCCAGGCAGTTTTCACAAGCTCCTCACTTTGCCAGCAGGACGGATGTTTTTCTCTCTGTCCAACAGAGGACTTTCATGTAAAATCAACACTTCTCATGTTAACTGTGGTAGAAAAAAAAAAAGAGTGAATTCTGACACAGCGGAATTCACTGAGAATGTGTCTTTGAAAGCCTCCAAAACTGGGCAAAGCAGCAGCGATGTCCTTGTTTACCTTGGAAAGGTTTGAGAAAGCTATAATGGATCCATACATTCACAGTCATCCTGGAGTTATTTGAGTTTTTCCAGAGCTGGAATTCCATCCCTACATTGGCCATCCAAAGGCTGCCGTCGGCCCAGGAGATCCTCTCAGCTCATTTCCTCTCTGTCAGAAAGCCATACTATGCATTTTCTCTGCCTCTGATGGGGCCTCATGCTAATTTTCTGCTACCCCCCACATCTCAAAATTTAATGAAATTGTCAATAAGCTGTTCCAAAGTGCTGAAAATAAGTCAAATGCAACTTACCAGAGGTCAACTGCGCTTGTAAAGTGGAGAAACAGGAAAAAGCACATGGCTCACCATATATAGAACATATATCTAAGCTATGTGTATTTTAATACCAATAAAACATGAGTGTCTTTTTTTTAAAATCACTCTCCTACTTAGGTTTATAAGCTTTTAAGCTTTCTTTGATTCAAGTTGTTCTCGATCAGCATAGAAGCTATTGCATAGGAACGGTTGAAAGGTTAGCATCCAACATCTGTATTTGGTATCTCGGGTTCATTGAACTGCAACCACAGCAAGAAAAGTCCCCCAAAATGGCCTCCCCCCCGGTTTCTACCTTTCTTCCAACAAGGAGGCCCCAAAAAGAAATCGCCATTTAGGCTATAAGTCAGAAACCCGTCAAGCTTTTCCTGCTCGGTATACCTTCACTCTCAACTTGCTTCCATATGCAAACATAACCGTTTAGGGATGAGGAGCGAGGCGGCTAATGAGCTGCCTACATCAACCCCAGCAGGAAAAAAAAAAAGCCCCCTCTTCATATCTGCTCAAGAGAACACCTCCTCTGGGCATGCTCCAAAACAGCAAACAACAACAACAACACCTACTGGTATACAGCCAAGGCAACACCAATTGATGTGATTAACCAGCGAGGATGAGAGTCGCTGCGCAGATTCAGACCAGATTCAGGCTGCAGGTGGGGAACGTGCAGCTGCACATGCCTGGAAAGTGAAAAAGTTTAATGAGAAGCGCTCGGCCTCTGAAAGACAGTTTGCTGCACTCGGTCCGTCATAAAGCTGTAGGATAAATGGCTGAGCTAGTTGGCTGTGGTGCTCAGGAGATTGGCCGGTTTCCTGCGCTGTAAATCAATCTGGGCGAGAATAATGATCCATTAGAGGGTCCAGCAGCTCTGTAGGTTCATCTGCCAGAAAATAAATGCCAGGAATGCTATATTATCCAAGAGCCTGTGCGAGATGGATAAGACTGAAGTATCCCTAACTGTAGCGTTTAACGCATTCTTGCCTGTGACGCGTTCACCATATTCACTTCATCTTTTTATGGGAATTAAATCAATATGAGCAAGTCTTAAAGTCTTCAAGTCTTAAATTAAGTTCTATTCAATTCAGTTGATGTTACAATCCAGATTCTATTGCACTGTAGAACATACACACACAAACACAGACACACATAAAAAACTCAAAAATATAACGACCCACTAGGACAACGAGTCCAAAAATGCTTGCTAACAAATTCCCCATCGCAGGATCATCTCCCTTTATTGCCATATTCCCGTTGGTTTTGTGGAAACCACATGCTCTTCCCTAATCAGGGTCAGGGGGGTGTTGGTGCCTTGGAGCCAGGTCACTGCAGGCCACATCCTCTTTTCCACAGACTTATATCCATTTATTCAACCATTTAGCCTGTTAGTCCCATAATGCTAATTAGGGCCAATGGTGGTGGGATGAGGGGTTCACGTACATCCATATGGATAGAGGATCTCAAACTAAGCCTGCATCCTTCTGGCTCATGTATGGTAGAAGTACAATAATTGCAATAGTTATTTTTTTCGGAGGGGGGGTTAAAAATGTTCTCAACTTAACCTTTGGATTAAATAATGTGAGCTCTGTCTACGTCAAACATGGCGACTGCGTAGTCCATCAATATCAGTGTAACAAGGTCCACTTCAGCTTTCTGCCCAATTTGTTGCCTCCTGACATTGACCATCACGAGCAAGACACATGAGCAATTCCGTTTCACATGATGACAGAGCCAGAGAATGTCCATTACGCTCTTGTTTTCCTTGGCGTACGACTTTAAGCCATGAAAGAAAAGCAGTGTGGGAAGTTCAAATGGTATTGTCATTAATGCCTCAACACAGTGATCATTCACAAGGGGCTTGCACGTACGGACAATGCGGGCCTTTCTTGCTGCGGTGCAGATGGCACTGCAAAAAAAAAAAAGAAAGAAGGGAAAAAGCCTTCTCTGCAAACACCAAAAGCAAACACACAAACAGTGGCGACCCTCTGAGTCCCCAATCCATCTTTTCTCCTGTTGGGCGCTTGTTGTCCCAGGAAGATCAAGGCTTTTTCCCTCCAATGATGCTTTCATGCTGTTAGGCACGCTCGTTTCGGGCAACTCTTGAAATGTAAATGGACACTTAGCTAAATGGTATATTTCATCCAGCTTCTGCTTTGACTGCATACAGACAAAGTCGAAGCTTCTTTGCCCATTACAGTTTCCCAAGCTTTAATGTACAGTAATCAATCTTAGTCAGCAGCAAACAGGCCCATTCGTTAACCTTCCAGGCTGATTTAAATGTGTTTTTGTCCCTTTTGTGTGCAGTACTTAGAGCTATTTTAGTCAGTTGATTTTGTTTGTGCTTCCAATCAAACCTGTGCTGGTTGAGTGGCTCCCCTTTGGAACTGGCCAGTGCTGAGCCTCTAAGAACAGCGGGCATCTCTTGGATTGCCCTTCACAACCACAGATGTTTCTTCCCCCGAGGAATGCGTTTTTCCTCATTCCTAATCCCTGAATCCTGGCAGCACTGCAGCGGGGACATTTCCAAACAGAGACGAAGCATTTCTGCGCGCAGCTGTGCCTCAACATTTGTCAGCCCTTGTCATCAAGTGGTGGAAACAAGGCAGAAATATTTGTCTGTAATTCAGTCACACGCATTGTAACGTCAACTCACACTGCGCTCATTCACAAAGGCTACGTTTAATGCACTGTTCCTATTTACTGCTCACATCAGATTTTATTGGTCTGGCTGTTCAGATTACATGTTTAGATGTGGCCTGTCTAAAACCAATAATGACGTCCTGCACAGACCGTTGGTGATGGAAGTGAGCATCGTGGCAGCCGCGCAGGCTAGTCTCTTGTCTAGTTAGCGTGTGGCAGCAAACAGTAAATTTGTGACCCCCTGTTGGAACATTTAGTTTCAAAATTCTTTCGAAAACAGAGTGATTAACACCTGTCAAGTTTGGCTTCGCAATGAGGCTTCACTCCGAATACTAATGAAGTCTAAGACCTCTTTATTTCTCTGCTCGCTAACTCCATCATCTGTCGTCCATGTTTATCATCGTCATGGTGACTCTCGTCCCCGCTTCTGTTTTTGTCTGCGGCACGAAATCCTGACAACCTGGCTGCTCGGACCGCGGTCCCGTTCAAGAAGATCCGACAGGGATCCGATTCGGTACCACATTTGGAAGAGGCCTGACTCATGAGGCCAGAAATAAAGCAGATTCAGGTCACTTTTGATGGCAGCGTGAACGTAGCGATATTTTAGGTTTCCCCAACACCATACCGGAGGCAAAACTCTTATATTGTGTAAATTGTTCATTTACATGCACCTTGGTAACAGAGAGGATACTGATGTAGCTCAGGGTGTATGGTTTTTCACCCTACTCCCAGTTTCCACTGGTCATTATATAATGGAGCTTCAGCACCAGCACCAAAATGTAAGCGTTCATTCCTTCTGCTAATACCTACAGGCATAGATTTCTGTCTATTAAAATTTGAATTAGATCCAGGATTCATAACTGAAACAGTTCCAGAATTCAGATCTGGATCTCGACCAACCTCGCTGGCAGAGATTTGGTGTCTAAGTAAATAACAACTACATTTGGACAGATTTGTGCCCCCTGAGGAGATCTGCTAATCCCCTGACTTCACCTCTCCTACTAGATCTACTGGCAAAGACTCCATGACCCAGATCAGGAATATGCAGCCGTTAATATGACCGTTTCACCCAATGGTATTTAAATTTCATAAAAATAAATGTTTATACATGTGTGGTCATAAACCAGTTACAGTTCCTCCCCCTAATCTTATTTTTCCACTAATCTTAATGTAATTGCTAGCACCTATTAAAAGCTCAGCTATAAACAACACAAATATACATCTTTTCCTTAAAAATACCTGCGTGACCCTTATTCAACACTTGTTCTTAACATAAATTTAAAGTAAACTTCTACAACGTGATTCAAACAAGGATCTGTGTAAAACCCCAGTACGGTGATTTCCTGTCAGTGTGTTAATAGAAGCTAATTATGTGTTTTTATGTGTTTATGAGAGTCGCACAGCTGAAGCTGACCCCAGAGTACACAGACAGGCCCATAAACCTAATCCGAGGTTTCCGCCAGCAACCTGTCCCGTCCTCACTGTTGCGTAAGACCCTTGTGAAAAGCAGCTCCAGACTGAGGTCAAACGCATCACTTTATAAAAAGACCACCTTATTTTCCTCTTAATCAAGTGCTTATTTACCCATCTCCCTGCGTGGAGTCAGCTGGTGAAAAGGTCGACTATAATCTGAATTTTTCAACTCTCCGATTTTCACCATTGACTTTTCCGTCAGCTCCGAGTCGCCCCCCCCACGCTATAATTTAGGTTTGCTTATCAGTCACAGTGGAGTTTGGGTTTGTTATTGCTGTTTGCGGTTGATTTATTACATTCTGTCCCACCTGGTGGAGGTGAATAGATGAATAATTTAAGGTCGGATTAACAGCATTAATAACAGATGCTTCTCATTATTTCCTGATTTGTAAAAACTCGTTGGAACTCCAACATCTCTACTGGTGGACTCATTGTGCTCCCATTTTATCCAGAAAACTGAATATATCTTGATTTGTTTATTTATTTTTTTACCATTGGCTGGGATGAGAATCCAGTTTGGTGTTGACTTCTGTTACGGCCCGTCAAGGTTTCATGAATGATTAACAAAGCTGGGCCCAGACGTGCTCATAAATAAAGAGCAGGCGCTAAACAAGCTTGTGCACTGGGAGAGAGCTGACAGTTTGGCTTCTGTCATATCATTCAGCTCTGGTGTGTCCAGTAAAAACAGCCTGGCTGCAAATCACACATAGTGATTTGGTGTGGAGATGTGATAAGACACACAACCTAGCAACTATTTTCATTTTCCCCCCTTAAAGCCATGAAAACAGGAGCAAACGATTACCCATACAATGTGACACATCCCAGTTGGCCGAGACTCAGAAACACATTCACAAAATGTTCCACTCATTACCTTGAGGCGATACAATGGGTTGGAGTCAGAGCCTGGGAGGGTAGAGGGGTCAGTCCATCCATATGTGGACCCTTTTTCAGCTGTTCATCCCCAAATGAGAGCCAAGATGTCACAGAAATCCATCTCTGTCTTGCAGAATAATGAATAGTCTGAGGCCAAGTGCCCCGCACATGCTGAACTTTTGCCTCTGGAATCACATCCCGGCCAATTTATTCCCCCCGCTGGTATTCAGCTCAGAACCCACCACCACCACCAGCCAGACCCCTTGAGGTCAAGAGCTTGGAAGCATTTTCAAACCCGATCACTAATGGCTAGGAATGGTTCCCGTATCGCATGTGTTTGGCCGGAACAGCCGAGCGCGCGTCGTTAGCATCTGGAATTCGAAGCTCAGTTATTCTTGCTGCTGTCCCAGTAATTCTATTTAAGAACGTACATCACAGAGTGAAATGAGTCATAATGTGAAGCCATGAAACTGTAATAATTGAAACACAATCTGAGTTTATAATGAGAGCCACCTCGTGACCAGCATTTCCATTAAGAGTGAAATGACAGTGAGCTAAAGGGGAGAGGTGATGTCCTGATGCTATCACGTTTGTTTAACACGCTAAAAGATTTGAGGGAAGGCAACAAAGGGGCTTATAGAGCTGCTCAGGTATGATGAGGACCTCAAGGCTTTAGTCACGGGGCACCAGCGCCACCATTCTTTACGTGATTGACCGTGTCATTTCGACCAGATTTCTGACACAAATTGGGATATTATGACAATGACCAAAGGGGTTAAATGTTACGTTTGCCCAATGCTGACTGGTCCCTCCACCCGAACTCTTCCACCCTCCCACTTTCTTGTTCTTTTCAGCCCATTATTTTGGGGCCCCGAACCAGCTGAACACATTTCTAAATGACAGTTACTGCTCCTCACTTCAAAGCAACTTGGAGTTGTGGATTTTCCTCACCTAATGTGGCATCTTTAAGAACAGAAGAAGAAAGCCGGGGCCCTGGGGGACAATGGCGGTTTGTCTGGGGGACGGCAGGGAAGGGGTCAAGAATCAGAATGTGGAGGACATTAGCAGTCAGCAGATTGATACAGGACCATTGATTCCTGCTTCTTTTTTCCTTCCTCCTGGACATGATCTGCATTGCAAATGGAAGTTCTGTCGCATTGGCCTTTTTCTGGAGTCAGAATAGAGTTGGGGGGGGAGTGAGAAGATCGGGGGTTCCCACATCACACTCCTCCTCCTGTAGTCCTAGCCCCTTGTCCCAGGATCCCACCGCAGCTGCCTCTCCCCAGTCTCCCAGGACTACTCCTCACCACAACAGGCTCATTGTTGGGTGGAGAGGAGGCTTGGACAACCCCGCTGCCCTATCGTAGCTGCATTGTCTCTCCTCACAGGACCATAAGGTCTAAACAGGGAGTGCTCACAGAGTTAGTCCTCAGCTTTTTAAAAGCCGAGTAATGAGGCTGCTCCTTTTGGCCCCCGCTGAACACCACGCCATGCGATTAAACAAAGCTATTAATCACGTATCATTCGTTCTCTCTAAGTGTCGCTTACGAGGTTTCCTCCAGTAATGGCAGCATGTTTTGTTTGATGCTCAGGTTTATTAAAGTGGCCATAGAGGAAGAATAAAAAGCTGAAGCGGTTTAACACGGACCCGCCTGGGGCCTTTCGAACAAAGGTGAATGCAAAAGGCAGCAGCGGGTATTTGACGGGGACAGAAATTCTATGTAGTGACGAGTCAACATGAATACAACAAATTCTACTCATCTTACTGGAGCAATTCAAAAATAAAATAGGACGGGGCGATGGTGACAGGGAGACAGGAAGACAGGGAGACAGGAAGTTAGGGAGAGAATCTGGTTAGAAACTCTTATATTGTGGGCTCAGCTTCTCCATTTGATTCCATTTACCTGTCTGATCGTCCAGACATTCAGGCTGATCAAGTACCTCACTGGAATGTAAAATAGTTCCAGTCAATCAGCGACTGTGTCATTGTCGAGGAGAAATACAGAAAGTCTGCATGACGTGAGCACTGCTAGTGTTAGCCGTTGCTAACACCAGTAGATTTACTCAAAACTGTTTCGAGTTTTTGTGTTATCAGCTGAAATGATTAAAACAGGTTAGTTGCAGCCGTAACTTTAACATCTTAGCTCTCTCTTTGTCATCTAGTAACGTTGTGTAGAAGTACAAATCTGCGACACATGAAATGGTGCAAACAAGAGTGGCGATTTAGGCAACAGGATCAAAAAACTTTAGTCAGGAATGATAAGAAAAGAATAAATACTGGCAGTTCTGGCTGTGGACATTGTATCCCAGCTAATAAGGTTCCATCACCTCAGAGAAACAGCGGAAGCAATATGCAAATGTGTGTTCACACACACCCAGCATGCAATTATATGTTGCTGTGGTCCACCTCTGCACAATTAGCCCCCTCCCTGTCCAACTGTTGAGCCATGTAAGCATGGTCTGCAGGCAAGTTAGCATTGCAAATGAGAGTGGAAGTAGCGTTTCCAGCACTATCATTCTCAATTATAGTTGCATGATGGGAACAAGTTACTTATTTCTCTGCAAATGCTGCTAATTCCTGTGAGTCGCCTCTAAACTGGAGCAAACTTGTGCACCTGAAGTAGAAAGGTGGAACTTTTTGACCCACCGCAGCCGTTTCTGCTGTTTTGCATCTCTACCTGAAGTTAAAACTCCTCCTCTCATCCAGTACGTTGTATAACATCCACGCCTGGGCTTCTAGCTGGGGAACAAGCGCTGTCAGCCACAGGTTTTTTCCCGCAGACGTGCGGCAGTTTGAATAACTGGCTTTTTCACACCGCGCATACGTCAGTCACAATCTTGCTCATCTCTTGCATCAATTCGTCCATATGTCTACGAGGGTGTGAGAATGAACTCACACATTAGCTGCAACCACAGCAAATGCCCTTTTCATCACTATTACCCTACGCTTTTAGCTTGTTAATTCATATATTTACCATAAGTTAAAATATTTATCCGACCTCTCGGGCTGTGTGTTTTTCTCTAATGTTTCCCCGATGACTCAATAACATCCCCAGAAACATCATGATTATTCATATCCATGTTGGACATGTGAAATGTTCACTTGCTATAATGAGCGTTTCTACGGTTGGCTAGCACTTAATTGAATTCATTTGTTAAAAAAGCCATCTGGGTTTCATTGTGCCTCCAGTTCTTTATCTGCCTTCCTCTGTCTCGCTCGGTACCTCCTGGCTTTGTGATTGTGGACCAAGGCTTAGCATTTAGCTAATCTCTGGCTCCAAGACACTGTTCCTCAGTCTCTGGTGTTTGCCATCCTAATCAGCCTCATTGTCTTGGGGATGACCCGGCTCTAACCTCGGGCCAGCCGACTTCAAGGCCACTGCAATAGATAGCAGAGCTGTGTTTGTGGCAAACACTGATCTAAATTCATTAACCCTCCCACAAACGCTTTCCCAAGGTTTGTTTCCTGAGCCGGGCGCCGCTTCTGAAGGAGCACAAGACAAGCGGAGCCGTCCTTGTGATTGGATGTAATTGAAGGAGTGCAGGAAAATCAATAGCCTTGAGAAGCACATTTTATGAGGAAATATTAAAAAAAAAAAAAAAATCAGCCAAATCAGCTTTGCTCTGCAGCAAAGGACAAACCCAAAGAACACCAGATCATTTTAGGGCTTCTGCTTAGCTGTGGCGGGATTAAGGCTCATGCAACCGGTCAACTTCACAGGACGGATATGGAACAATCCAGGAGTTTAAGGCAATAATCAGAATGAGCCACAGGGTAGAGACGCGAGGAGGGGGGAGAAAAGCTGAGATTGTGAGGGACAAAGTGTGGAGCGGCATGCACGGCTGCTCTGCGCAGAGTCAGCCAGCTCACTGGGGCGCCACTTGCGCTACCACAACCAGCTGAAAGGCACCATCTCCCAATCCTCCCTTGGGAGTGATATGGAGGCCAGGGAGGGAGCGCAGCTCTCCCCTTTAAGGCCCGTCAGAGGCACTGACGGCTGCCACAACTTTAATCCTCCGACCTGCTGGGATGCAGAGAGGCCGAGCAGTGGGAAAGCGGCTCCTAGCTTAGCTATTCTTGTTCGCCTCCCTGATGGGTAATGACCCCTCTGCCGGCTAATTTGAGAATTTAGGAAATAACGAATAGGGGAAGGTGAAAATATATAAAAGTCAGGAGAGAACTGGATGAACTTTTGCCATCCTTTTATAAACTTCTGGTTTCAGTTTTAGTGGAAGCATTTTAATTACAATGTTTAGGTTTTAGACACATGCGAGTCATTCCTTCCGACACAGATGTCTTTGCTTGTGCTTCTTTTACTGCTTTCGGAGAATTTTCGGCAGTCAATTCCACCAACTTTTTAAAAATAGTTAGATTAAACACTATATATCAGCTTAGACTTTTACGAGCGTGAGATATATTTCTGATAGCTTCCGTGTCACCAATCCGCTGCGTGTGCGAGCGTGTGTGGTCTGTGGCGCCGTGGGGGTCTGCCGAGCTGCAGAAGGATTTTGAGATGAGTCAATTATATGGAGACACAGTCCCCAAGAAGGCAGAGAGGCAGAGGAAACCGATTTTACAGCAAACGGGAAGAGCGGATTGCGGCGGCCGCGGACCTTCCGGGAGAGTGGTTTATTAATATGTTTGCAGCCGAGTTTCCCCCTCCTCTTAATATCGGGGCCATGCTAATCGCTTGGTGCGCTGACATCTGGAAGTCTCCCAGTGGTGGGCAAATCGCACAGGCTTTCAGGATATTTGAGGCGGTCACACCTACTCTGCAGAGATGAAAGCCACTAAAATGGAGGAGGGCTGATTTGTCTCTCCCACCACAACACGGTCGAGCTTGTCAGAAGTGCTGTAAGTCATCCTCTGGTCAAAGCGATGCCGAAGCACCCCTTCTGATACCCATCAGAGGTTTATTCATGCTAAAACATGGGTTATTACGTCTTTTTATATCCCCTCTGAAAGTCCAAAATCATTATTTGCACTTCTGGAGTACTTTAGTGTGGACGGATCAGCAGCAGTCAGACGTAACCTGAATAATTTTGGTAGTCGCTCGTTCATTCTGGAAGAGACTTTGGCTCTCCCTCCCGTTCAGCGGTCAGTCAGGGAGCCCCGGGGGGCCGCGGACCGCTGCTCTTTAAGCAGGAAAGGTTGACGATAATCAGACTGGCATTAAAAATGTACCAATAAAGAAAGACTGAATCTTTTCAAAATGGAGAGCGACGCCTGCAGTGCGTCAGGGAGGGCTTCAGCACCACGACAGCGCCGTGGTTGGCAGGTTATCCTGCTGGTGAAGATGTCGCTGGTGCAAACGATGGAATGTCCTGCACAAGGAGGAGGAGGAGGACTGTGCAGGGCTGATAGGCCTCAGGACTGGAGCCTGTCTTCCTCTCGCTGGGAGCAGGAAGTTCAGGACAGGAGATAAGGAGATCACATTTCTCCAGCCAGTGTGACTCATATTCCCCTTCAGCAACTGCTCATCCAGCTCTTGGAACACTTGTAGACACGTTTACAAAGAATGTGCATTGCAAATTACATCATCAGAGATGTTGTTTTAATAAATAAACACCATAATATTTTTATTGTGGGTTTGAATTTGCTCCACAAGTAGGAATTACAAGGTAATGGAAGCTCCTGTGATGTCTGGGCCCAAAAATGCTAATAGAGCTCTTACACCTGTTAGCACCACTGGTAGCATCATAACCTAACTAAAAATAATGACTTTTTCCTTTTTCAGGAAGACACAGTGGCCAATCCTGATGTCAATAAATGCTAAAAATGTGCAAATGCATCTCCTGGATCTCTACTATTGTGTCAAATGTTTATATTCTCTTTACATTATCTTTAGGAAGATGAGGGCTTCGCATTTGTAAAATTCTGAGACACTAATCTGAATATTTGTGCAGGAGAGACTACATATTGAACAGTGTCTGCACTCTGAGCCCAAGCTTGCATGTTCTCTGACATCTGTTTCTGTCGCACGCCTGATGCAGCAGATAAAGAGAAAATCTAAGGTTTCCCTGCACTGCACTGCTGACCTATGCGTCTACTCGCTCTCACAGAGTCTTGCTTTGTATATTTTCCTTTTAATTCATTTGTTTTTCTAATTGCAACTAGATTTGCATGCAGAGTATCTGATGAACAAGGTCCATATCTGAAAGCAGCTGCTAGAATATGGCTAAAATGTTAAATGTGCACCAATCTGATGTCTGACTTCGCTCTTTTTTGGCAACAACCCCCCAGAAATCGGAAACCCGATCTTGTGAGAGCATTCCGTTCCCTGCGTCACAGTTTGTCGACAACACACGCTGATTCACACGACGTTGAGGAGGTGAGGAAAGAAGAGATGCACACCACCGAGCTGCTGGACGGTACTTTGTGACTGAGTGTGATCAAACATGGTGCATCAACTCTGCAGGTCGCAATGTGGTCCAGGCTGATTGAGAGTGTATTCAGGTAAAATCAGAGCCAGTCTTAGTTGATTTCGGCTCTTCCTTTTCATTCATTCCTGCCTGCAGACACTGTCTATGTAAAAAAAGAAGAAAGAATTTCAAAAAACTGACGCAAAAACATTTCTTGACCCTTAAAATAATGGACTCAGATTGAGAAAACTCATTCATTTGCAAATAAATCTGCAGGAAAATGTTTGCTTGTAGCATTTTAGCACTGCAATTCTGTTTTGCCATCACATTTTTTTTTACAGATTAGAGTTTTTCCTCCCCCCTAAACTTGAAGCCAACAGCACTTGATCAGAACATACTTCCCTCACTGTCCTGCTACTTCAAACAGCGGCAGCGCTGCAGTCGGGAAAACTGGGGTGTTGCTCTTTATTCTGCCTGCATCAAACGCATCCTCCATCAAACGTCAAACTCTTCAAACGAGGTGTCATCTGCTGCTGTCCAGCACGGTTTGATGTGAGGAGGTGTAATGATACAAAGGGTGTGGGGGTGTGAGCCGTACGAGCTTGAACCCACTTGCCCACTACCTTCTCTGATAAGTACCTCAGCAGCACACAGTCAAATGGAAACTGACAGTGTACACCTGCCTCTTCTGTCTTTTCATTTATTACTAATTTCTGTGTCTATTCCAACCCACTGCTAGCAGTGCTATAGGTAAGAATCAATACTTCAAGTCATTATTTTAGCAGCTTGCTAGCTGGCAGCTGCACCCGCGGGCCAGAGCGAAGAAAACCCGCTAATATAGACGAGCAAGGTCACAAATCAAACCAACCCTCTAATGACCGGCCTGTTTACACGGGAAATCAATGTGCTCAATTGGCTGCACCGCTTGCGGATTTCTTGTTATTTTTTGGTGCGAGCAGGAAATGCAGACGGGTTTCCGCGCTCTCGTTGCAGGACGCCAGGGTCCGAGAGACGGCTCCCCGTAAATGTGCTGCGAGCTTCCCCAAAAGAGAAGCTCAGTGTTGATTTTGGCACTCGCCGCCAGACCCTGCCGACAAATCCTGCCTTTTTCTTCCCCCTTTTCAAATGTGTTGGCTCGGGATCTTGCTGGAGAAGTGAGGGAAAAGAAGTAAAAGAAGACAGGGGGAAAATTGGGGGGGGGGGGGGCACAGCCCCAGGGCCGGAGGAAGATATTATATGCATGTGCACTGAAGCACAAGGTTTATGGCCAGCTGCTTAAGGATTTTTTTCCTCAGGAGTCAAGATTATCCTCAGAGTCAGGGGAGAGAAAGGCAGAGTGTTATATGATTCTGCCAGTGTAAGTCAATTCTACTGGGTAACAGAGAGACAGACGCTGTCAGCTCAGCTCTGTTTTTGACTCTTCTCTTCCCTCAGACATTCATACGACCGAGATCTGCTTCCCCCGCTTCTCCGTACGCTCCCCATCCACCGCATCTTCATCCTGGCCTTCCCCTCTTACCATTTTCTCCTTTGAGATCAGCTTCTGGATGATCTTTGTTTTCCACCTCTTCATTTGCCACCGCAAAAGCGAGGTGAGGTGCTGATCACCCACTCCTTCTGTGGTTTGATGGGGACGTTGCCAAGGTCACGGAGCAGCATTTGCACAGCCACGCTTGTCAAAAGCCTGAAAGGAGCCGAGCCCTTGAAACACCTCCTGGCCAGCTCCTCCATTCTGTATGTGGTGAAACCGCTTAAGGCGAAACAGACATAGAGGGAGAGAGCGAGCAGTTGGGAAGATAGGCGTGAGGGCAACGCTGAGCGAGTCTGCGTTTCACTGATACCAAACCCTGCCACACAGTCACACTCTGAATAATTGTGAGGGACAAGCCGTGGGCACCTCTGAGACAGAATGCAGACCAGAATAATGCTCCTCCTCAGGGCTTTCTCTGGCAGCCCTGCGCTGAAGCCTTGATGGCAGCGCCATGCAAAGCCAGTTAGCAAAGCCAGTTAGCTACCTACACTATTCCACTTCATTTGGAAACTTTAGCCCACAGTTCCACCTTTGGAAGAGAAAGACACATTCCGAATGTCTCAATTGAAGCGTCACTGGCTGAATAGTCTTTTTTGGGCGCAGCTTTGTGCGCGGACAGCCTTTTCAGGCAGCTTTTAAAGGTTTTGTCAGACAGGAATTTAGATTGGAGTCTTACATGACCTCTCCCAGGGGTCACCGGTTGGATGTGCTGGAGCTTTTGTTGGCACACCTGGGTGATGACGCTTTGCTGGGGCTACGAGCTCTCCTTTCAGGGTTTTGTCCCAGGCTTCAGCACAATCCAGGATGGAAACTGGGAAAATGGCAAAATGGAGGGGGGGGGGTAAAAGTCTTGGCTTCAGCAGGTGACTGTATCAAACTTATAGGAAATAAAATATATTGAAGAAACAAATATTTCATGGAACTGGAAATACACCTATCAATGGATCATTGATAGATCCCTGCATGGATGTGGCTCTTAAAGAACCACCAAAAGCATCTTTTTGCAAAGGAAATAGTGTAATAACCATTTTTAATTCAATGAATTAATTTATTAAGCATTCCCCTCGATTAGCATGCTATCAGTGAGAAACACACCGGCTGAGAGTGTTTTTTTACTTCGCTGCTTCATCATCAACTCTGCCAGGAACAAAAGTAAACAAATTTTTCATCGTTCTATAAAAATGACAAATCTATAGCAGGTTCTGTGCTTAATGGAAGCTGCTGGATGCCAAATTCAGCGGTGTTTGTTGGTGCAGGTAACATCTGTACTGTGTGAGAAACCACTAAGTGCTGTATCCCTGCAAGGAAATCTGGGAAATCTTAAAATAGCCGCGGGGCTCCACGTGTTATTGTAGGGATTGAGCTGGTTGATGCACAGACTGTCGGCAGGCCGCAGTCGGACAGCGCTGGACCGGACTTTGTTTTGAAAAATAGGTTGAGGGATTTACGCGGTTTGCCCAAGTACAGCCGCTTGTTTTTACTTGTTCAAACACCGGAGATGTGTTTCTTTGAAACTGCAGGGCAATGAAAAAAAAATATATGGGAGAAAACCAAACTTGGCCCATAGGAACATGTCCGACTCGGAGACTGACACATGGCGGCGTTCCTGGCAGAGAGGAAATAAAAACAAAATGATGAAGTCACCTAGAAACAGAAGCCAAATCTGGACCCCCCCTCCCTTCTGACACCAACCTTTCAGTCTGGTGTGCTTTTTGAATTAAGAAATCAACATGAAAACGTCCGACAAACGTCCGAGGGCGCCTTCAAAGACCACCCCCCTTCCCGAGCACCGCCATCATAAAAGAGACTTTCTCTGGCTTTTCTAAAGGCAGGGTTCAGCGAGGTCGCCTCCAGATGGTCACGTCCGTATCACCTGCCACCTGTTCTTCTCCTCTCTGAGGGGAAGCCAGGTCTAAAAAGCAGATAAAGTGCTGATTGTCTCTTTCCTGCTCCCCTTTTTAATGGAAGTTAGGGCTATTGAAGTGAAACCACTTGCCTTTGAAGAAGTCTCCCTGCTTATTCTTCACTCCCGGGGAGTCTCTGTACTCGTCTCCGCTGATTAATCAAAGTGCTCCATTATCAAACATTGATGTTCACACCATTCACAGGCACCTCCGCGGTGTATGTAATGTGTAGATATCATCATGCTCTCACAATGGTAATTGAAGGCCGATCGCTCTCGCCTTGTGGAGATAGGAGATCTACAGCAACCAGCGCGTCATATCAAGCACATACCCGCCCCCCCCATGTTCCGCCCAGCTATACATCCTTAAGAGACCCTCTAGATGTGAGTGAAGGCGCTTTCAGACGGGATAAAATGCTGATGTGATCTGTGCAGGATCAGGGAGAGGCTCTTGTGGCTGGATGGAGCCCAACGAGAAAGAGAAGTATGTATTCGGATGTGATTCGTAAACAACTTCCTGAACTCTGCCCCCAAAACAATTCAAAATATTGCAAAATGAACTTCAAGTAATGTTCCACTTATTGTTTTCTTTTCATCAGATTATTTGTTTTCATCGAATTCATTCAATAATGTACCCTGACTTTTCATTTTACGCTACATAACAACCGAGTTCCACTAATTACACTCTTGTGCGCTCTGAGATATTGAGCCCTTTTTTTTTTTTTTTGGAATACCAACTTGAGGTAAATATTCCTCTCCACTGATTAGCAGTAATTAGCAGTCAGAACAGGAATGACACTAATTACTGGGCTCCTGCTGTTTCCTACTTAATATTCACCTAAAATATGCAGAAATCTTGCTAACTACTGTTAGCCGGAGTATGGATTAATAGAAATATGTCCCCGAGCATTTGAGCTTCAGCCTGTTTTGAATGGTGATCTTTGTGGAGCAGCCCAAACCTGAACTGTTCCTTAAACTTCCACACACACACACATATATGTACATATTACATTGAGCTGATCTGGATCCAGCATTCCCACCCAAACACACACACACTCACATGGCAACTTTCCTCCAAACCCGGGATTGAGATCTATAAAAAGTGGTGGTGCTGGGTTTACAGCTGGCCTAAAAAACAACTATATTTATGGTTAGTAGATGTGTATTTGTGCTGATACTCGCTAAAAATAGTCACCGAAAAGTGAGGAGAAAACAGCCTGATCTCTTCCAGGCCTCTTTTCTCCCGCAGCGCCTCAGAGGCAAAGATTTCCAGCTTGTTCCACAGTCTTCTTTGGTGGCTGGATTGGGGTTCTGGTTGAGTACAATGACATTAGAGCTTTGGTTTTGGGCCTTAAAAATAACTTAGTCTGTGGTAGGTACTTGCAGAAATGTTCCTGTAATTTAGCTGGGAGCCGTCCACGTTGCGTGCAGCACAGTGCCCGGGATGGGGGGAAGGGGAAGGGGGGGATGGGTGAGCCATGACTGGGAGAAATCAAAGTGTGTGGCCGTGGTGTCTCACCTAACCAGCACGACCTCGGTGAAACCCAAGCATTAAGACCAACAGAGAGCAGGAAAAACATCTTCATGCTGTTTACTCTGAGAAAATAAGGAAAGTTTTGTGGAAACTTAGAGGGGGGAGAAAAGGGTTGGCCGCAATTTAATGCTCCTTAACCCGACTTCATTCTGGTCCAAACGCTGACACCTCGTTACCGCCTGATGTTTGGCTTATTTTCCTTTTCACCTGGGAGAACGTCCGCCGCTACGTTTATGTAAGGCCGACTTATCCCACTGCTCACGGGCTTCCATTCATATCGCTGTCTCACTGAGTCATGCTTTAAATCAGAAAGGTCGTAAATCAAGGAGCCACTAAGATCGGCGCTGGATTATTTATGATGGGAGTCCAGTGGGAGATTCAGACGTGGAAATTTGTATCTGGAGAACTTGATGTTACTCAAGTGTCCTCTCATCCGTTAAACTCAGTGGAAACAAAGGGAGGGCCGGACAGACTGGTGACAGCCTTCATCTGCCTTTTATTTTCCCCTGTAAGTCAGCGAGATAATTGAATTATTGCACGTGACTGCCAAAACTTCTGCTGCTGTCCTGTCTGACTGGGGTGGTCGGGCTGTCAGGTGCGTGCACCGGCTGAGAAACCCAACAGTAAATGCAACACGGTTTCAGCTGAGCAGGAAAGAAACTTTAAAATAAAATAAAAAAAAATGCAGAAAAACACCGGCCCCGGTGAATTGTATGTGCTCCTGTGTGGCTGAATTATAGATCTCCTCCGCTGTGTTTGCTGGGATGATTGACAGAAGGTGGTAGGCACATTTTTTCAGACCCGTGGCCCTGCCATGAAAGCGAAACGAAATCTCAAAATGTACCGCAAGAGCTCTGCAACTCTCAGCATCTCTGTTTCTGACTCAATGTCAGCAGCAGGCAATGAAATCCCCTCATTTGACCACAGCGGCTTCATGCTGTAATAATAATAATCCCTCGTGAACCATAACACTCGTGGGAAAAGATTATGCCTGTGCACAACTGTCATTTCCCACAACGTGCATGTTTTCCTGTGCTGTACTTAGCATTTACATCATTTTCATCTTGCTGGGGCCGAGTGAGGAGTGACAGAACCTTCGAGGTGTGCGGATGAGGTGACAGGGTGAGGGGCTTTCACTTTTGTTGAATGACAGCATGAAACATCTAAGTTATGTAAAATAATTCATTAATTAAAGATTGTGAATAAAGCCATCGATGAATTCTTACGACACCATTTCGATGGCAAAAAAATGACAGTCGTGCTTACTTAAAGGCCTTAAAGTGCCTGAAGAGCCAACCTTTATCCCAACATATTGGTTTAGAAAATAAAAATATGAAAAAAAACGACTGGTCAGCACAATTTTGGCTTAACACCATAATACAAGGCCGATGGAGCTTCAGTTTTCCCTGTCGTGCATGTGAACTGTAAAATAAGTCTCAAAGTTCTTCAAATAAGCAGCTTGTGGGATTGTTTTGGAAAAAGGCTGGAAAAGCTGACTTGTCCATTTAATTTTCTCTTTGTAACCAACTCTGAGTTTAAATGTATAAGTTGGTTATCCGTTATTGCATAAAATTCATAGAACATCTTTTGTGCCTCTCTTTCAGTCTCCACACTCGGTATTCTTCCTAGAACCGCTGTCTGTAACCTTGCAGGGAGAATTCCTCATTAAAGTTGAGTCGGTCCACAGAACTCTTAATTCCTCGTCCACTCAGCATGTCACTTCTGCAGGGTGCACAGTTTTTTAATTTAGCCCAATCTTTAGAAATCAGCAGAATCATTCTTCTTCTTAATGGAGAGGAAATGTGCGTGGCAGCTCAACTGGTGGTTAACCTCGCACGAGTTGCCCAGTGTTAATCTCGGAGCAGCATCTGAGCCTTTTAATGGGAAAACCAATTAAAAATCAATCATCTCTGAATCCTGCTCCCTTTTCCTGCACAGCCACACTGTTTCCTGCAGTAATTGAGAGACCCTCCACTGCACCTCATTCACAAATGATATAACAGTGTTCCAAGTGTAATTCTACAGGAAACAAAAGGGAGGTTATTTAAAGCGTTCGCCCGCTTGCTCGCCGCCGCTCAGGCAGGGCCGCGGTGCCTGTTGACGAACCCTTTTCCCTCTCTCTCAGCACCGTGACGTGAAAATTTACATCCGCTTAGCAGCGCCGTGGCGCTCGGTGGTAGGCAACTGAATTTTTAATGAGAGCGGGGAGATTTAATTAGCTCTGTTTTCATGGGCGAGACGTCTGCGGTGCCACGGCGAGGGACAGGGAGCGGGGACGAGGCGGATGGCGATCCCTCCCTGCTTCAGGCCAGGCTAGCTGCAATTATTCCAAATGTATTCCATCGAGGAGGAAGCAGACAGGGTGAGGACAAAGACAAAACGCAATATTCCATCATAAACAACCTTATTCTTTTTGCTGACATGTACCAGTTTTATTTCAATGTGATTATCGCATCGTGAACCCCCGGCCTGTTTATTGAAGATATCAGCAAAACTTGCCTGCTTTCACATCTGGCACCGTTTTCTGCTGCAGAATCCAAGTTTACACCGATCTGGGATGACAGCAGAGCATCTGATGCAGCTATCAGCCCGCTAACAGTTCAACACGGGCAAGATAAACCCTTTCGTCTGTGTGTTTATCGCACTTTGAGCCGCAATGTCGCTTCCGCGCAGAGTTTTACGCACACTCGGAGCTCCAATCAGTGAGCAGAAGTGTATTTAATGGCATCAAAAAGCTCTTGGTGACACTGGGAGATTATCGCTGTCTTCATTTCTGCATTAAGATGAATCGTCTGGCAGAAGAATCCATTTAAGTGCTATCTGGTATCTACACACGCACACTTTGTGACGCGTTTCTGTTTATCATCGGCTGTTTTTCCTCATATTTAATTCTATCTGAGGGGAGATAATATGGGTTGTTTTGACCATCATGCATAATTCAATATTCCGAGAGATATAATTGAAATGCTGATAGCCATCAGAGCTGTTGCATGAAATTGATAATGAGTCAAGGTCAAGGCAAGCGCGTAGAGCACATTTACTCCCGCTCAAGGCGCAGATGGAAGAGCTCAACTATAATTATTTCAATTTCATTTATCAGTTAGATTAAGTAAACCCAGTGCATTCAAGTGTATAATGAAGTTAAAAAATGTTCTGCCTGTTGTTAAGTGTTGCCCGCCTTCCTGGCTGAAGGGGCGACCAGCTAGTTGGTAAAAGAAAAACCTTAAGGGCTCCTGTGGAGGTACGATGAGAACTGTGGAAAAATTGAATTTATCAACATTAAAATAAATCCAAGTTGATATTTTTTGTGGTAAAGTCCAATTTTTGCTTTAAATACCATTTTTAGGTTAACCCGAATAAAAGAAACATAGATTAATTCTTAAAGTGCATAATAAGTTGAAGTGTTTCTTATATTTGGTGTAATAACACCATTGTAATATTATTATCATCTGCTCGAAATGTGTCCAATTGAATCTGATTGTGAAATATCTTTTTTTCTTCTCAACCTTGGGCAGAAAATATATTTCGTGTAAAGTTATTACCGATACATCAACTCTGCATCAATACCACCAACTGCAGATCCACTGAAAGTCACGTCTGGTTCCACGTATGAGCTCATCAGCAAAACCACGGCAAGCCAATAACAATCTCACAGCTGCCCGAAAATATTGCCCGTGCAGAATTCATGATTCGACATTAGTTCATTCCAGAAGTTCATTATTTTTTCATTTGCTGGGTTTTGGCAGTTCATTATTTAGCTCCCCAAAAAGTTAAAATTCAGCTATAGAGCAATTAAGCGAATGTTCAGGCGAAATTCACCCCCAGCTAATGTTTATAAAATTCAAATAGCACCAGATTCCATTCTTCTGTGTCATTATGAGTCCTGACTACAGAACAGGGGGAGGAAATGTGTTCCTGAGAGCTCAGCTGCAATTAAAGTTTTAGAAATTGGTTCATGCCAATCAATGCGGTGAGTAAGTGGAAGGGAGAAGCAACATAACTGGGAGACGCGCGAGGAGAAAATAATGAGGCCAAGAGTGCAGGAGGGATAAAACCACCGTGATGATTGGAGTGACAGTGACTGAGTGGAAGCCAAAACTCATCCAGTTCATCTCTGCGCTCATCATACCCGAACTCCTCTGCGGCACAAGCTGCCAATCCACCCGCAGCCTAACTACCCTACCCTCACTCGCGCTCTATCCGCCCTCTTCTCTTTTCTTCCTGCCTTCCCCCTTTTCTATTTTCCCTGTTTGGATTTGGGCAGACTCGTACCCCCCCACTCCAGCCCTGTGCCCTCCCCCCCAGCTATGAATCACATGTAGGTCAGGGACCCAGAGGCTGCCAGGGCCTCCTGATGACTCCCAGCCCGGCCATAACAAGTGGCTGACAGCTCTATTTACATAAGACCAGTGGGCGGCGTGCACAACCAGCCCGGTCTGACTGACACTCACACAAAAACGCACACGCGCGCACGTGCGCCACGCAAATGTGGGAGTGTCATAATAACACTTGGCGTGAAGGAACACCTCGCGCCGCATAAATGCAGGGGATGCGCAGTCAATGGGGTTTGTGGCCCCAGGCTGCAGATCCAAGCACTTGGGTTTTTGGAGTTTTTCCACATGAGTGCAGAGAGCGGTTTGGACCCAGGGGATGGAGGGAGAGACGGGGGCTTTAGACCTCTATATCCGCCCCAGTCATCCATCTCTCATCACCAGATACCACAGAGAGGGGAATGAAGTATAGCCTCGTTGATTGATGATTAGCTGTTATATTTGAGCTAATGTGCCTCTTTGACCTTTCACCTCGGCTCTCACCCCGTCGGCCGCAGGAATACATCATAAATGCGAAGACTTTTCATTTCGGAGCGAGCGAAGCCGCGTTTGTGCATCTATAATTAATACGCATCTTCGGCTCCAATTCCCCAGCAGAGTACCATTTTTGTGAGGACACTGGTTATACAGGTGTGCTGCTGCTTATTTACCCTGGTAGGTAGCTAAGGGGGGAGATGGAGAGCGTATGAAATCTCTCCCAGACTGACAGCTGAGGCAGAATGTTTATGAAATAAACATAGCCTGATGCAACGCTCAGAACCCTGCCGCAGTGGCCTTGGAATCCTCCGGTGCTACCCATCCCCACACCACCCCTTCTTCTTTTTCTTTTCATTCTCCAACACATAAGCACACATATACACACATATTCCCCAGAGCCGTGGAAACAAAGGTGCTCAGAGGCCTAATGGGGTCAAATAGGCTGTAAATCAGCTGCAAAGCCTCCTCTGCAGAGCTTCGCGCAAAGGACAGAGGTTGCCACAAAGGCAGACAAGCAATGTGCTTCTCCAGGCGGAGCTGGAGCGTCTGTGGGAGAATTTATGAAGAGAAGACATCCAAAAACCTGATTGATTTCGCCGGCCCCACTTAATACTGCACAGGCTAAATATGATGGATTGAGTTCAAACACATTTCTGAACCTCATTTGTATTTTGTTGAACGTTGGCGAAGGGCCTCGTGTCTAATTTTGTGGATTTGCAGTCATTTTGTAGCTTAATTTAGCTTCGGTGACCTTAAGTAGCAAATAATCTCACCTTTAATACGTGGATAAAACATATGTGCATGTTTCTATATTTACGAAAAGACATACCGTATTTTCACGACTATAAGGCGCACCTAAAAGCCTAGAATTTTCTAAAAAATCGACGGTGGGCCTTTTAACCCGGGGCACCTTTTATATGGATTACGGTAATATTGGTTAATCGCGGCTACCGTAGTCAGTAGGCGTGGCCGAAGTAACAGCAGTAAGAACGATAAATAGGAATTCCAGTCCCATCCCAAATCATTTCTGTGTGTAAAGACCCCAAAATGACTACTTGCAAGAGACACGCTTATGACGCAGAGTTCAAACTGAAGGCTATCAGTCACGCAGCTGAACACGGCAACATAGCACGCAAAGAGAATTTAACGTTAACGAGTCAATGGTGCGGAAGTGGAGGAGGCAACAAGATGACCTGCACCAGGTAAAGAAGACTAAACGGACTAAAGATGAGTGAGTGGCTGAGAGAAATTTACGCCAAGAGACCGGGTGACTTTTTCACCCTATTGATCTGCGACTCCATGCGCACCCATATCACCGAGCTTTCAGGAAGGCAGGGATTGAAATGCCAGACAACACCAGCGACACTGACCCTGATGACGACTTTGACGAGACGGAGCCGGCCATGTTGGATACCGTATTCGCACAACTGTTCAATTCGGACACCGAAGAAGAAGAATTTGAGGGATTCCTGGATGAGGAATGAACTGATAAAGTGAGCTTTACGTGTTTCTTTTATGTGTTTACAACTGAACAAGGCTGGTCATACTGTGAATATGGACATTAATGTTTGAACAACATTGTTATATTGCTATTGCTTTGCACTACTTCGAGAGTTACGAGAGTTTGAGTTACCGTACATTGTGCTTGCACTAACGTTTGATTTACCGCAACGGTACCATGTGATAAAAATGTTGCACCAAATCGAAGATTTATTAAACTCCATGTTGCACCAAATCGAAGATTTATTAAACTCCACTATCCACTATGTGATAAAAATGTTGCACTACCTGTTATAACTCGCTGTTATTAAAAGAACTTTGTTATGCGAAAACACTACGTCACTCGGGAAAAATAATAAAACAGCTGTTTATTCATTTTGGGAGTGAACAGGAGTTGTGAGAACGCTGGTTTGTATTCTATTAATAAAGTTTGACTGACTTATCTGATTGTTTCATTGACATTCCCTTTAGCGCAGCTCGATCGAGTGAATGCGTCATGAAACCCCAGGCACTACCGTAGTTTCTATGCTATGCGCCTTATAACACGGTGCGCCCTATGTATGAAAACAGTTCTAAAATAGGCCGTTAATTGAAGGTGCACCCTATAATTGCGCCTTATGGTCGTGAAAGTACGGTATTCATTCCAAAATAAAAGCTACATTTATTGTCCCAAACCTCATAAATTACTAAAACATTTGCACCATATGTTTGTATGAGCATCTCTGATCTTCAGAATGTTTCCAGGAGTATTCAAGGTCACATCGCAGACAGCTGTCGTTCACTATTAAAATACTATTGGTTATTTTAGGGTGAGTTTGGTGCCTGAAATGGTGTTTTAATACAAACGAATGTGAGATAATCTCTGTTAATTTGATCTAAAGGCTCATAGCCAGTTTCCACAACGCAACTTGCAACTTTTTGTGGTAGAAAATGAAGAACAGGCATTTGAAAGAGCTGATCCACAGGAACATATTTGTTTCAACTGTGTTCTTGAGCTGAAAATCATTAAATCAGCCCAGTATTGATTTAGTACTTCAGGTTTATTCCAGAGACCATAACTGAAGTCAATTTTCAATTGCAAACTCCGTCTGTCTCCGGAAAACGGCCCCTCGGCCGCTGCGGCGTTAGTCTGCGTGCACCATTATTCCGACAAACGACCGGAAAGAAAAGTCACTTGTTGGAGTAACGGCTCCCCGGACGGGAGGCTGTCAAAGCGACTGTGGGAACCACGCCGGTCGGTCGTTTGCCCCCACTGAGAGGAAGAAAGAGCCCCAACATGCTGCTCGAGTGTTTGCTCAGTGTGTGTGCGTGTGTGTGTGTGATCTGGAGCACCTTTAACATTGTATCTCCAGCGGTTGGTGTCCCACACTCGGCAGAGGCAGTGAAGACGACCAATGGTTCTCCTGGGATGGTGGAATTGAAAAGGTTCCTGTGTTTCTGAATGTTGGCCGCACTGTGTGTCGCAGCACGTGTGAATACATGTGGACGTGCTCAGAAGGTTGCAAATGTCACCCTGCTGTCCAGA
This sequence comes from Takifugu flavidus, assembly GCF_003711565.1. Taxonomy (NCBI): domain Eukaryota; kingdom Metazoa; phylum Chordata; class Actinopteri; order Tetraodontiformes; family Tetraodontidae; genus Takifugu; species Takifugu flavidus. The sequence continues at coordinate 10,609,844 of NC_079536.1, forward strand.
GGGACTTGCGGGAGAGTGCAGTGCCAGTGACTCGCTCCAAACACCAACTTGGTCAGACGCAGCTGCTGCAGAAACCAGAATGAGCTCACCGGTGCGCAGCGCCAATCCAAACTGTGAATACTTCACAGCTAAAATATGGACTGACAGTACATATACCTGTTCACAGCTCCACATACTTACTTCATAACCCTCTCTTGTGTTCTTGCAGCTCGAAAAGCAGAGCCAGGACACCTTCTTGATGGTAAAGGTTATCAAATATTTACACAGGTTTGTACATCTACACTTCTCCTTTGTGCTGGAATGTGTCAACTTCGATCTCGTAGTTCAGGCAAATGGACTCTATTACAACTTTGTGTTCCCACAGTCTCCTGGGAAATACCCATCTCACCTCCTTCACCTTTGCAGAGAACTGACTGCCGCGTTCCCCCCCGTTCCCTGGAACTCTCCCACCTTTGCGATTTCGCCATCCTCTACAGTCACTCTTGACTTTGTCAACAGTCACTCACCGTGTATTTCGCCCAAAATCTTAGCATGTCTCAGCTGGGGTGTCCAAGTGTTTTCCTTCCGATACCATTTCATCACTCCGCGAAAATCTCCCGTGTTGTTTTTCATTTCACTTTTGATCTGCGAGGACTGAGCTGTGACAAGCAGCCTTAATTAGTTGGTCTACCTAATGTTTGTGTTCCAGCAGCAGCATCACTGCATATGTTAGTTAAATATAATTAGCAGCACCTGTTTTTACTGATTTCTACAAACTGAATATTATATGAGCTTTGCCCAAACGTTCTTTCAGAATCGATGAAAAACACATTTAATTTAGATTTTAACCTTTTTATCCCTTTTCTTTCCTGATGTGGCTGTTTACCTGTCTGGGCCACGTTTGTCACAGCGCCCCCTGTGGTAAAAAAAATACTATACAGCACGACAGCAATGTGGAGAAAGTGAATATCTCTTTGTCGGTGAATTAATCCATTTCACTTATTTTACAAGTATTACAACTGATAGACATGGTTAATTTAATCACACTCTTAGTACAAACAAATGCATAATTTTAGTATATTTTTTGCCGTTAACAAAGAAGTCTGTGCATCCAGAGAGATGATAGCTGGACATTGCTAATTCCACTCTGATACTGCCAGATTTCATTGGAGGCTGAATCCCACAGTGTCCTGTGTCTCATATTTGTTGCTGTTAAACGCCTGTATTGCTCCCAAATACCCAGCAAAGAGTGTGAAGCAATATTTCTCACAGCTATAAGAGCACACCAGAGTGTCAAAGAAAGGGGGCAAAGCAGCAGATTTCTGCTACTTTCACAACAGCATTTCCACAATCTGAAGAAACGTGAGCCTCCACTGATCTTGCCTGGATGCTTATTAAACCCAGCCGTTTGTAATGGGAAGAAAGTCAGTTTCTCACGTGCCAAGAAATGTTGATTTCCCCCGTGCAGCCATGCCAGAGCGAGGAATGGTGAGATGAGGGGATCAGTCAGGACCCCAAACATGAGGTAAACAGTCATGACCACACATCCAGTGCAGCTAACCGTGTTGTAAATGTTTGCCGATCCACTAATTTGGCTATTCTTTGCGCAAGTCAATGTTGATTTTTCTCTAAACGCTAACAATGACGTGGACTGCGGCGGTGAAATGGAAAGGTTTATGCTGGATTTGAAAACTGTAACTGGAAATTTTCACCATAATCTAATAGAACTTTAGTGCTTTTGCAGATGCTGAAAAATGTTTTCTGCTCAATACTCTTGCTGATTGTCAAGATGTGACGCTGAACAGTTAAGGGAACAGTAATATCAGCCTGTCAGCTCATAAGTTATTATTTTTTTAATTGCTAGCGTGTCTATTAAACGGATAAGACAATCAGTTGCATCACTGAGACCAAACCGATCATTCCTCAGAGTCCACATCTGATTGGCTGGTGCAGGCGTCACTCCAAACTACACTCTAGTACAGTGGTACATCACGAGCACCAAAATAGCTGCCGGCTGGGTTTATTAAGACAAACTGACCTTGTCTTTGAAGCAGCCCAGCTGCAAGTTTGACGTGCACGACTGGGTGACGTGAAGAAAGTGATCTCATGTTAATGATCATGGTTGGCAACAAGGAACTGATGCCTGGAGGCGTTATGGGCGGCAGGTGGCATGAAGTCATAGCGGTCGTACAAGTCTGGGCCAGGCGGAGACAGATGCTGCAGGTGTGTCCTGTAGGTCCTTGTCTCATGGCCACAGTGGCTACACGTCTATGCTAAAGATGAGTCGGATATACTTTTATTGAGATCTCAACTGAATTTGTTGACACTGTAATGAATCATGTGAAAACATGAAGCAGTTGTTCTTTGTAGCTTTTCTTGAGGTCAGGTTTCACAAACTATAAATCAAGTGTGAGCTGCTCACAACCTCCCGGTGCTCCTTTAATGCATCCTACAGGCCCCAACGTAAACCACGCAGTGCACTTTGCACAACCCCCCACGGAAATGTACAGCCCTAGATAAGAGTCAGAGCAAACATTTCAGTTTTTCTTTGCCCTTGTGCACATTTGTTTGGAAGACTATAGCATGTGGGGGGTCAGCGACAGTCGGAGGATGTTGTGTCTTTGGCTCTTTCCCAGGGTTTTTTCCCCCTGCTTCCATGGAATGCCACAAAAATCCGGAACACGGTGACAAAGTGGGAACAAAACATCGATCCCACTTGAATCCAGATAAACACACAGCAAAATCCTGCCGAATCACTATAATTTTGTGTCGAGCCTTGTTAAAGTTGATAGTGAAGATCTTTATTTTGCCTGACAAAAGAGCTGAAATGGCTGTTTCCTCACCTGATCTCTCTTTACAGGATGTGATCAGGTGTTTCCTTTGCACAGCCAGAGGTGGAAATGTGAGAAAGCAGGTCCGCTTTGTTCATACACTGTTGCCTTCTCAGTGGAAACTGTTAAGTGAGTGCCCTGCCCCAGTGATGGATTGAGGATGTTTTCCGAGAGATTTTTCAGTAGTTAAGTCAACAGGACTTTTAGCTGATCCCTCTTTAGCTTTTATTTAAATCCAGATAAGTACTTGAGTAAACGAGCAACGAGTAGTATCATCGTCGCACAGAAATGGGGGAAAGAAAGGGTCTGAAACGGTATCCGAGACACACCTGCTGTTAACAGGTCAGCTGGTCTGTGAAAATCAAGCCCCTTTTCACGGGCAGTGTTGGGGAAATCACACCATGCCCCATGAAAAGCATACAATAGCAGCGAGAACAGAGGCCCGGATTTGTTCTTTTGACCTTTTGGTGTTTTCACCCTTTAAAAAATTGTTAAACCTCAAGCGCTGAGACTGTTTTCATCAAAGGGACGCCAGCCTTTTTCGGAGACTCGCCCTTCCGTGGGAAGATTTACTGCCAGACAGGTCTGCCATCTGATCCGCTGTGCATCATGGTTTGCATGTCAGGACCCACCAATAGAGGTTATTTGTTTTACTCTGTGTTTACCGTGAGCACTGCAGCCCTCTTATAATATTTCTCCACTCACTTAATTCCATTCTGGCACTAATTCATGACCATTGCTTGAATGTTCCAGAAAAAATAATACTTTTCTCCTCACAAATGCATTAATGAGGGGAAAGACCACACATTCACTTTGTTGGATTAGCAAAAAGCTAACAAAGACGCCAAGTCAGACAAGAGCTATTGTCCAACTTTGTACACGTCATAAATTTTATTAGCTTTGTGTGGTGGAGTGTGCAGAAAACAGTGATGTCACTGCACGGTCATCTTAATCAAAAGACCTCGATCTTGGTGTTGCTGTTTTAAAAATATTGCTGTCGATGGATCATCAGGGTTTGAGCACATTTATTGTTGGCATCTCATCAGGGACAGGGTTCATTTAATAGCGCTTTTGGATACAAGTTTCCATCCATTTACTTCCTCATTGACTCAGTTATTACAACGTGACATCAGCAGCTCTTTCAATTATAATTGTTTGACAGATCGGGAATAATAATTTGTACGTGCACTTTTAAAGACAAGCTGAACAAACAAGATCGGATTACAGGCTTTTGCGTCTGCGCTGACACAATCTGAGCATTTCAGATGAGTTTTGGTTGAGCTAAAATGATTCCTTGATGTCGGATTTGGCATATAAGTAATTTAAGCAGGTACACACGTTAGGATTTTATGAATCTTACGACATTTCTTATCTGTTAGAGAAGATAATCAGGCATCATAACATAGCATAAAACATAGCAACAACCGGAAAAGACAACATTAAGGCCATTCATGAAGAGGGAACGATGGTGGTCTTGGGACTGAAAAGTCCAGAACTAAAAGAAAAGAATGCTTCAGCAGGTCGGCCATTCCTGTTTTTCTTTACACCTGCTTCCTTGTTCCTCAGCTCACTTCCCGATGGGCTACATTCCGTTCCAAGTCACATTTTGCGCAGTCATGACTCGGGAGTCGTTAGCCTTCCCCACACGCACGACGACCATGTGTAAATATTGAACAAGTTTAATTTTTACGATTGTCGGCCCTGACCGTTTCACAGGATAATCTCACCAGATAATCCTATAGGACATACGATAGTCAGTCGTTTTCCATCCTTGGTTGGGAAGGGGAAACATCGGGCCGAAAATAGCCCAATTATCTCACACTGTGTATCCCCTTAAATGGAGCGGTTATATGTGTCATGTTTAAGACCTGCAAGATGGGTCTTTATCAATCCTTGATTTCAAACAATGCACTCCTTACTTTTACAGGTATTCCTCCACCTAACGAGTGGCGTGTTTGAGTTGTCCAGATAAGAAAACTTCATCACATTAATGAGGGAACTCAGCACAACGAGCTAAACAACCAGGGCCAAAAAATACAGAATGACATGGAGCCCAGACCAAAATCTATCTCATCACTCAGCCCAGCAGCAAGCCGCACCGTGATGATAATGAGTCCCTGCTAGCAGAATCCGGCGGTATTGAACCAGATCCTGCATGTCAGGGGAACAGCCGAGGTACAAGCGCATCCGCTGTACCTCTAAGCCCCGTCACCAGCTTGTATCCAGCTCTGGCTGATTAAAACTGATGGGGTGACATGAGTGTGACCTGTATGGATTTCTGACACTTCCAGGCGTAGTGCCTGGCTACACGTGTCTTCTCCTTTGACAAACCCACCTGGGAGCCATCGGAACCGCACTGCAGAATGCATAATTTAAGAGGCAGAAGGCAATCAATACCGAAAACAGTAATGACACGGGAGGAAAGAAAGAGAGGGAGACGTGAGGCGAAAATGTGTGAGAGAGACTTCCTTCCCAGCTCTGGTGATCAGCAGCAGCCTTAAGAATCTTATGTATTCGTTTCTAATCCTGGTATGAATGTCCTGTCTTGACACGAAACTTCAACAAAGCTCAACGTTTAAGAGCATTTATGCTTTAACCTGATATGTTATCATCACCCAGACGAGACCTGACTCCTGGCCAACAATCAGTCCATTTTCTGGTGACAGTTGATGTTATTGTGTGTGTCTGGAAGGGGGGTGTCTGTACTTGCAGGCCAAAATGAATTGAACACTTCCGGTAGAAAAGACATTATGCAGCTTAATTACCATTTTAGTGATTAAATTTATGTTAATAACATGGTGTTTTTGCCCACAACACGTCGGTAAATATTACAAAAACCCATTTCAAATGTATTTTTCCCCACTGGGAGAGAGTGCGGTGTTTTACTCCTGTGATTGACATCTCTTTCTCCCCAACAAATTCCTTTCCATCCCTGCACTTCCTCCCTGTCGCTCTCACTCCAGGCACCAGAGTAAATGTGGCTTCCTAAAGATTAAGGGACGCCGCTCCAACATCCCACAAAAACAAACTAAGTAATTGGGAATTAAGCCACTCAAGGACAGTGAGGAAAACACTCTCTGTGTAATAAGACATAGACTATTATGGGTTATTCTGGTAAAGGAAGACACTTGCTGTAGTACTACAATTTTCCCGCTTGTATAAAAGCACAAATAGTGATCACTAAACTGTGCGTCAAGGACATATGAGATTTTATAACACTTGAAATGTTAAGATAATTGGAGCTTGGTGGCATTAGCTGAAGATAAAAATGGTTTAAATCTTAAGTCTGGGGCTCCTCAAGCTTTCGGTGTGGTTGTGAAGGCATGGAGATGCTGTGGGATGTATTCTGGGAGCCCAAAGTTAGACAGGGACTCTTCCAGTATAACACTGGTCAGGACAGAAGGACGGGACACTGCTGCAGATAAATAAGTAGCACAGTAAATAAATAAGCATGTGGAAATCTCTTCAAATCCAGCACAATTACCCCACCTGTAGCTGGAGCTTACCTGCTTTGTTGCCATTGAACATGTATAGAAACTGGCTCAAACTGAGCCAAATACGCTGTGCAATGATTTAAACATGGAGTTGTAGCACAGTTTAATTCTGCTAAATGTGTTTGAGGCAGACGCGGACTTCTGAGAGGCATCAGCGATGGTTACAACGTTAAGCCACGCCCATTTTTGCAGATTTAACTTTTTAGATTTTCTCCAGGAAAGACCTGTCCCTTCTAAAGTTAAAGTTTGGAAATTGCTGGGTTGTAGCCAAAAATCTTTGTTGTTTCAGTCCATGAAAGCGCAAATGGAGTAAGACTTTCCAGCGAAGGCTGGATAATCTTTGAACCGCCATCCCAGCACACACACAGATATACACACAGGAGTACAGTTTTAAAACTGATGTGGTCAAAAAAGACACAGCAACATCAGCATTAATCTTTTCTTTATTGGGGTTTAATTTAGCCCCCTTTGATTTTGTGGATCATTATTGTTCCAAGTGTGCTTGTCTGTTCTACGCCTGACCTCTGATGACCTGAGCAGGAAGGCTGAAGCAGCTGAACTGGAGCCAAAACACATTAAATGGACCTTTGTTACAAGCAGCTGGCTGAATAGAGTATAAACACATCTATAAATATGTACATTAACCTTCACGTGCTCATGTCACAGAGCATGAGGGTAGTGCCGTATAGTTAGAGGCCTCGTTTCCTGTTTAACTCAGAACAATTGAAACTACAGATCTTTAACGTGTGATGTCACAGAGGGGACATGTGAAAATTCCCTTTTCGTCACTCTGGGTCATCTCCGGTGGTGCAGTGGGATGTACTAACAACCCGGACAAGGATAATATCTTCTTCCACTGGACACTAACTATAACTTCATTTGTTACGGATAAATGTGTGTGAAGATTCTCTTTTTAGGACTTTTAGATTAGAAAGCCTGAAAGTGTCCTGTAACTAACTCTAACTAGCAAAAAACGACATGTTGACAGCATCATTAGATTTAATATAGAATCACTCATGTTAATGCTAATACTCAGAGCTCGGGGGGATCATGTGTTAGGTCCAAACGTTATGAGATAGTTAAGATCATAGTCAAGTTTTTGCAACATCACTTTGTGCTTTCTGATGTGCACGTTGGTGACTGGTGTGAATAAGTTACCAAGTTTGCCAAGTTCCCAAGACGGCTGCCTAACGTCAGGTGCCAGTAATGTGGCTGCAGACAGATGAAGGACAGATGAAGACCTCAACGAGCTTATAGAGCCCAAGTTGATCCATGTCTGCTTGACACCCCCCCAGCTGGAGCTGAACGTCAGGAGGTGGTGTGTGAGATGGCAGCAGCCACCTCACACACCATCTGTGGGTCAGCGGTGGAGACAATGAAGGAGGACAAATACCTGGGGCGCGTCTTCAAGGACCAACTGAGATTCCCTTGAAGAAGGCTGCACCTGCTTAGGAGGTCTGACCTTCTGGCCTTCTTCTATACATTAATGGAATCCATGGTCAACCAGAATGCCTCTTCCCACATGTTATAATGCACGTAAGCATACATCTCAGTGCAATTATGTAAATACTGTATGTTCTCTGTATCCTACATACATGTAAGAAAACCCCCACGGTGTAATTCTTCTATATTACTATCCTATTGCACATTTCCTGCTCCCTTAATTGTCCCCACGGGGGTAAAGTTTTCTGAATCTGTTAGGAAGTCTAGAGCTCGAGGTTTTCCTGTTTTTTTTTTTTCATTTTTAATTAGTCACACGAAAAACTGTCAATGGAGTCGGCGCCCGAGCAAAGTTAATTGCTATATAATAGCGGGTTTAATACAATTGTGGCACAATTAGGATGGATATTTGTTCCTGGCTTGCTTTTAATGTTCTCAGTGTTTTGCATTTCTCGCTCGTCGTCTCACCATTGACTCTGGGCTTACACACTCTTGAGAATATGGACTTCTGGCTCCGTCGCATTAAATGATCCAGAGTTGTACTTACTGAGCGACTCTTTAGCCGAACAGAAAAACCCCTAATTAGAATGAATCAGTGTCTTCCTCCAGGCTGGGGCTTCATTCATAAGATGAGCCCAGTGCTGCTCAGACGATCCATTATTGATAGCTTTGGAGGAAGTTCTCACATTGACTTGAGGAATTCACCTCTGCAGACATGCCTGTTCACGATTTCGACCTCGTAGCATCCTGTTCCACTGCGCAGGCAGGCTGCAGCACTATCAGCTATGAGACTGTCAAAGCTGTCAAACGCCTCATTACTCCATGTCAAGTCAAAGCCATATTCATATTAATGTCATGAAACTGTGTCGTACGGGGAAGCTTAGTAGCGGGTATCATTTATTGAAAGGACAGTGACAGACAACGGACCTGAGGTAGTCTGAAAGTATAAAAAAACAACTTTCCTCCCCCTAATGAGGCTGTCTTGTCAAACATTTATGGGGCCGAGAGAAAACAAGGGCAGACGCTAACGTTTACTGACACGGTGATCAGCTGCTGCCGTCACATGATACAGGCGAGGGCCGGGGCCAAAGAAAGTCAGCCATTGTGTTTGGAGGAAGTGCTTATCAGTCAATGGCCGGGGGATCTTTTCAAAAGAGCAACAGATTGGATTTCGCCAAGCTGGAACCCATATATGTTACTTCGCCACAAAACCATATTTTTCTTAATGGAAACACCTTTTACACCTTCGTTTCACTTGGAATGGAATAGAAATGAGTCCATTTAGTCAATTTGGTGCAACTGAAACCTGCAGTAAATAGAGGGTTTTACCATTAAAAATGACTGTTGCTGTTAGCAATATTAGCGAGATGACCTGCAACAGTGTTGAGAAGCAGCACCAGTTTCGGAGGTACTGGGCTAACTGGGTAGTGTTCAGTATCCAAGGAGACACCCTGGAAGGGATGTTTGTATGAAACCTGATCATTTCAGGGAACTTTGCACAAAGCAGCAGGTTCCTCTGTAACAAAGCATCATTGTATCCCTTCATTGATTCAAAAGCTGGGACATGAAATCAGATGGAAATGGTTCCAAGCTGACAGGTTTAATGGATCAGATATCAGTCCTTTTTTTTCCCTGGAGAACGCGTTCCAGTTCAAACACAGATGTTGTCATTATTCTGCAGTCATTCATTTGAGCAATCATTATTGAATAATGGCTGGTGTGATGATCAAACATGTAAGATGCCTGCGAACCGGGTTCGTTTGTGGTTTGATGAGGTTCTGTTTTCCGACATTTTTTCCGTTTTCTTCGTGTTTCATATCAGGGAAAATTACAGATAAGAGGGCACATTTTCAACAATTTATCAGCTATTACTGTAATACACATTTCCATCAGGCAGTAACAAGGATATTTTTTAAAATAATTGATACAGATTAGGCAAATCCTGCAGTCCATCATTAGCAAAGGGTTGCTGTTATAATGTGGCGAATGAGGAGAATGGAAGGGTGAAACATTTTTTCTGTTACTGATTCAAACTCTAAAGGCACAATTATCAGGCAAATGAAGCTGGTTCTTGCAGGAACACATAGTGTTTTCCTCTGTAAGCCATAATTGGGATGTGATGGTCAGGGGCTGCTCATTAATTGACCCCTGCTGATCTGCACTGAACAGAACTCTCAATGGAGGACTGTAGGCAGAGTGAGGGAGCACTGGAAACAGAACCTGGCAGCAGCTGCTCTGCTGGAGCTGTTGTCAGCAAGAGCCGTGTGACGGGGATGTGTTGGTAACACATTTCTGAAACAAAAACCTCACCGTCGCCCCGAAAATGAAAGGAGACGGCTCGCGCCCAACAGGACCCTTTGAAGCGGAGAGTGGCGTGTCTGTGCCAGCGGCGAGGCGCGGTACCCGCTGAGCTCCAAGGCTCCGGCCAGACAAACACCGAGCCCAGAGGTGGCGTCCACTTACCAGTGAGACAGAAAGAACGTGCAGCAATTTGTCTCAATGTTTGTCATCATAGAAGAACAAAGGAAATCCCCCGGGTCCACGTCGCGCCGAGTCCAACGTTTGTGTCTCAAGTGTTTCTGAGAAGCTAACAGCAGGTGACACCCTGCACCTGCCATGTTAGCCGGTTGTTTCCTTCTGCTTATCGATGACTCCGAATGGTCCCGTTTTTAATTGCGGCGAGTAGGACGAGCCTTTGTCCACCGATCGGGTTTTAGGACAAGGCATAGAATGTTCCTTCCCGGCTTTCGGTTCTCGGCCTGAAGTTAAGTTGAAAAGGGCTTCATTCGGAAACAATAAATCCCCAAATACGACACTTGAGTCCAGATGGTAACCATTACAGATAAAGAGGGAGAAGTATATTTACTCATACTGCGACTGGCAATCTGACGCGCGGGAGCAAAGGTCACCATGTTTATGTCCCTCACTATTATGAGTCACTAGAGCTGGGAACGCTGGGATGACGAACTGGGGCGAAGCTTGTGAGCGTGAAAACACGGGAATATGTGGATTAACTGGGTGACACCCCCCCTCCCTTCAACCTCAGTGCATGCGCGCACCTGTAAGTTTATGTGCCGTTTTCTTCGTTGCATCACGCTTGCGTCACGGGCGAGCCTGTACGTGCACATTCCCACTCACCTTGAAGTGCCTCAGAAGTAACATTAATGACAATGCATTTAAATTTCCAGGAAATAACGGATGTTTTTCGCTGAACCTTTCTGCTCAGGCCTCTTTGATGAGTAATCCTCCATAAGCAAAACTAATATTTAGCCTTTGCATTTTTGGATTTTGTTGACACAGTAGAAGCTCACCATAGAACCATGAAGTGTGCAAATCATTAAAGGCATAAAGCCAGTGACTGGTGGTTATTTCTCATCCAGATTATACCTTAGCTTCCGCCTGACTAAACCAGAATTCACCTCTTTTATTCACTTTACATCCTCCTACACCACAAAATCACTGTTGCTTTGTTGAATTAAATAAGTTCACGTGAGCTGCCGCTAACCCTAACAAATCAGCGTGTCACGGCACCCACCTTTGTGCAACCGGAGACCCCGCTCTCTAAATATGTATGCTAAATCAGGGCTCTTTTCTGGGGTCAGCACGTGGATGTTTTCCACGGTTGTTAGCGGAGGTGTAACCGGAGTCAGGCATGTAACGATCTGGTTACCGTGACATTTCTAGCAAGGCAGCCACGAGGCGAAGGAGCGCGGCCATGTTTGCCAAGAACTCAAATATAGATCTCAAGCAAGTCAACCGTCTGTGGCGGCCAAAGAAACATCCCCGCGTGCGCACCGGAATTGCTACACTCAATCTGCCTCTTTTTATATGTCATATCCTCCACACGTCTCACCTCTTCCCCGGGCTGAAGGAAAGCCCCTTTCGCTTCACAGGGCCTCATTTTCAGCTACTGTCATCCAGATGGAAGCGTGAATAAGAAAGCCATTCTTCACTGTCCCAGACCAGTGTTAGTGGGAGTCTGCACTCTGTGTCTGGAGTCTGGAAATTATTGCACTGGATTTCAGCTCTCCAGACAAGGGAATAGCTGTCAACTCCTGGAATGTTCATGTGAAAATAAACAACGTTTGGGCAGCTCTCTACATCTCGCTGCATTTCCCCCTTCTTACTTCTCCATTTCAGCCCTCGCCGCTGGAGTCTTTTAGGCATTTAACGGTTTCGGCAGAACCGACTGAGGAAATAAATCAGCGGAATGTCTCCTCGAGGTTGGAGGCACTCGATCCTGGCCCAGAGAGTGCCATCTTTCAACTCCTCGGCAAAAACATGTGTTCGGGAAACAGTTACAAGATCCCGTCCAAGGCAGCCACAGCGCTCGCTAATCACATGTCTTCGCTCGCTGCGCTAACAGATTTCCTGTGTTTAGGACTGTTGGGTTCCAGGAGAATGGACAACGTTGCCTCTTTCAAATCTGAGCGTCATCCTGGTTGCGTTCACGTGCTCACACCCATGTAACAAACAGATTTTTAAGACATAGCTGCTTCAGGAAAAACAGCATTTTTATAGAATTTCCTGTGATGTTGAACTTCTTTTTTGTGGGTTTTTTTTTGGGTCTTTTGGGACAAATGCAGATGACTGTATTAGGCCTGAGGTGGAAGCAGAGATGATGGTGGGAGCACGGTGGCCTGCACTGGCACCAGTCACACACGTCTCCTGTTTCATTACTTTGGCTCACACGCAGAAGCGGTGTGAGGCCGCCTGTCACTGAGTTTGTTATTGGATCCCAAGTGTGGGTGAAAAAGTTATCGAGCTATCTTTCTGGACTCTGGTTTTACTGGCTCCATGAACAGTATGAGATTGGAATGGCTCCATGACCAGTATGAGATTGGAATGGCTCCATGACCAGTATGAGATTGGATTAGCTATGTGACTCTGAGATTCAGCCACTGACAAAGTGCCTTGAGTGTAGCGCAATACAGAAAATTGTTCAAACTTGCCCAGAACTGTACTCTCCACTTTTAATCGTGTTGTTTTGTGTTGTGGTTTTGCTGCTTGGCCAGAACAATGCTTGAGAAGAGTGAATGACAAATTTAATTTAGATTCACCTTTAAAGAAATCTACGTGTCCTCCCTTAAATGTAGCAACCGTGAAAAACACACAATTAAAGTGGGTTAAAGTTGCCTAAATTATCTCTAAAAATCTCAACAGCTGCTCAGCTTCATTCAGACATGTCAATCATTGCAGTCCCAATGATGAGATAATAGCAGACGATAACAATCAGCATGCACCTTTTTGCCGTTATCAAAATATTACGTAATGTTTGCCTTGGTGCCGTTGCAAAAAGTCGATGACAGCGGAGAGCAGTGGAGAGGCGGCGAAAGCACCGCGTTCAGCACGTACGCCGCTCGTCTGCTGATACCGAACTCCACAGTTCAAATACACAAGGTCCAAACCAAATATTGCTCTTTGAGATCCACCAGGCGCTTGATTGTTTTGCTTTGAAATTAAGTTTCATTATTGCGACAGAGCCCGACCACTTAGGCCTCGCCTTTTCGTCCCGCTTGCAGCCTCGCCACAGCTTGCGTGGAGAACAAATGGGTCTTCAAGTTCGATCTGAGTTTGATCGAGTAGCTAGATCCTGATCGTTTAATCACACGACTTTGGGCTGAATTGAAAAAGCAGCTCAGGAACAGTTTTCGCCAGATGAATTCCCAAAGGGAAATATAAAAACTTTTTTTTTTAATGACGCCGTCACAGTCGATGAGGTCTTTATCTGCAGTTTACGTTGGCTATGATGCAGCTTTTTTTAGTTGATGAATTTTCATTCCCATTTATTCGGCTTTACAAGCCAAAGAACACTGGTGAGACGTGCAAGAGGGACCGTTTTTATTTGAGTGGATTCACGCGGCTCTCCTAAACTTTGCCCTTGAAGGTGTTTCACCCTCTGTGTTTCTTCTGACATGCTGCAAATTGTGGTTTTCAGCTGAGAAATTTAGATCAGTAAGCAGCATTATCCACAAATAATTTTGCACGTCATTAAAACCGACTGCTTGCACATCTCATTAACTTTGTGTCATTTTATTTCTGTTTTTTTTTTTGTTTTGTTTTTTATTAGCATGTCTGAGGAAGGAATTCAAGGTCAAGTTGATTTTCCCTGTCACCTCCTTAACATGGCGTGAAACCAGTAATACATTGTGTTTAATGGAGTGACACAAGGCATCGTTGAGGGCCGGACCAGACGGGTTTGATCGTGACCAGCGAGGTGGAAAGTTGGTGCTGAGAGAGAGACGGCTCACCAGGAGCCCTCCTCTGTTTCAGTGCGTGGCCTGACAACCGGCATTTCGCTGATGGGGACCTAATAAGGCCTGGCGTGGAGTGACCTCGGTGCATGCCTGCTGACAGCCTCCAACGCCAGCCCCTCCTAAAAAACCCCTCACGACCCCCGCCACTACCACCTCCCTGCTTGGGCCATCCGCTGTTCCCCCCTTCATGGCAGAGGCCCGTATGTCTTTCTACATCTGACCGGGTTTTGGCTGTTATGGTAGCAGGCGACTGCTCGTGTCAGATTGGTTTAATGACTCAATCTCTCTGATCAAATACTGCAGAGTCACAGAGGTATGCTAAGAATGGGGTTGGTCTCAAACAAAGAGGGGCGGGTGGCGAATGCACAGGTGGGGGGCTTCCAAGGTGAAAAAAAAGGCATTGTCCTGCACAAAATTATATATTACATCTCTAAAATCATAGGTAATCCATTAACAACACCAAACAGATGTAAGACAGCATGTCTTTTCAACAGAAGCGATGGAGGCTGCTATTACAGCCTCGTTTCACGGCAGTTTTTCCTCATCAATCATGGGCCACTGAAAGCCAATAATCCACATAATCTGCTTTTGTGCAGATTAGTAGTTACCGAGAGTTTATTTAACCAAGAGAAAACAAAATTGGGCAGGTTTTCCTGCAGCCTGAAGGAAGCCAGTGGTCTTTATTAACCCACTAATGCACACTTGTAAATCCTTTCTGACGCCCTGGCTGCTGTAATGGAAGTCAGTCTAAACATTGCAGGGCTCGATAGCATCTGTTTGCAGTCCGGAGTCAAAGTCGTATCAAGAACAGTGGGTGCGTGAGAGCAGAAGGGCAAAGAAAGATTGTGACACATTTCAGACTCGTGCTAATGAATGTAAACACGTCTGATAAGGACGAAGCAGGAGACACGGCCTCTTTAATCCATTTTACAGAAGCATCTCGCCTTTCACAATGCTCTTATCGCGCTCATCACAGCAGAGGCACAAACAAGCCGAGGGATTCAAGTGGTGTCTGAAGGGACGTAACGCAGAGGTACAGCCTGGACCTCATGGTGAGAGCATGAAGGAAGACATTTTCATAGCCAGTCAGTGAAGGACACCTAAAAAAGAAAACACATTTTTTCCCCGATTAGGAAAAAGTGTTTCAGGCAACGAGCCAGTGGGGAGCTGATTGAATTTGCCGGGGTTCAAAAACACAATTACTTGAGCGGGAAAGATAAAGATGCCTCCAATTAGCTCCGAGTTTCACATATAAATATTACATGGTACATTTTGCTTCTCATTAATACATGAATATTTTTATATAGTTTTTTTTAAATTTGCCTGTTTACATCCTGTTCCTCAGGCAGGCTCCAACCACACGGGTGGAGAAACAAATCATACCAGTTCTTTTACTTCATTTGTGTTCTTGTAATCCAGCAAATAGCCACATTAAACTAGCACTTAATGGAAAATGGATTTTTATTTGTATAATTCACAGCATCATGTATGGACAGTAAACACAGTTTATGTGGAAACCTCATTATTGTTATTATGGTTGTTGTTGTCGGTTGGTTTGTTTCATGTATATAATCCTGTTACCATGAGGGCTGTTCATTATTTAGACTCCGAATTACAACTGACCCTGAGTCTATCAGATGATACTGATAATCCAGGTCCAAACCCATCAAGGAAATATAGATCTAAAAAACTAGAGATCTGATATTTTTGTAATTGTGATATTTTAAGCAACAAAAATGTCTCTAAATAGTAACCAGTTGAATTGCCATCACTTTATCCCATTATAACCAGTCAAATCATCATCTGCGTCCCATTACAATCAGTCTATTTACTCCCCGTGTCCCACCTTAACCAGTCTGTTTACTCCCCGTGTCCCACCTTAACCAGTCTATTTACCCTCTGTGTCCCACCTTAACCAGTCTATTTACCCCCCTTGTCACACCTTAACCAGTCTATTTACTCTCTGTGTCCCACCTTAACCAGTCTATTTACCCTCTGTGTCCCACCTTAACCAGTCTCTTTACCCCCCGTGTCCCACCTTAACCAGTATATTTACTCCCCGTGTCCCATCTTAACCAGTATATTTACTCCCCGTGTCCCATCTTAACCAGTCTATTTACCCCCATGTCCCACCTTAACCAGTCTGTTTACTCCCCGTGTCCCACAATAACCATCTATTTACCCTCTGTGTCCCACCTTAACCAATCTATTTACCCCCTCGTGTCCCACATTAACCAGTCTGTTTACTCCCCGTGTCCCACCTTAACCAGTCTATTTACCCTCTGTGTCCCACGTTAACCAGTCTATTTATCTTCTGTGTCCCACCTTAACCAGTCTATTTACCCTCTGTGTCCCACCTTAACCAGTCTATTTACCCCCCTTGTCCCACCTTAACCAGTCTATTTTCTCTCTGTGTCCCACCTTAACCAGTCTATTTACCCTCTGTGTCCCACCTTAACCAGTCTCTTTACCCCCCATGTCCCACCTTAACCAGTATATTTACTCCCCGTGTCCCATCTTCACCAGTCTATTTACCCCCATGTCCCACCTTAATCAGTCTGTTTACTCCCCGTGTCCCACAATAACCAATCTATTTACCCTCTGTGTCCCACCTTAACCAGTCTATTTACCCCCCATGTCCCACCTTAACCAGTCTATTTACCCTCCACTCCAAAATAACCATTGTCTTTTGTATAACCAGCCAAGACGTCTGAATGTTGCTTCTCCTTCGGGATTTATTCATCCCTGCAACAGTCTGTTGCTCCACCTGAGTTTATTTCTGACGATGAAGCGATGACGACGGCAGATGAGACGGAGAATCAGAATTTGTATTTATTTCTTTCCTTTTCACCTCCTAATGCGTTAACAGAGTCACTCATCACACACCAGATGTGCTCCTCCAGGCACATCCACAGGGATGTTGATTCTCATGGCCTCTTGGAAAGCACAATATACAAACGTTGTCATAAGTCAGGACCACCTAGTAGGGGAGCGACAAGGACGTTCCTCCAGAGAAAAGGCAGAACAAACATCGTCAGCGGCAGGTCACAACTGGGCCAGTCTGGGTTTGAAACATAGAAACATGCAAGTCGGAGCTTGAATGGCATTTTTTGGTCCTTATTCTTAGTTCTTCATCATCAACACAGCATTCAGAGGTGATGTCGACTGTCAATCGTCCATGTTCGGATTAGCTCACTGAGGGACAATAGTGATTTTCTGACTGTTTTGGAATCCAGAGTTTATACGAGCTGATGGAATTAGAGCAAATAATACAAGAAAGCTAATGTGGAAGAGCAATAAACAGATATTGTTTGTGAAATATCGTGCAAATCTTAATTCATTCAAGTTTCAGGCCCGTGGCACCGGTCCTGGGCCATTCTGGCCGCACTTGCACGACACCTGAAGTGCACGTTCAACAAACGCGGAGGAGAAAATAATAATAACTGCTCATATTTGTTCACATGATGGATGTTTTATTCATGGGACAGCTCTGCCACTTACAATCAGCCTGAAGCTTCCACTGCCCCGACAAGAATTGCTCAATTAAACTATGCAAAGCCGACGGACAAAATCTTTTCTCCAGGTTTCTGCACATTTCGCAGTCGACCAAAAAATAAAAAATTAAATTAAAAAAATAACCCCTCAATAATCTCCAAATGCCGCATCACCTCGGCTGCCAATCAAAGGGTGGGCTGGGGGCCTGGTTGCTTTCCTTATTTGAAATATTAATACGCGGTTAGCCTTGTGAGATGCAAAAATGTAGACGGGGGCACATGCTGGCACCAGAAGCAAGGCCACAGCTTGACAAGGCAAACAAGGAGTCTGTAAATAAAACATGAGTTTAAAGGTTTGGAGATGCTCACGCGCATGAAATAAGTAGCGCGCAGTGAAGTCAGGCCTGACCCAAGGACTTCTACAATGCCTCATCAGCACCAGCGCTGTAAAATTGCACATTTACGTGCACCTTTTTTCCCCATTGAAGAGCACTGAAGGACATGTTGTACTGTAAAAACCTAGACCATGTTCACAGAACGCATATGGTTCACCTTGAAGAGTGTGGAGGGTAATAAGCAAAGATTATTCAGGTGCGTTTGAATTCTCATGGAGGCAGATTACTTCCAGCTTTTTAGTTCCATGAGGTTTCTGTGTTTTACCGGTAATATTTGCAGTTTCTAGGAGTTCCTGGACTTCCTGAAGCACTGACTGTGTCTCTAGGGTCTCTAGGATGTGGCCCTTCTGAGCCTGCCACTCAGCCAGGGTGGGCAAAGGCTCCCAGGGATTTTAAGTGCTGAGAATTGGAGCACTTCGGGATCTGCGGGAAGCTCCTCTCGGGTAACGGACCTCAGGTTCCCCAGCTGTGCAGGAAATGTGGAGGGCCAAACATGGGGGTTCCACTCTGCTCTGTCAGACACGAATGGGTTCAAGTAGATCTGGTGTAAAATTTAAAAAGAGTAAAGAGCCGTCTGAGTGTGTCGCCACATCCTGATCCATCAGCAGAGGCATTAAAACCAGCCAGCCAGTTAAATCCTCCTCTCCATGTCAGACAGCTTTCCTCAGCCTCAGCTGGATCATTCAACATCCAAAAGTGAGCGACTAATCACGTCTGACCCCAATTCCGCTGCTTCCGCTCCTACGTGTAAATATGCCAGGTAATTAATGAGCAAACTGGCTTAACTTTGAAAATTTGTGATTATCTGTTCCACAAAATTCCAAACTGCACTGTTTTCAGTACCGTTTTCCACACGGCTGCGACCCATCTGCTGACGCTGAAGGCGTCTTTATTCTGTTGCAGTGCCAAATTGGGGGGAGCAATCTGCACAAAAGCAATTCCCTGTTATGTTCCCGTCCTATTTGTGAGAATTAATCTCCCTTCGCTGGACCCTGGCTGTATCATAACTCCCCCTAAGCCTGATAAATGAGCTCTTTGTTGACTGTTTTGTCATTAAATCCCCCCCCCCACTTTGAGCACCTAAAAGCATAGAATCAGGTAGAGGAGGGAGAACAAAACCAAAAATCAATGACACCTTCCAGGTCTGTGTACGTGTCACGACCTTTCAGCTTTAGAACCTAATTAAATTAACCTCAAAGGAAGAGGAATTGGACGCTCTGCCAGGGCACTCTTGGCACGGCGGCTGATTAGCGCATCGATTTGTTAAAATGGGCCAGTCAGCTAAGACTAGTACGTTCCCCCGCCGGGGTCTTGTTTACTTCAGACTCAGACAACTGTTCTGCTCCACACTTGCCTGCACCGCCTTAATTAGCAGCGGATGAACAAGCGGTTCGGTTAGAGCTGCATATAATGAGCGCTGCTGTGTCCACGGCAATGCAGCAGTAATGAACATGAAGCAATTTCACTTCCCCTCCTGTAAATCCTGAACATTAACGGACAAAAAACAGAACTTTAACCAGCATTAATGGTGCCAGGCAACATGCAGTCCAATGTGACCAGTGTGGAGGACACAAGACAATCTTTACAAATGTGTGAGATGAATGCAGCTTCTTGTTGTCAGCGTTAGCCCAACGCATCACGAGCTGACGCGCAACTAATTTCAGAGCACTGACATCCGGCCCCTGGAACACGGAATGTTCCATTCAATGTCCCAGTTTTTTCATGTTGTGGCATGATCCTACTCCCAGACCATGAAAAGTGGACAATGAGATCACTCACAACGACAGAGGTTTGCCGCCCTCTGGTGGTAGGTTGCACTAAAGGGTTAAGCTCCAACTTGTCTAGCCCCAGGGTCACATGCTGATGTGTGTTGTTTTCATTAAAAAGTGAAGATCGACGAGTTTCTGCTTGCAATCAGCTAAAATCGATCTGCGGAGGCCCCCGCTGCCGACGTCCACGACCCATTTTCTTTTTAATCATACATAAAGTGTCACTTCAAAAATATCCAAATCACACATTCTTGTGTTCTCTGGTATCAGGAGGCAGCGGCACAATATTGCGGACATGAAACATGGTTTAGAATCATCAGCGCAGGACAGCTGAGATATTTGTGACAGCACACGATGATGAAGAAACACGGTTACACAAGGTACACCTACACACACACACACACACATTCTCGTAATTATATACTTGTGGAACACACTACAATACCAAGGTCCTCATCCAAACCATAACCCACCCAACCAACTTCCTAACCTTCAACTAAACCCAGTTCTAACCTCAAACTTAAAACCAAGTCTTAGCCCTCAAACGGTCCTTTTTAAATTGTGAGGTCCAGCCAAACTGGCCACACTGCCAAAACGACCTCACTTTGCTAGTAGAGTGAGTATTTTGCTACTCAATATGAAGCAAATACAAAGACACACACACACACAACTTGTGATACTGCCAGGAAAGTGTGAGAGGGCACAAATATGTCACACATTTAGATGTAATTGAGATTTACATCCTCTCCGAGCCAAGACTATTGCCCTCACAATTTCAGCATCATCCTGTCAAATCATTCTGTTCACATCTGCGGTTTAACGATAAAAGGAGACATTTAGACGGCAGAATACTGGTTTAACCAGGAAACGTAGAATCAACAACAAAGGTCAGAGTTCACGAGGGCCCTCGAAAGAGAATCTGCTGCCACGGAGGGTTGAGGCGCCGTCCGGCAGACACCTTTGTTGGCTGTGGACGCGAAACAAACATACGGCCACCCTCGAAGGAGCGCTAACGGTATCGGAGCGCCGGCAAACGTTTCAGCAGCTGCTGTGAACGTTTCTACACGCCACAGACATCACCCGACCCGGTGACCCCCTGCTGATATGGTTCCTCACCTCGCATCACAGCCACGCTGGCAAATCGCAGCCTCACGTATGCGCGGTCAGTTTAGCCTGCCCTCTGCCGAGGAATGTCGGCGCCCGTGGATCCTTCCATTTCTGATATTAGAAGAAATACTCCGTGGGACAATCCAAACATTGCGCAAGAGCAAGCAAAGCGCGAAGAGAATGAAGAGATCGCAGGCGAGGGCGTACATTTAATCTTAAATCAACATAACGTTGGCATTGGTGTTGGACTCATTCGCCGGCTCGCTGTTATCACTCACAATTAGGATGTTGTTTGGATTCCGACACTGCTGCTCATATTTCCTGCCGAGTGGCAGCTCAGGGATGGAGGAGCTTCCCTGGGGAGTCTAGAAACGCAGCCTTCTTAAATGCGCCTGATCCTGCTTCTCTGACTGTAATTGGCAATCTATCCTCGTCACTGAGTTATTACACTTCCCCTCTGGGCGATCCTGCGGACCCCTGGGACTACTTCACACGGCGGTGTCCCCCTCTGTGGGACCTGAAACACAGTCGTCCTCATGGAAACAGGGATCTTTGTCTCTCGGAGCATAATGGGCCATCATAGAGTTTTCCCGCCTATAATGAGACGGTTAGCGGTGTGGCGTCAAGCATCCTCACCTCCACATTCCTGAAGGGGAACGGTGCAAAAAGGTTTGCTTTTCCACAGGATGCAGGTCGCTTTCAACTTGGCATTTCTTTCATGCGGCAAAGATGATTTAACAGCCCCCCCCCTCCTCACAAATCACCTAAAGTTGAACGATAAACGTACGTTTCACTAAGGAAATTGCTGCAATTAAATCTCCAGTTTTCACCGGAAGAGCTGAGATCTTGGCTGGAGCAGGAACAGCGGGAGGCCTCGACCATTTCACACCCCCTCCCCCCGCCTTGGTAATAATCTCCAACGCTTTTATTATGATTAAGGCTTCCGTAATCACACAATTTCCATATTGTTGACTCACATTTCCTGTGCTGTGGCCCAAACTGGTGATTGAACAGACGCAATTATCTGCCGTGTGTCAACCTGATGGAAAAAAAGAACTTGCTTTTGATCTTCATTGCTAGTTTCAAGCTTCCATCTGCCCTTCTCGCCGTACCTGCTCATCATCGCATGGATTTTAATCAGCGTTTCAGTAATAATAATCAGTAATATAAAAACAATCTCGCTGGTCTTGTCCAGCCACATGGTTTCATGACTTTCTGGCGTGAGAACATCTCAGGTAGGTTCCCATTTGATCAATTATTTGCTTCTTTAGTTGTAAAACAAGCTGCCGTTAGTCACGTGTGGACTTGGACCATCGTCTCCACACAAAGGTCACCCACACGGGGCGACACCCTCCCATAACCCGTAACCAAACTGCTGAACGGACCCTGCATGTGAGACGGATGAGTCGATTACGGATGTTTGTCAGACGGACAGCTGGGCTATGGATTAGGGGGAAAGGAGGATGCAACTTGATATCTGAAAGGAAACGTCGCCGCTGAGCAGCTCGTGTGGGGATGCAGACGTGTCGAGAGAGGAATTTTAGAATTCTGAAGCAACGTTAGCATGTTAGAGGCTGTGTGGTGCTGTAGCTGAACACTTATGAGCGTAACGGATAAAAAAACCCAACAAACTCTAAAAACGATAAGTTGCTGCCGTGATGTCAACACCTTTTCATGCTCTCGCTGTCATCAGCACATGTTGTCACAGGCGTGATCTGATTTGTACTGTTTGTCTTGGTGCAGAATCCATTATGACATCAGTTAGCAAACAAAAAAAAACTTCAACATTCAATATGGCCAGATAAAAAAAAAAAGCTTTATTTTGGTCTTTCACAGTTACTTTAAACACATGGAGGCAGTAAAGGAGTGGGATGAACTATAAGTGTTTCATAATATAAGTATAATAGTAACAATGGATGGGGTAGCGATGAAACTGCTAGCGGCCAGTAACTGTGTTAGTGTTAGAGCATCAAATTGGTTGAATGCTGTACATTTAACTTTATTAACTGCACCTTATTGTGAAATTCAGCCAGGTTTCGTGGCATTGTCTGAGTCTGGTGTGTTTATTTAATAGGGATTTAATCTGTTCTTATACAGCCAATGTTGCTGATGTTGAGTCGTTGACGTAGTTTTCCAGCAGGATTAAATAGAAATGTTGTATTTCACTATGGCAGCCTTTTTTCAGCACCTTCCGACAGCTTTTTTCCACATTAGACTCATTTCTTTTTAAAAAAGAGGGAGCTATAAAGAGACACAAATTAGAACTGAGCCCCCTCAAAAGCTGAATATTAATGATTTTTGGGAAATAATCACTTCAATCAGGACAGACTCGCTCACAGGTTATCCATAATTCTAAAACACAGCCTCTAAATCTACAGAATAGAGCCTGATAGCGACATTAACCCTCACCAGCGTGGACTCGATGTCCACGACGTCCAGCTTGGTGTCAACAGGCGGATCCTCGCCAATTTACATCACCTGGAATGACGCACGATGTGAGAACACGGCAGAAAGCGGAGAAATCCATCTGCCAGTTCCAAACCATCAGAACTCAGGGCTGGAGTCCAGGCTGACACACACACACACACACACACACACACACACACACACATGCACGCACAGCCTGTCGTTGTTTCATTTCCTCACCTCACGGACTGTCAGCTCCAAATGACAGAATAACAAATGACCCAAAAGGTTCCTGCAAACGTCTGAGTCAATAACACACATGTTTTTTTCCATTTCCACGGCACTAAAACTCAACCTCGGGAGAGGCAAATGAAGGAGCAATTCAGACTGTTTGGCGGCGGCGCTTGTTGCTGTTGTTTTTCAGCCTAATGGAGCAGGCTATTGTGGAGGACTTTCCACAAACCCTCATCTCTTCATTAAGGCTGTAATAAATGCGGGCTGAGCAGAGCGGCAAAGGTCCTGGCAGCCGAGGACGGCCGGGAGGATGCTCGGCCCATTACTCCTCACGCGTTAACCGGAGTCACTGAGAGGTTGAAACGCGGAGAGTTCGGACTCGTTTATCATGGAATTGCTCTCCGCTTGGAAAAACAACATGTGTGCCACAGCGCCATGAATCAGCAGTGCCTGCAGCCACAAAGACGGTGAAAATGAGTGTCTGGGAGAAGCTCTTATGGAGCTCAGATGACACCATCCTCCATCAGCGCACATATTGACGAGGCCAGAACACCTCAGGAACGTTGGCTGTATCAAAAGTAGATCACAGTGTCTGGATATTAAGGGATGGAGCTTGACGAAGAGCCTGCTGGGTCTGAGGGGTCTGTCACTGGTTCCATGTTGTTGCTTCCTCATGTAAGTTGAGGTTTCACCCACGTTCTTCCGGGTGTTTCTCAGTCTGGTGGATCCTCTGCTGTTCTACCTACTGCCTGGTCCCCCCTCAGAGGTCAGCTCCCATCTTGTCCATCTTATCTTGGTCATTACCTCAAATTCCTTATGGTGCAAAGATGTCAGGTGACACAAATGTTTCAGTGGAAAAACTGGCAAGAGCAAAGTAAAGAGCTACAAGGAGTCCTTAAATCCTTATTATAAGAATCATATAAAGTATGTGAATAGTTTAAATGCATGCAGGGAAATGGCATCCTCTAATAACACTGCTTCCTGTTTGTATAAATGTGGGTGATAAAGAAGTTCCAGAAAGTTTTCCTCATTTCTTTGGAGCGAATTGACAGGAACAGGAAGAAGACAATGGGAAAACAAAAAGCCATTTGGTGGATTCCTTTACTGAAAAGGTTACGTGCATGTGGAAGTTATGCAAGAAAAACGGACACCTCCTCCATCTGCTGTAGCTTCCCATTACACGTCTGAGGAGCCTTTCTCTCTCTGCAGACATCCCATAAATCACAGGGTCATATTTCATCACCAGCTGCTCGTCGCTTCCACACTAGTTTCACTTGTGAGATGGAGTGAGAGACGCTGGAGAAGCAGGTGGCATTCTCCAGGAGCTTCTGCCCTGGAGGAACCTGGTTCTGAGCCTTCTACTGGATCCGGCAGGTGTCGTTCCTCAGCGCATGACCTCACAGGCATCCAAACTGGGGAGAGACGCCCCCCAATGGTCTATTTATACTTTATAATCTACGGAATTCAGAAATATGTCCAGCTCGTTTTCACTTCTGACTCCTCCAATAACCTTTGTTCCATGACTTCCTGTTTTATTTTGAAAAGTTTCTCTCCTCTGGTTTCAGGTGTCACCTGCCTGATTGTCCTCCCTGATTCCGAATTGTCTCCACCTGCTCCCTGTTGTCCTCACCTCTTTACATTGTCTTCTCTTTTTTTCTGCCTGCTTGAGAGTTTTGATTTGTAGGTTTTGCAATTTAGTTTCAGAATCATAGTTTCACTAAGAAAAGTGATCGTTTTGATAGTTCCTTAAGGACTTGTGGGGATTTTCACTCTATCAGGAGTGATCTTAAAGTTACAGCCTGTTTATTTCCTCACTTTGGCGAGAGGCTTATTGGTCCTGGTAAATGAAGTCAGCCTATTTCCTTAATCTTCCTGACAACAACACCGTTGAGCAATATTCCATAATATGTGAAAGGTATCATGAAACACTGTCAAGTTAGAAAACTGACGCGTCCGTGCCACCATGGATCTCTGAGTGAAAACCGTGTTGTTGACCCTTCACCTCAATCTCTGGAAACCTGTTTTTTTTAAAAAGGGCTGTTTGGACAAGGATGGCTTTGGACTTTTCCCCTGGGAAGTTTCCTGCATGTTAAACTGGATTTCCGTAAAATACTCCACCCTGACGATCTGCCGCTGGCTAAAGCTGCTGCTAAATTACTTCAGCACGCATAACAAGTGCGAAATAGTTACAAGAATGAGAAAAGGACCAATTAATAGTTGGCTTAAGTTTGTTGCCCTTTGCACTTTAAATTTGAAGCCCAATTTTCAGCTGTACTATTCGGTACCATTTGCCTCACATGCTTGCTTAGCTTAAGCTTCTCAATTATTCAAGCTTGAATCAATACTCAACACACTCCTGAGAGGAAAAGTAGGAGGGTGAGACGATTTTAAGCCTGAATCTGGATTAAGGATTTGTATCAATTTATGTGTGGCCACTCAAGCAAAAAATATGTTGAAAACGCGTCAAAAATACGGCGACGTGGGGAAAACTGACGGGCTTAGAGTGCCTGTCCACTTTAACTACTCGCTCTCCTGTTACTCCAGCACCAGTCTTGGCTGGTCAAAGGGACTTTTCTCATTAGCCTGTCCCCAGTTCACTCTGAGACTTAATGAACAACGCCTCCATTACCCGAGTTCACCTCCAACTTCAATAACAAGGGAGCGTTGAGAGAATAAACTCACATGGACAAGTCTCACATCAGCGGCAAGACTAACAAGAGGCACAGCAACGCCACGTCTCTTATGTTGGGAGTGAATTAGCATCACTTGGGAAGCAAACTTTTCATTAAGGGGCTCAAAGAATCGATTTGGGAGGACTTTTAATAATAGCGTGGCGCCCCCTGGTGGCCGTCAAGACAAACGTCACATCCAGGCTTGACATGAGGTTTCTCATCAGAAATAATTTGATGGATGTGTGATAAAGAGTGAGATCAGAGAGCAACTGTGGCATCAGCAGCCATGTCATTTCCTCAACAGTTTGCCGAGCACACATTTTTAGAAGCTCCAGACATACGCACGAAAAACACACCTGGCCAGACGGCATGTGATACTTCTGTTGCTGACCTGATTTCCTCAAATCTGGAGTCTATTTTCAGATTCCTGACATCCCTGATTCTGCGGGCTTTAGCTTACAAACTCAGCTTCTTTGACACATTTAGTGTAATTTTATCCGGGAAAACAAATGAAAATTCAAAATTCGACCCTTATTCAGTGCCACAATGCAATAATGCAACGGTAATGGCTTGCCCCAGCTAATAAATTTAGGGGGGGTGGTGTCATAGTCAGATCTGTTGATCCCTCAAAAGATTTTCAAAGACCAGACTGGTTAACTGAAGCCTGATAAATCCGGATTCCTCTTGTTATTCATGACATTATCAGTATTTTTGACTCAAACAGGTCTGTAACGTGGAGGCCCGCTTGTGCTCCTCCATGTCTTCCTGTGGTTCCTATCTTTGGGGCAGCCTCAGAAACGGGCCTCCCTCACTGGCTGCTCGCAGGCTGCCTGTGGCCTGAAGCCATGGCCCGGCTCTGCACCAGAGCCAGAATTAGAGCCGGCGGTGAGGCCGACCACGAGCCCTTGTTGTGTTTAGATTGGAAGAGGAACAGCAGCTTCACTCAGGGCCTGTTTACAGAGGCCTCCCTTCCACAGATTGTGGGAATTGTGCCTGTAGGAATCGCGCAAACAAAGAGCTCACATGGATTTGCTGGTCTGCCGGACCGGCATCGATCCAGTCGGGAGTTTGTTTGCGCTCACAATGAGAGGTTCTGGGTTTTTAGTAGCATTTTGATGACAGCAGAGAACAACCAGAATATGTTCCTCATGCTGTGGTCACAGCTGTCAGGCCAGGGTGACACAGTGACGGCTGCATTAAAATGCTTTTTGGTTGTTGGTTCTGCCCTGACCCAGCTGCAGCGGCAGCCCCGGCTCATACTTTCAGCGCTTTAGCTCCCAATTCCAGACAAAATACCAAATGTGAGTTCACATCGCTGATTAAAGAGAGACCCAAAAGGAGAAATAATAACAGAGGGAGCGAGTTTAAAATAGCAGCGGCTGAAATAGATGGCAGGGAAATCCTATCCCTGAGAGGGTCAGATATGTAATTTTAAAAAAGGAAAGAGGGAGAGAGATGGAGGGAGGGAGAAGAGAGAGAGGGGAGGGGCAGGGGGGAGGCACCGCTAAATAAAACGTAAAAGTAATGATAGAGTTGGAATAGACAGAATGAACCGAAATAATTAAATACCACCTCTGTCCTTCAAGATAGTTCTGTGGACTGAGGGGGAGCAGCCTTGGGTTTGAAGAAGTACCCCCCCACACACACACACACACACACACCTTTATAGCATCATGGGAGACGTTAGACGACTATTTAAACCCTAAACTGTAATCACATACAATCAAATCTGTAAGGTTTGATTCTCTGTCTTCAAAGCGTCTGTGGCGCCATAAGATTCCAGTTACGGAGGTGATCAGGGTGGGATCCAACTAAACTCACCTTGACTGGGGACCAACGTTGTGTGGACTCGAACCCATGGTCTCACCCATCAAAAGTGTTGCTTCAGAGAGCTTCATCCCCCCCAGGATCACGTTACCACCCCCCACCCTGATGGATCCCATCCTCCTCCACCCTGAGCTCCATTATGGTTCCCATGGCTGGGCTGTGATGGATCGGGTGCGGCCTCGTAGTGGGATCGATTGCCAACAGGGTGCGCTTGTTTGTGCCATCACACTCCTGACCTGCTGTCACATGACCGCCACAGCACAGCGGCAAGCTGCTCAGCGGTCCATGTGTGGAGGCCACCACCTCGGAGCAGATCTGTATTCACACGTTTTCTTCTGCGAGCTCCAGAAATCCCAGATAAACATCACCGAATCATCCATGAAGTCATTTCTCTCATTGCGACGGTGCAGATTAGGACCAGATCTGTCATCAAATGTTCATTTGTGAGAAGTCAGAGGCACAACAAGGAGCCTGTAACAGACTCCACTTCAAATTAAAGTTCTTATATTGTCCCAGTGAACAGAACATTCCAGAATCTCCTTGTTGTTAATAACCTGTGGTCAAGTCCAGCCAGAATAAATCACCAGCAGTGCACTTTATAACTAAACAGTCAATAAAATGTGCTTTTCTACAACCACCATTGATACTTAAAATAATAGACGGACGCAATAAAGTGGAAATCCGATGCAGGCGATTCTCCGAAATACGTCTGCGGTTGGCGAGAATCGACCAGAGGGAGATTCCAGCCCGAGGAGTTGGGCTTCCTGATGTTCCTCTTCAAATTCTCAGTATTAAAAAAGAGAGGGAGCGATGAAAGGATGAAGCATTTGCTGCTGGTTCCTCAGGTCTTCTGGGGGGAGAGACAGAATCCAGTCCATCCTCCTGCTGAAGGGCCCAAAACTGGCACCAGAAGAGCAGCAGAACAGTGAGGGGTTCTTCACCGTCGTCTGTACAACCTGTCAACGCTTAAGAAAGAAAATCTGGTGTAATATTTCGATATAATCAAATACTGAACCAGATGGAGCCAAAGTTTCAGCAGGATGATCCCAACATTGAAGCTCCAGCGTTATGTTTGATTGACATCCTGCTGCAGAGGTGTAAAAGCGATCCTTCTTTTTTAAAAGCATTTATTCAGTGGTCCACCTCCTCCATTACTGACATTTACAGTAGTTACGCGGTTGCAGGGAAACGGCAGCGGATAATTTAGCTTGAATTCTACAATAACAACTTGTAATAACAGGCAGATGAAGGACTTAACTCACATCTGTGAAATAGAACAGCTGGAAAATCCGGCGGCGGCTGCTCACATTCAACACTCCGGCAGCTTATTTTGGATTGTATATTCAAGTGTGGTGCAGGCCTGGCTCTTAATGGTGCGCACCCAGTGCTTATCTGGGATTATCTAGATTGTGTACAATCACAAGAGCTCCTCCAGTGCCCACATCTCTCCTCTCGTCTGTCACTTCAGCTCCTGGTGTGATCCACTGAGCTCGCCGTGCTCCCTCCAAATGGCGAGTAACTCGATTTTCCACAGATGGTTTGAGAGACAGAGGAAACAGGCCGAGGAGCTGTGCCACTTTTGGCTGAGAATGGAGCCGACTCAACATTTGGGGGAAAGATAAAGAGCCATTTCTGCCATTAGCCAGGATTGGCTGCATTTTTGCCTTCTTAGTTTGTCTAAGTCAGGGATCTGGGAGAGGATCAACCTCGACTCGCTTTCCTTACGTTTCTCAAGGTCCACCAACATTTTCCAATTATTAAAAATGGCATATGACTAATGTTCATGGAAGAATTTGGTATTTTAGAATCATTGAACTTACAGAAGCGTCTCTACTGATGGTAAACTGTTTCGGCACATTGCTGCCATCTAGCGAAATTATTAATACTCAGCGCCTGTGTACGATGCGACACGGTCATCATCAAAATTAAATAAACTAGGCCTTAACTACAGCACATGCTGTCCGTGCTGTATCTTCATCGCCATCTCCACCGTCATGTCTGCAGAGGAGCCGCAGCGAACAGGACGACTTGTTGCACCAAAGTCTGAGCTCTGCTGCTCAGATTGATGGTCTTTAGGGATCCGCTGAGCTCCGGCAGCAGAAGACAAAAATACTCAGGGATTCAAGCTTAATGGAGATAGCAGACTAGCTGCTATTAGAGACTCTCTGTGTGTGTGTGTGTGTGTGTGTGTGTGTGTGTGTGTGTGCGCGTGCACATGTGTAAGTGCACACTAATGACCAGCAAGTGTAAGATAAGAGGTCACCAATTTAAAGCCATTGTTGCAGCTCTAACAGCAGCAGATCCATTTAACGATGCAGACTCTCTCTCTCTCTCTCTCCTCTCTCTCTCTCTCTCTCCTCTCTCTCTCTCTCTCTCTCTCTCTCTCTCACACACACACACACACACACAAAGGGGCAATTTAGAGTCTTTTGTCAACCCCGCGATCATCATTTTGGACCGTGAGGTACCTGGAGAGGAGAGGCAGCGGGAGGACGGCTCCACACGGCTGGAACCCTCTTGTGAAGGGCAGGTGTGTGTTGGCCTCTGTGACCTTTCACCCCAGCGAAACATCACTAAAAGGAAAATTCTGCTTTTCTGGCCCAGCGGCATCAGGCCCAAGCGGATCGACCTGTTGTGAGTCACAGTTTCTGAGCTGTTACTTCCCGACCCAGCATGTAAACCCCACTCACCCGCCACCGCCACCCCTCCCCCTCTCCCGCCGCCGTCTTGCACCACATCTCGCTAATTACCCCTCAGCTGTGAGACGCTGTTGTGTTCGGTGACACGCGGCGACGCGTTGCGTTCGGGCCGCCTGACAGCCTAACACACAGAAACACGCGACACCCACAGTGACGGCAGACAGAAGCCGGGCTCCTGACCTCTGACCTTCCGCCTCACACGTGTCAGTTTGCTGCGCATCACCCTCGTCTCACCTGTCGCCAGGCGGGTGCAACCTGAGGATCTCTGCAGGAAGCAGCGAGGTTAATTGTGCAAATTGTGTACAGCGGAAGGTGATTTGTCCTGATTTGATAAAAGAGCAGCTCCTCTCCTCTCTCTGCAGATGTGCAGATGATACCCGCAGCTTGATGGCTGCCTCACTCGCTGACATGTTTCCCTCCGCCTGCTGACACCCATCCCGAGGCATCATTAGTGTTTGCCCCCTCCGACACACTGGAGCTGCCCAAACAAGCCTCCTCTTCTCCTCTTTCCACCCCCCTCTGCGCCTGTGGGTTATGCTCGGCAGACAATCATGTGGTCACAATGTCTGAACATTAAGTGGATACTGGTTTCAGGTTTAGAGAACAAAATACAAGGAGTGACTGAATACTTATAAATATCTTATTCGTAATAGTTTAAATAATGGGAAAAATGTCTTGAATGGAATTGGATAAATAACAAGTCAGTATAACAGTGCTGGTTCAGGGTTCTTAATGAGGGAAAATCTCTTTCAAATATCTTTAAAGGCAAACACACTTTTGAAGCTGCTATTTTTTGCTTTCATTTTTTTTAAAGTGGGGGAATAAAGTCTCTCTTGCAATGGGGTCTTCTGTATTTTTACGTTATTGCGTCAGCGGGAAAACTACGGTTTCTGCCACCAGGGGGCACTGTTGCACAAGAAAACAGAGGCCGCACTAACGGCTCTGCGACGTACAGGAAGGGTCAAAACATCGATGTCAGATTCCCCCTTATCCGTATATCTGAACACACATCACTTTAAGTGGCTAAATGTGTAATCTGGGGATAACGCGTCTTTGTGTGAATGTAACAGGCAACGGTCGGGTCACACGGATGTCAACATGTGGCGCTGCAGCTCTGGGGCTGATTGTGACCCTTTTGGTATTGTCAACATTTAGCCCCTTATTCCCTGAGTTCCACTTTATAAGGGTTAGCAGTGCGCACACTGTTGCTTTGTCAGCTCGGAAAATTAATTAGTCCTCCAGGGCCATTTCAGTGCCAGCACATGCCACTCTCAGACGGTTCCATGTGGATTTAGCTATTCCACGTTCACTGGAGCTTGGAGGTCTGGCACAGAATACTCATCCTGTAGCAAGGCTTGTGCATTTCTGGACAATTGGTGCCCTGTTCCTCTGATCTTTTGTGCCTTCTCTTTCTGCCTGGTACTCCTTCTGGACAGTTATTCCCACTCCAGCTTCAGATCTCAGACCAGCTAAATTGATGTGCCCCAGCAGCCATAAAAGCAGAGAGGTGGTACTGGAGTGGAGTACAGTGCACGCTGCTGGGAGCCGGAGCTTTGAACTTTCCCAGTGGCTCCTCTGGTGCAGGAAAGAGACATGGCACAAAAGCGAGGGATGCAGGAATACTGCTCAGAATTCGGTGCAACTGCATGAGGCCAGGCTGCAACATTTCACCATCTGGGTGTAATATCTAACCGGAACACACACTTTTGATCAGGCGAGTGTGTGGGCTTGTCAACAAAACCCATTTCTTTCATTCTCTCCCTAAAAAACCTCCATTTGATGTTGTCCTCTGGAGTTTTTCATTGGTGATTTTGTTTCGCACAGATAAAAATTAAGAAGCAAACCAAATAAAAAGTCCCCCCAGTTGTTGTCGAGCACAAACGTGGCATTTGTTTGAATCAGATTGCTGGAAGACATTTACATAGTGGGGGAAATTGCTGGAAAATGTCACACAGAATTAACAGATTTTGATAGGGCTCTGAGAAATGTTCCTTTTTTCCTACTGGCTGGCATTTTGAAGCTTAAAAGTCAAATGGATTTCATTGATTTGTCTTCATGCTGGACGTTCCGTGGCTGCCTTTGCTTCCAGTGCCGTCTCCTATTGTTGTTCTGTTCTGTTCTGCTAAATAGGCTTTTTGTGACAGCAGAGGAGAGGGGAAGGCCGTCCGCTTCAGAAGGACCCACACATTGAGATGTTTTCACTTGCAGACCAGCTCTGCAAATTGATCCTCCCCATTAAAGTATCACCAAACAACTAATGGCTTTAGACCAACGCGCTGGCTATATCCTCTTTCTTGGAATTAAATCCATGGCTCCTCGAGAGCCGAGGCACCAGAGCTTCGGGTCCATTAGAGGGCACTAGATTATTGTGAAAGGCTTTGAGCAGAAACAGGGACACAACATGCTAGCTGATGCTCGAACCTCGTGGCTAAGAATGAAACCTCAAAGAAAGTCTTTCCAGTGTTCCAGTGTTGGTCTTCACTGATCCATCCTTCGAATTCAGTCAGCTGGAGTCCACTGGTAGCAGTAGAAAATAAATAAATAAAAGAACAGACCCCCTGCTGGTTCGGGTTTAGGAAGCTGTAAAATGGCTATAAATGTTTTCCTTTCATTTGGTAAAGCAAAATGTTTTCACTGGGGACTCATGAAACACCAGATTTTCTCCTTCACACGTCTTTACGCCTCCTCCTGCAACTCGGCGCTGCTTGTAAAACACATATCTTGACTATGTCCCAATTTATCCAATTTGATCTTTGGCAGATATCAAAAAGAATGGCTTGATTTTTC
Source organism: Takifugu flavidus (assembly GCF_003711565.1). Lineage (NCBI taxonomy): Eukaryota > Metazoa > Chordata > Actinopteri > Tetraodontiformes > Tetraodontidae > Takifugu > Takifugu flavidus. The sequence continues at coordinate 10,643,235 of NC_079536.1, forward strand.
CTTTTTATTTAAAAAACAGCCCCACGGGCTTCATGATGGTTATTCCAAGTACTGACAGAAGCTACAGACGGTTCACACGTGAATCTTAAGAGATTTATTTATTTTTTATCAGTTAAAGATCCCAAACAAGATAAAATACCAGGCAACAAACACTGATCTAGAATCTCGTCCACTGAGCCAGAAATCGTGCGTGATCACGTGATTTAACAAAAACAAAGAAGAGACAGAGCTACGACCGAAAAACATGGAATCAACATGGAATATACAAGAGGAGATACAAGCAGGAACGATGGTGGTCTTGGGGCCATTTTAAGTGAAAAAATTCCAAACCCCCAAAACAAAGACAAAATCCCGGAAACAGCGTGAACATGCTTGTTTTTATTTACGCCTGATTTCTTGTTCCTTGTTACAGGATAATCTTATAAGACATAAGATGATTGGGCGCTGGTCATCCTTGAACGGTAGGGGAGGAAATTAGGACCAAAACAGCCCTCTGTGCATCCCTCTGAACAAAAAAGGAGGAGCTGTGATCCAGAGCTTGTGGCCAGGTGGGCTTTGACCCAATGCTGCGTGATTCATATCCCTTCAAACTCTAACTGACGTCTTTCTGTTTCACACGGTGACCATTAACGTGGGATGAGGTCTGCGAGTAAATGTCTTCAGCGGACGTCTCATCATTATTCCTGGCTTTATTAAATTAGGATGATTTATGGCCCGTTTGTATGGGGAACAGTATATTACCTAAATAGCTATTTAACTGAACGCAGGAATTTCATTAACTTCTGACCTTCCGAGTGCAGATTATGTTGCAAGTCGTGCAGCCAGAGGAAGGCACTTGACCCAACTTCCTCCTTTCGGACTCTATTTTTAGATGTGCTGCAGGATTCAGAGCTACAGTATGTTGGGTGCCTACTGGTCGGCTTTCCCGTAACCCTACCCCTGCCCCTGCCTCTACCCTTAAACCTGCCCCTACACCTGCCCCTGCCCCTGCCCCAGCATCTACCCTAAACCTGCCCCTGCCTCTACCCCTAAACCTGCCCCTGCCTCTACCCCTGAACCTGCCCCTGCCGCTGCCTCTACCCCTAAACCTGCCCCGGCCTCTAACTGCTGGATACTTTTTGAGATCGAGAGTCTATTCTGTTTCCATGAAGTAAAGATTCAGATTCAGACAGATTCAGGTCCTTTATTGTCCCAGACGGGGAAATTTACAGTGCAACAACAGCAAGAGCACGCAGAGACAATTAAGATAAAAATAAAATAGAATAGAATTTGGAATATACAAAGAGGATGTATATTTACAGTAATCGAGATAAATGGATACCCAGCCCCTGTATACCTGTACATAGTACAGAGGGTGAATACAATATACATATCTGAATATATAATATTCAGATTGTGCTAGCGGGCGTTATGTTTATTGTGCAGTCTGACAGCAGCCAGCAGGAAAGATCTGTGATACCTCTCCTTCATACAGCGAGGGTGGAGCACCCGCTCACTGAATGAGCTGCCCAGTGCTGTCAGGGTGTCCTGTAGGGGGGGACGTGTTGTTCAACATGGAGGACAGCTTAGCCATCATCCTCCCGTTTCCCACCACCTCCACCGAGTCCAGGGGACATCCCAGGACAGAGCTGGCCCTCCTTACCAGTCTGTCCATTCTCTCCCTGTCCCTGTCCGTGATGGTACTGGACCAGCAGACAATCCCATAGAAGATGGCTGATCCCACCACAGAGTCATAGAAAGTCCTCAGGAGTGGTCCATGCACTCCAAAAGACCTCAGCCTCCTGAGCAGGAACAGTCTGCTATTGGCCTTCTTGACAAGGGCACCTGGTTGCACTTGTGTAACTCTGTGCCTGTGTGTGTGTGCGTGCGTGTGTGTGTGTGTGAGACGTGCATAGAGACAATCTGAAATGAAGCTTCCTTGAATTGGTTTAACATATTACCCAGTCAGTGGTTTATTTTGATCCTGTGAGTAAGAACGATACTCTTCTCGGAAATAGAAAGTGTCACCAGTTGTTGGTAAGTGAGAGAGAGCGAGGGAGAGTGAGAGAAAGCCCGGCTGTGATGTGCTTCTCATTCTCACGGGGGGGTCACAGGACGATTAACTGACACAGCCAAGGGTTAACAGGGACTAAAAACAGGCGGTTCGTGCAGCTTTCTGACCGTTCCCTCACAGTAAATGTTGATCCATTCACTTTAGTTACACATTCACCTCAACAATTTACCTCTGCTTCCATCTTATAGGGCGACGCCATGTGTCACATCTCCAACTGTAAACGCCAAAGGTGCAACAGCCAAGAGACGTTGTGTGAAACTTGGTGTACATGGAGACCACCAGCAGTCCCGTCTTCACCCTCTGATCTGTATTTGCTTTAGTGTAGGTTAAACTCAGTCGTAAAGACACCGATACCAAAACAACAAAGGCACCGCCGGGACCCCAGTGCTGCTGTTAGACTATAAATCCAAGCAGCAGCTGAGGTCGCGGATGAGAAACGGAGGTGGTTAAAACGATCAGGTTGGCGGATTGTAAGTCTCCGTTTGTAAGTGTCAGCACCATCTGATGCAGAACTTCAAATGCAACATTAAACTAGAGACTACAGACAAACTGTGTTTTTTATGATGCAAAGAATCCATTGATTTTCCTTCCTCCAGTATCACATGCAGCATCTGGACACGCGCTGTGAATGGAACATGATTAGAGGACTCGGTTGAAGCACTGTTAACATGTATGAGGTATCGTGTTATGGAGATGTTCCTCTCTACATTTTCTTGGAAATCTGCCTTGGAAGGGAGCTGCAGATTCCCAAGATGAATATAAATAACTTTCCATGGTGAGATGCTTACATGAATGAGAATGCCCCCCACACTGACCGTATATAATCAGCTAGCCGTGTTCTTTGATTGTTCTCCGTGGAGCCATCCGCCGAACTCAAAGGCCCCGTTTAAAACCCGTGGAATTCACCAGGGATGGGAGTCGGGAAAAGAAAATATTTTCCAGCCCACATTACCTGGGGTGTCATTTTAGAGGTAGGGTGCTGGAGATTCGGTTTAAGCCACATTTCTCATGCTGTGCCCCGAGGTCCCGTTAGACGGACAGGAGGGTTAGATATGTAAAACTATTCCACGGATTCAAAGCCCGGGGTTAACGGGGCGGGCTGAGGCATCCACTCGCCTCCCTGTCGCGGTGACGCCAGTCTGTAAACGGCGTGGCGGCCTCCGAACACGTGTCCGCTTCAGCTGTGCTCGTCACGCTGCTGCTGAACCGTCATAAGCCACATTAATTAGGAGCCCCGAGTTTCCCTGAACTATGGATCTCCGCTGTGCACACAAATGGTTTTTCCTCCAGAGTTTCTCCTTCTTCTTCTTCTACGAGTGCTCTGCCCCCGCTGCGCGAGCTGACAGGGCTGTTCATTCCACTCCCGACAATGATGTGGATGTCACGAATTGTATTGGCAGCTGCCAATGTCGATAAGGCATTATGGAATGAAGCAGTGTTTCACACAGTATCTTAATCTAATTCCGAGGGCTCTCTGCTTCCTGGGCAGCCAGGATGCTGCAGGCTCTGCCAAAGTCAGGGGGAAACAAAGTAAATATGACAGACAGGATGTCCTTCTGCTGCTCTCAAAGACAGGTGGGACACGGTCCTTTTTCCCCTTCTTTTGCATTCATTCCTGAATGAAAATGCAAATATCCGTAAAGAATACCAGCTTCCATTGCTTTTAGCTTTCCCACAGCAGCCCAGTAGCTCGCGCGCTAGGAGCTGAGCTAACAGCCATGTTGTATTGCTGCCACTGCGCTATGCTGCACATCAATCCCATGCAAATTGGTCCGCTTCATTTACACCCAACCCCCCTCCCATCTCACACACATAAATACATGGCAGCACTTCCCCCCAGCATCGCTTTATGTGTTATCATTAGCTATAAGCAATCGGCTGACAGAGCAGCGGGGTTCCTTTCCCTCCTTTCCTGCTGCACATAAATCTACAGCGCACGTATGCTCCTGTCCTTTTGGCAGTTGTTCTCTCAAACGAGGCCTCGGTGCACGCCTTCAATCAATTAGTGCAGGAGGGTTCAAGCTGCGCTCCATCACCCTTCTGTCTCCTTTGAGGTCTTGTTCGGTCTAATGGTCCACTTGCTGGGAGCAAGCGTCCAGCGCTGTGGATGAATACGTCTCTTTCCAGCCGGTTCTGGTTCAACTCTTGGTCGGGCAGATAAATAAAAGGCAACTGGTAATTTCTCACGTGAGTCGAAGTGGATCAGTACCCGGAGCCCAGCGATGCCACGGACTCAGAAGGAGCAGGAAGAGGGAGCAGCGAGACCATGCTGGGGTTACAGGGGTGGGACTGGGGTTAGAGCTGGTGTGGTGAAGGTCAGCATGGAGCTGTGCATTAAATAGGCCCATACGCTCACGGTGTTGGCTTATTGGAACCCTCACATGCAGGCACACACGCAGGGTGAGCTGGTGCACGTTCGGTCATCACTTTCCCGTCTTATCCGTCGAGCCAGCCACCACAGCTATGTCCACGTGATTACGAAAGCGAGGGTCTTGATGAGCACGCCGTCTCTGGGCCATTCGCAGCTTCTCCTGATGGTGCAGGAAATTATCGAAGCGCAGTTCATACAATTATTGCTCGCTGTCTCTGCTGCTCCGGAGCTGCATGCGCTTCGGTCGCTTAGCTGAGGGGCAATTTTAGAGGAATTACTGGGAAAGGTGAGTAATTAATTTTCATTTCCATGAAATTACCCAAAGCTGGTCTTTGGCTTCAAAGCAGGAACAACAAATTTGCATTTGTGCTGGCGAGTTTTCGCGTCTAAAAGCAAAACACAGTCCACCCTCTTGGATTTAATGTTCCTTTAATTTCCATTTCTTCCACACATATATCTGACATAACAGGATTTTTTACCACCAGTGACTCTCTCCTGAAATGTAGGAACAGGAACTACACATAAATTTCCAGACATTACAAAAGAGAGAGAGAGAGAGAGGGAGGGATTTTCTATTTTGCTAAATGAAACTTGGTCTGGAGAAAGGTTTCGGGTTCTGATGGAGTCCAAACGTTTCCTAATCCAATAAAAGAAAACTGTCATAACCTGTCACCTACTGGATCACTCCAAACATTAAGAATGAATTCAACCTTGAGACATATAACAGCTGTTGCGCAACATACGATGTCATCATATAAAATGAGGTAATGTTTACGAGGATCATATGAACAATAATGGTGGTCACAGAGAAAGTGTTACCAGTTTTCATACTTCTCTTTCTCTCTCCACACACACACACACACACACACACACACACACACACACACACACACACACACACACACACACATTTATAATTATCTCTCCGTGAGGGATTTCATCGACATGATCCATAAATTAACCCTAAATCTAAATAAAAGCCTGAGACCAAGTCTCGACTCTCAAACAGACCTCTCAAGTTGTCAGGACAACTACCCAAAAATGCTCTCACTTTGCTGCAAAAAACACACGTACAAGAATACACACATGAGGAATCCACTGGCAGGCTGGGGAATAAATCAGAACGGTCCGGTTGTGTTATGACTGCATCAGCCACATAGCGACCGTTGGACGCTCTGGCGGTGTAATGACCCAACATCAATCACAGCCTGATGACATCATCCGGCGAATCTTCTTTCACTTCCTGAATGGATTCCAGGCAGAGCTGCTTCTGTGTTGACAGTCGGCTGCAGTGACATCACAGTGGCCTGGTTATTTTCGGGTCACTTCAGAACTCAGTCACAGTCGTGTGAAATACCCTGCTGGTGCCAGAGCTGGCACGGTGCTGGGAGCCCCCCCCCCCCCCGCCTTTCACGCTCTCTGCCACCCAAGCGCTCAGTTCAAGTCTGGCCTGTCCTCCAGCCTTGTGGAAAGATCAGCAGTCCCATAACTTCCCACTTCATAACTCCTCAGTGCTCCTGTTGACTCAGTCCTCAGTCACCAATAGGGGAAGTACAGAACCGTCTGAGTCACTCTTTCCAAAAGCCTGCCAACAATCCCACACTGGCAATTTCCTTATTTAGCTCTGCCTGTTGAATGTGCTAAAATCGACATGTCACTGTGAGATATGTTTATCTAGTGTCTGCATTTATCATCCGACCACGGAGGGACTTTTGCTTATGCTCAAATCTGCCATCTCATCCGTCCGGGTTCTTGTCCCGGACGATCGTGCAGGAGTGCGAGGCAGCTAATTGCGATTGGAAAAAGCATCGGCTGGAAAAAGTGAAAATGAAGCTAACGTGACATAGGTGGATGCTGAACCGCAAGACATCAGCCTTGGTTGCATAACAGTTTCCCTTCTCCCGCTCTGGCAGAGAAAAACACACACACACACACACACACACACACACACACACACACACACACACACACACACACACACACACAGACCAGAAGCAATTAGGAGTGAGGAAGTCAGAGGGAGCCAGAGTCTGTGGACCAGCGTTTCCATCACAGTAAGCTGCTGTGGAACTACAAAGCTGTGGCTCCAGAAAAGCCCTGAGTCAGTGAAGGGTTCCTGGGAGAGCGGTTAACCTGTTCCTAACAGCTTTATGAGCCATAATGGAGCCTAAATCCACCCTGGAAAATAAACGCTGCATGATCTTATATCTTTATACACAAGCGGATTCCTCGCCAGCGCCTAGAAGGGTTAGAGGGTTTCAGAATCAGCATCGTGGTCGGATCTCCTCGTCACGGAATGGTTGTGTTGCACGTATAAAAGAAACTTTACAGCGTGCCTGTGAGCCCTTTTTGATGAATTTACTACCAGTTGTTTCGACTACAATGTGCCCTAAAGTGAGGAGAAACAACCGTGGCTCCGCGGTCTCTGAGGAAATTCAGTTGAAATATGTCAAAACACAAAAACATACCTTTTGAATTTTTTTCTTCCTCTGCCTCATAAACAGCAAAGGAAATGAGGCCATATTTGCATTCTTTAATATTACAAAACAGCTTCCTGGAAGGAAAAGCAGGAGATTTTTAACACAGCATATAGAAAATGTTGTGCTTGATATGACTGTCAAGAATTCCAGCGTGGCGTTTTTACAGAAAGTTATATTTTACATGTCAGGAACACAAAAATCCTCCATATAGTTAATGAGGGTTGTATGTGTGTGTGCGTGTGTGTGTGTGCTCTTTAATGCCCCTGGTACGCAACCCCCATCCGTCCACTCACACTTCAACCCTTTACTCATCCTCTTCCTCTTCATCCTCACCCTCTGACTCACACTAGCAGTATCCCATAACACTTTTAGGAAGAACACACACACACACACCACACACACACACACACACACACACACACACACAACACACACACACACACACCACACACACACACACAGACCAGAAGCAATTAGGAGTGAGGAAGTCAGAGGGAGCCAGAGTCTGTGGACCAGCGTTTCCATCACAGTAAGCTGCTGTGGAACTACAAAGCTGTGGCTCCAGAAAAGCCCTGAGTCAGTGAAGGGTTCCTGGGAGAGCGGTTAACCTGTTCCTAACAGCTTTATGAGCCATAATGGAGCCTAAATCCACCCTGGAAAATAAACGCTGCATGATCTTATATCTTTATACACAAGTGGATTCCTCGCCAGCGCCTAGAAGGGTTAGAGGGTTTCAGAATCAGCATCGTGGTCGGATCTCCTCGTCACGGAATGGTTGTGTTGCACGTATAAAAGAAACTTTACAGCGTGCCTGTGAGCCCTTTTTGATGAATTTACTACCAGTTGTTTCGACTACAATGTGCCCTAAAGTGAGGAGAAACAACCGCGGCTCCGCGGTCTCTGAGGAAATTCAGTTGAAATACGTCAAAACACAAAAACATACCTTTTGAATTTTTTTCTTCCTCTGCCTCATAAACAGCAAAGGAAATGAGGCCATATTTGCATTCTTTAATATTACAAAACAGCTTCCTGGAAGGAAAAGCAGGAGATTTTTAACACAGCATATAGAAAATGTTGTGCTTGATATGACTGTCAAGAATTCCAGCGTGGCGTTTTTACAGAAAGTTATATTTTACATGTCAGGAACACAAAAATCCTCCATATAGTTAATGAGGGTTGTATGTGTGTGTGCGTGTGTGTGTGTGTGTGCTCTTTAATGCCCCTGGTACGCAACCCCCATCCGTCCACTCACACTTCAACCCTTTACTCATCCTCTTCCTCTTCATCCTCACCCTCTGACTCACACTAGCAGTATCCCATAACACTTTTAGGAAGAACACACACACACACACACACACACACACACACACACGCCTGCCCAGTGTTAAGTCCCTGGCTTAGTCCCGTCTGTGAGCTCTGCTGGGAAAGAGGAGCCAGGCAAGCCCCAACAGAATGCTAATGATGTCATTAACCTCTGGACTCCAGGGTCGGGGGAAAAGTGGCTCTGAAAGGCAAAGATCACGTCACTCTTCCACTTACTCATTACATATTTAGTATTAGACATGCACACAGGTGCCCCACTAAATTAGGCCTGTATGTGGAAACAAAGTAAGCTTTTTTATCACATGAAAACACAATGAGCGCACTGACGGCTGCGCTTTTTCTTTTGAGGCGGAATCTTCAAACGGGGCGTGTAGAAGACTCTGCCTGCGCAATTATTTTGAAAATCCACTTAGTACAACAGTGAATGTGGGCACGAACGACAATAGAGGCAACAAAAGATGCCTGGTGTGTGAGGGGGCAGATCGGGCTCGTTCAATGGGTAAATAAATGTTTACATGGCTGCATTTTCAAAAGAGGATTTTAGACATTAGATGACTTACGTGGACTCTTTTAGCGTAAAACACTGCAAACCTTTGAGCGAAAAGCAGTGAAATGATACAGGAATCCTAATGTTCCAACACTCCATGCTAACTGAATGAATACTACACTTTATAGTGAAGCCTAAATGGAACTGCATTATCTTGAAGGAAGTTTCCTGATACAACCATTACAATGATGAATATATAAGAACATTTAGTTCCTGATACATATCATCCATATCCTGTTTATCGTGGCTGTCGGTGAACCGTGGATTGGGTTTGAAGGAGCATGTCTCGGGACTCAAAACTCAAAGATTACAACGTGCTGGAGCCTCCAAAATAACAACCTTGTGCCAGGTTTGCGAAAGCGTGACCGGGGTTGTTCATGAGTTGGCATGAAAATAGTTCCTGAATCTGCAGCTTCTCCCGCGTCTGACGGGAGAGAGAATGTTAATAATAAAGCTATTTGCTATTTCAGATGTCAGGACGGTACCGCAGACAATTATCAGCTGACTGTGCAGCCTCACGAGGGCCGCTTTGAAGGTCCTTCCAGCTAACTTTGCTGTTTCGCTTCACTCTGGATGAGCTCACAGAGGCCTTTTTTGGGGGGAGGGGGGGTCAAACAGAGCTGCTTTCAATGAACAACTCATAAAAGTCTGTCGACCATTAAACATCCAGTGACACACAGACATAGTTGGCAACTCCCCAGCGAACACAGTGGGATTACTGAGCAATCAGAAGACCAAAACACACTGAGATGGCAAACGTTGACTGCTGAGCGTTGATTTAATGTTTGGTTTCCTTCCACAGAAATGGTCCCGTGTCACTGATGCCTCACAGCTCAGGCAACTAAAAGGCGCTAGCGTGGGTTTAGCATTAGCAAATATCACTAGTTGAATAACATCTGGCCTCATTAACATTTCGATGTTTTATTATGGATATGAACTCTGGTTAAATCCTTCGAGCTTCCCCTCCTATGATGAGCTGATGTGGAATGTTCCCAAACATGGAGGTGGTGTCATTTTATATCTTCAGCTTTCTTAAATGCTTTGAACTGCATCTTAAATATGGCTCTTATACCAACCACACACAGATAACCTGTTAAAAATGCCAGTTACTGTCTTTAAAATCTATCGATTCATCCATTTTTCCCCGTTAGAAGATTTAGACATATGCAGCACAGTGACTCTTGACCTGAATAATGCACCATAGCTAATGCACCAAGCATTGGCTAATTGGGCTAATTTGTTTGCTTGTTGATGAAGACATGTGAAATTAAGACATTTGGAATGGAAATATTTTTAATCAGGCCAAAAAAGTGTGATTTCTTTCTTCTTAAAATGTACTTTACCAGTAAATGAAATCCGCACCGCGTGTTTCCTAAAATACCATCAAACACAGTTGTCAAAATGAGCCTTTGTGTAAATTTCATGAGGCTTTATTTTGGTTTTCTCAGTTATCTGAACAAGAAAACCACAACTGAACGCTGGCTTCTTCCTTAATGTCAGAATTTCTAATATATACTCTCTGAACATTGAGTCTTTGCCATTTTATTTATAACCAAATGTAGTTAGGAACATTTTACATCGATAATAGGTAACATCCAGGATGTGTGGGTTTTTAATATTAGAAAATGATATTGTGTTGTTGATTTATAACACAGAATCCTGATTTATATTGAAATCGGAGCATTAGGTGCCTCCACAAAGCAGAAGAGGGAGGAGGAGTCATGTCAGTCTTTACCGATTAGCCTTTGGTTAATAAGGTCACCCATGTCAGCTGGCCGGATGAACATCTGTCCAGTTAACGCACACACACAGCAGCGCATGTGTCTGTGGGCAGACATTAAAGGCACGCACACACTCGCGCACATTCACAGGAACACAGCGGGAGGAAGAGGAAGTGACTGCCAAGGAGGTGGGAGATGAGTGGGCACTGAGCAAACAACACTTCAGGCAGGAAGTCCCTATAGGAGGCGTCGCTTGGAAACAGGAAGTGTGCTATAGTCGGGGCTGTTGCACGGCCATGAGCGAAGGGGTGGATGTAACACTGTGGGCCCAGCTGGGTCTTTCTAGTTGCCCCGTGTAGGTATCGGAGGCAGCACTTGTCCTTTACAGGGTGAAAGTCAGTCAAGGGGAACATCTGCTTTCTTTCAGCCCCACTAACTTCACCCAGGTTATAAAAATTACGTTAATAAAAGACTCAAATTGTAGTCATTTTCAAATGCAAATGCATACGCGGGGCTTTTAATGTGCTACCACTTTGAAAAGCTCAATTATGTCACCAGCAAGGGCACAGATAAGCCAAGGAAAGAGTGAATAGTAGTGTGAAAAAGACTATTATGGCAGAGCCACGTCGATACACTCTTTATTTCACCTTCCTCGCTCTCTGCCCACGAGCGTGTCGGGCAGCAAAGTTATTGCATGTCATTTTTTTCAGCCACTCTTTATTCGAGGCTCTTAAGAAACAGCGGTGAATAGGAGTCGCGGCTTTGGCTCGGCCGGGCCAACAAAACGTAAACGTGTTTTCAAAGCAGAAATCAGCAAATGACGACTCAGCATCTAATTGTTCAAAAGCTTACGGAGCTTTTCTTCCCCCCAGAGCTGAGTGATCTAATTCACCTCATTTATTGCACATTCAAGAGGATGAATGCAGACTTTGACGCCTCCTGACATGCCGGCGTATCCTTGAGGTACGGCTCCTGTGCCACTGTAAGTGGGTGAGAAAAAGGAAGCGCCTGAATGGAAAGTGAAGCTTATTGCTGTGGCAGTTTGACTTTGTTCTGTATGGTTCCGGCGGAACTCTAGACTGATTCAGGGTGTCATCAGGTTTCATCCCAAGTCCTCAGAGGGACCCTTTCAATCACAAAAACTGGAAAGAGTACAAGAGGGAAGCTGTTTGCTGTAAACTTTGACCTCTGAATTGATCCTTGGAAATGGGTCACTTAGCACAATATAAGCGCGGCCACTGAAACGGCCAAACGCGGCGTGGTTTCGGTGTGTGTGCCGGTGCCCTTAGTCACGCTTTCAGATAATTACCGAGGACGACCGAGCACCTTGATTGCTGCTCAGCGTGCTTGGTTTGTTGTTCCCTTCACATATTTGTTGTATTCACCACAGAGGAAGTCAATCACATTTCTGCTACCAAGGTAGCATTAATCTATTATTTAAAACTGTTAAAATAGTTATTATTCATGGTCTATTATTCATGGTCATCCAGCGTTCTACTTCCAACTATGATGTAAAGGATTGCTCACACGTTCCCTATTGTCCCCCCCCCCCCCCCCACTCCCCGATGTTCTACTCTCCATCTGAGTGAGATATTGTATTTCAGGCTGACTATTCCTCACTGTCAGTAATGCACATCAAATCCCACAAGTAGGAGGGCTAAGAGGTTTGATCGGCTCTAAAGCCTCAACCTTTACGGAAGGCTTAGGCGAGGCAATCACATCCAAAGTTAGCTCGGCTCTCCTCCTCACACGGCTGGAAATTTGCTGCTTGACAAGGCCTCAAACAGAAATCAGAGCCGCGACTCCGTCCTGATCTCATTTACACATGAGTGGTAATTTCTGACTAATATTTTCCTTCTTATTCGTGGGGAAGGTAGGTTGGTCTGGGTTTGGGTGGGGGCTACTTAGAATTTCTGACTCAGTGTGTGTGTGTGTGTGTGTGTGTGTGTGATTGAGAGACCCAAACTTGGAAGGAAATGTATTCTAATACTTTCTTTTCCGTGGAATCGAGGTTGAGGAATGTGCTGCGGACACACAAGCGCTACTTTCCAGCTCCGGCTGCATCAGGATATCCTCAGACAACCTCATCTGCCTGCTGGTTTCAGCTGCGCCGGAAGATATTTGTAACCAGGGGCGACGTTTGAATATTAATTCCAGTTTGTTTCTGGTGATCAAGGCTTCTGTGTGAAATCTGCGATGAGGCAAACGATGTTTTTCAAAGATGAAATGAGCAGCCGTCTGACTTTGGAAGGTGGATGATTCTCCTGCTTCAAAGTGCTGCTGTCCAGACTGAGAACTGCTGCAGGACAAGAACCACAAGATGTCTTCTGGGGCTTTTTTCTTTCTTTTTTTCTTTTCAAGGCAGCAGATGCTCATGTCTTCCACTATCTCCGAGAGCACCCCCACACCCCCCACCCCCCCGTCTGACACCCAGACCCGTCCGGGGGTTCACTAGATGGCACTGTTGACAACAAGCAGCGGCAGAGCCGAGCAGAGGAGCAAAGCGAAACGTCTCACAAATTCCTCATTTACAACCCTTTCGCTAATCTAATAAATTAGATTGAGCATTATACAGTTTGTAATTACACAACCTCAATAAACACAGTTAACAATGCACATCGGCTCTGATTTCCACAGCTGTTACTGCATTAGATGAGGAAAGATACCAAACAAGATATCAGATATGGCAATCAATGTGAAACAGGGAGATGATAAGATCAGTCACTCTTTTATTTTTTTCAGTTTTGCTCTTTAATGGCCCATAATGCTATTAAACCCGACTGCCATCATTTGCAAATAGATTTAGCCGGTCCGTGGGGGCCGTTTAATGAAAAGTGCAGTCTTATGGCGGGCTGATAGTATTTGTTTATACTGGGTATTTTACAGCTGTCATGCATCTACCTGTTTTATCGCTCCTCTCCGCTCTCTGACTGCTTATCACACCCTCACTTTTATTTTAACCTCTTTGTTGTTGTCCTGTTTGTCAGCGCGTCTGCAACTTTGTGCACGTCTGTCTGTTTATCTGCCTCCTCGCAGTCTCTTTGTCTGCCTGGGCCTGTGGGCAGGTTTATGACAGGGGGTGGCTCTGGTTAAACCTTCCTCAGGCATCAAATGGCAGAGAGTGAGACAAGCGCTGTCACATTATGCGGGAGCCTCCTCTCCTGGCTTTGATTGAGAGTAGTGATCCAAAACTGATGGAGAGAGGAGCTGGAGCTCACCTCTTGTCAACGGTGGATGTTCTCAAAAGGCAGACAAGCGAGCAGCAATGACAATGTTGGATATGCTCCGAGGATTCCGACACCATCCTCCGCACTTTGCTAGCTTGCTGATATCTCACTCAGTGTTTGCGGCGCTTTCAAAGGAATCCGGGTGGTGCAGCAGATGCAGATGCGTGCGTCACATTCAACGTCAACTGCAGCTCAGATCCGTGCGAAGCTTTACGATCTTTTTATCAAATTAAAGCTATCGTTTTGTTTTAGGAGTGTAACGGTGTGCAGATGACTGCAGTTTCCCCTGCAGATCTGCCTGTTCTTATATTTTCCCCTCTATCGCTGACAGCTGTGCTTTATGCTCTTTGCTTTATCAGTAAAACGAGTCAGAGTCTAATCCAGAACAGCTGTGCGTTGCTCAGAGAAAAAGCACGCTTTTCTGTGCTCGTCTGTCCAAACGCACCTTTCGAGCAAGTGTGAGCCAAGAGTCACATTAAACTCCTTGCTTATATTCAACCCCGGCCTTCCAACTCAAACAGAGATCTAAAAGTGTTGCTCATCCCTCCGTCCAGGAAAGAAGTCTGCCATCGTTTATAATATCAAAACCATCGGAATTATATAACAAGATCAAAACAGGAGCCGATTGAATAACATGAGAAATGGGAGAAAACTGCCAGATATCCATAAAAAGAATTGTGTTGGCCCGCTTAACAGTTACAACATTTACACACATATTTAGGTTTTATTATGTCACAACTCAACTGAAATTTTCACAACTGTTCAAAACAGCACCGTTATCGTGACAAACTGCCTCACTACAGGTATAATTTAGCTTAAATTAGGGGCCTGTCTTTGATCTTTTCCACATCTTTCCCCCATCTGATCTTTCGTTACTTCAAATCACTGGTCTTCCATCGGTCCGACTGTTCCAACAATGTGTTTTTTAACCTCACCCAAGGATAATTGGGTAATGTTGGGTAATGGTCCAGGACGTACCCCGACGACAGAGGTAAAGCTCCAGGCACAACACAGAGACAAAAGCTCTTTAAGCTAAAGTCATCAAAGTGCGTTTCATTGTTTATATAAAGTCTGATGGACATTATGAGGTGCGATTAAGGAGCCCAATCAGACTAAACAGAGCTGCTCATTTAATAAACGTGCACATGGAGATCCGCGGTGGCAGGTGTCAAACCTCCCATACGTAGCGTGGCACCATGGCAACAGGCCGCTTGGCTTGTTTATCCGAGCCAGATAAATTAAATTGTCTCGTGTGCTAAATGGTTGGCTTCTATCTTGGGCTCAGAGTTCCCAGGTTTGGATCAGCAGCGGGGTCCTTCAGGCGTGCCGCTTTTTAACGAGAGCGTTTTCTGTCTGTCCCTCTTTCTTCTGGAAAGAAAACTTTTGTCTCCCCATCCTGGCGGTCACGGCCGTCCCGCGACTGCTTTTGATTCGCGACCAGAGAACACGTCGAGATCATTAATTTCAAACCCTGCCAAAACCACTTCCCACGCATGCATGGCGTTCATCACCCCCCCCCCCCCCCCCCCCCCCCCCCCCCCCCCCCCCCACACACACACACACACACGTGTTCACTCTCCCTTCGGAGACACTCCGCGTTTCCAACGGAGCCAGATAATCCTGTTCTCTTGTCGCGGAATCAAAAATCACCATGTGGCTTTGTTACTGTAGGCAGAAGAGCCACATTGCTTCAAATCACACAAAAAAGTGTGTAGCTGGAACAGTTTTGTGTGGAGAAAGAAAGGAAACGGAGGTTTGAGGACTTAGGCACGCAGCACTGGCAGAATTCCCTCATACCTTCCTTTTCACACCTACCATTGGAAAAAAAAAAGAAGCCTGCATAATTTCAAAGCAGCGGCAGATATGAAATATTCAACGACCTGCATTACTATTACAGCAGAGTTTTCCAAAGGACATGGATGCTCACATTTAGTTTTGGAAACTTTATTCTTTTAAACAGGACTCCACGGCATATTTAATTAATATCAACACCCCGGAAAGAGGGGAAAAAATAAAATAATTCCGAGCGGAGGACAAGGAAAGATAGATGAATGAGGAAAGAGAAAGAGGGAGCAATCTGCTGCAGAATCTGCGTGCGCGCAGGCGCGTGTGTGCGTGTGCAGACAGCTCCCTGGCATGGCGAATGCCTGCTGGTCGTGCACAGAGCTGAGCTGGAAGCCTGCTCAAAGCCCTTCACCTTCACAGCCGGGCTGGCACGACGCGCCGAGCGCGGCTGGCATAGCGCGATGTTTATCACACAAAGGCACGATCAAAGAGCGCTGGTATCTGGCTGCACCACTTTCATCTAGGTTCCCACAGCTGACAGTAGCATCCGTGGGGGGCTCTCCTCTCCTTTTTCTCCCCCTTTAATGGTCTCTCTCTCCCCTCCCCGCTATTCTCTCCCTCTCACATTTATCACCGCAGATAAAGAGAGTTTATTTAAGATTCCCTAACCCAGGGAAATTCCTCAACCCAATCAATGATGGCTTTAGAGACATTCCTTTTCTCGGTGGGTGGGGGGGAGACTCCCAAACTTTCCGTTCAGTGTGTGTTTGCAGCCCCTCACTGCCATCGGTGAAACGCGTCGAGCAAAATGAACAGGAGGGAAGAGGAGGGTTGAAGCCGCACGCGGGTTTTTGACAGCTCCAGTAGGAAGGTTGACGATTGGTATGCAGCCTCCGTGTTGCTGAGACCAAAACAGGCAGTCGGATGTGAGGGAGGCACAGCTGGAGGGTTGCTGTGGTCCAGAGTTCCACATGAAATGGGGGGTGTTTATCATTCCCTGCCTGTGAGGCTTCAGCTGGTGATTCAGCCGCTCTTCCCAATAGCTCTGGCCGCACATCTACCCTGACATCCACATAAAAACAAAAGTCCAAACAAATGGCTTCCTCAGTCACATCAAACTGGCCGTGTGGCTCCTCAGCCACAACCCCATTGCGACTGTCAGGAGAGCCGCAGTTTTTCAAGCGTGTGTGAGCAACGCGCGGCTCCCGTTGTTCCGATCAATCCCAATTTAACAGACACGGGCTCAAAGTCAACCTTCAGGGAGCCATGAAAGCTGACAGGTGAGGACTCACTGCCGTCTCCCGGACTCACATCAAAGCCGCGGCAACAGTGGCGGCTTCAGAGGAAGACAAGCACTTTTGGAAGGAACAAAGAGACTCGGAGAGTGCGGCGCACGCAGGACTCGTCAGGAGAGGAGGAATGGCCGAGAGTGTGAATACCAAAAGGGCATGAATACTAAAACGGCCTCCATCTGTTGGACCTGGATTGAAAGTATCACAAATGATTTAGGATGGAGGTCAAATGAGAACAGCTTCTTCAGACGGCTGTCTTCTGTGGGTTTTGCTCCGTTTTGCTTCAAGACGGCTGCTGGCGGAAGAAGAGCATCGTGGCGATGACGCCGACGCAGCTCCAAAATGCGTTCCACAAAAAAACGAGATTTACGCGCTTTTGAACGCAGCGTCTTGGCGTCTTAGCGGCTGTATTAAAGACATAAACAGCTGCAAAATAATAAAAATAGTAATAATGAAGTCGTTTATGGTAAATTTCAACAGTGGCTCCTGTCAAATTTCTGGAAGGCTTCGCCCTCACAGCCCCACTTATGTTTTATTGTCTGCCAGCTGTTGGAGAACTTTACAGTCTACAGGAGAAAAAAGAAATGCAGAAGTTCTCTGAGGGCTCATTTGCAGAATGAGTCGCTGCGACGGCAGCAGGTGTGCCTCCTTTCCTGGGTTTCACCTCGATTCAACTGGCAGGAAAAACATGATAAGAACACGGAAAATCAGATCAGAGACGAATTAGTGTTTTAATGGCATTTTGGAGGCTGATATTTCATTTTCCCATTAAATGATTTCCTCCCACAGGCCTACGGTCTTGGTGAGCAGCCTGTCGATAACTGTAAGTACAGAGGGGATCGATGCATTAGCGAGATCCGACAGAACTCTGAATGCAGCCAGAACAGACATGAAGGTGAGGATCATCACACATGCAGCATCCTGCAGAGCAGAACACAGAAAGGAAAGAAAAAAAAACACACTGCTAAGCTAGAAGTGAATTAGGGACGTCATTAAAACTGCAAAATCCGTATTAAAAGTCATTGTTTTCTTGATTGCTGCCTGTTGTAATCCTACATGTTGTGCGATATCACTTCCATCGGGCCGGCTTACAGCACGGTCTCTATCTGCGGGTCTTGTCCAATCATTAAAAGCTAAAATCTCTGGAGCAGGAAGTAAAGATTGGAGCCATTTAGATCTCTCACAGATCTGCTTAATGCTGTCCATCGATTGCTTTTCCCATTTAAAAACAAACGGACAACTCTGACGCTCCAAATGTCTCTTTTCCCACTTACAGGCTCAGTTAGCTCCCTGTCCTAACTTCTGATTCCCACTGAGGGGCCTGCAGATGTCTGCAGTGCACAAGCACATGAACTCAAGAGAAGATGAAATGTATCAGGTTATGTTTTGTCTATTAAAAACCGTACAAATAAAACCTTGTCAGTGAACCGTCGTTTCCCATCGTCCCATCTGGTGGACTTTAGGCTACAAATCGGCCCCTCCTCCCTTGTTTTTTTCCAGTGAGGCAGCCAGCAGACCCCTGAACACCAGGCCAACACTGTGTTCTACTTAATCTTGGATGAGGAGCAGCAGCAGGATCCGAGGAAGAGATGAACTGGGAGCTGGAAGAAAGAGAGAGGGGAGTGGCTGTCAACAAGCTCTTATGGCGAACAGATGTGGGGGAACTCCCTCACTACTCCGTAGCCTGGAGCCATGCACACACGCACACGCGCATGCTCAAACACACACACTGTAAGACACAGTGAAGAGAAGGAAAAGCAAAACAACCATTTTGGAGTAAATTCCTGGGATGGCCGAGATGGTTGTGGTGGGTTTTACGCAGAAGGGCCAAACTAGGAGAGAAACCATATCAGATAATGAAACAGAGGGCGGCTGCATGTGGAAGTTTTATTTCACGCTGCGGTTCTGCAGGAATGCTGGTGTTGAGCGAGCCCAGAAGGAGTCAGAGGACCGGTCCGCGCGGCCTGATTTATCCCCGTCCCGTGCAGGACAGAGGCTGCGTTTGACACAAAGCAGCTGCCTCTCGGTTCCAGATATCATCGGTCAGTGGGCTACGCTCTGGTCACGCCAGCAAACTCACGCTCCACCCTGAGCAAGCAGCCTCCATTGTGCACTTATCTGCACAGGGAGGAACTCTTACATAACAGCACTGAAATGCTGAATTCCATTTGCGCTCTGACTTACAGGCTGGGAGAAGAATCTAAGTGAAAGGTTGAATTTGATCTCGTAGTGTGCGGCTGCGGTTTTTTTTTCTCTCTCTCCAGCGAACACATTCCTTTGCTTAAATAAACACGTCATTAAGCGTGGAAATATTCCTCTTTTCGTTGTTAACGTAAATAAACAATTCATCCAAATAGGAGCTGTCAAAAACCAACTGCAGCAGTAATGTTGCTTTATTATTTTGTTCATTTATGGGGTTGCATTGATACAAGATGTCATATACGCAACATGCAAAGGTCTCCTGGAGCATAAAGGTGGACCAGCAGGACCAGATGTGGGCACCTTACTGGGACCAGCAGAGCTCCACTAAAATAATCAGCTCACAGCGCCCCGGAAATGTGTCTGTCTAAAGGACTTTAGAATCTTTCGTCAATCTTTAGATCAGTCCAATAAATCACCTTCATTTATGATTTTTATGTTTGTTTTGGCTGCATTTTTGAAGAAATTCAGCGTGAGACTCTGAGATGGAGGCCTCCTCCAAACGCGTATGCTGTTTTGCTCTGTCTTATTTAACTTTTTAAAAACGTTCTTTGTAACGGTGCCATCGGAGGAGAATTCTCATAGCTAAGGCTGGACCGAAATTAAAAAAAAGAAAAGCGTGTTTGGAGCTCAAGTCTGTGTCAGCGAGGGAAATCCACGCTGTAAATCCAAGAAAATAAAAAAGGCCAAAAATGTCTTCGGTGGAAAAAACCCAGATCAACTCTCAGAAGCTGGCGTTCCTGACCTTTGACCTCCACACTCCTAACCCTGCGATGATCCCAAATTCCTTTTCAACTCACGTCTGGGATTCCCTCCACGTTGGGAACTGCTGGCTGCAGCTCAAACCCAGTCCCGAGCACGAACATGTAAATATTCAGTTTTACGATTGCGTTTGGGGGGAAAACTGTTCCCTTAAGCTTTGTTCCAACGGAACGAGGTGCAACACCGTTGCAGTATTTGACACTAATTATTTCCCTGCTTACCAGCGGTTAGGATTCTGATTACCCAAGCGGACCTGCAATTGTGCACCCACGTCATTCGTCCTTGGCAGAAATCCATACTGGTAATTGCATTAGCCGGACCCTTGAGTTGTCTTCTTCTAGTGCAGGTAAAGTCTGTGGTAAACAACTGACGAGGAGACCTCTCATCCCGCAGCATTGTTCACTCATTAACCCTCTTTACTGTAGCTGGCGGTGCTTCTTTAATTGTTATTCACTTGACAAACAGCTGTGTTATTAGTCAAAAGGCCCTCCGCAGGTCTGGATTATCTCTGGAGGCTTTCATTATCCCCCGATTCAACTGCCCTGATTGCTTTCAATCGGCACAAACGCCTCATTTTCTTGCATAACCTAATTCAATATCACCTCATTTAGGGCTGATAGAACAAGACCCCAGATCATTTTCCCGCTCCGGGATTAAATGTTTGTCTTGCAAAGTAATGATGATGTGTTGAAAAAGAGGGCTCCTGGTAATTTGGCGTTCGCGCAGCGAGGAGGAACGAGGCAGGTCGCTGCAGGTTGCATACCTGCAGCAGGCCTATCTAACGTGACCTGGTTGGAGTCAATGACTCACTTGCCCTCCGGCAGTTTTGCACTTTGTGACAAGAGCTGAAAGAATGTAAACAAGCTCTCAGACTCTGCAAATCTGCTCTATTATCTGAGGACAGCTCCCGAGAAAGATCTGCCGCGTTGACGAGTGTTTGTTTCTTGACAGGGAGGCGCACAAGCGGAGCGGAGCAGGGAAATTCAGATCGGATGGCAGATTAAATGACAGGAGAATGTTCCAATTCAACCTTGGAACAACTTTTAGATTTCACCTCGCTTTAGCGTCTGACACCGGCGGAATAAACAGCGCGACGGTGCAGAAAGCAGCTCTTGATCACATTAATTGCGGCTCCTGCTCGTAGCGGCGAAGAGAAAGTGCTCGTCTTGTTGTTCGCAGGACACAAGAAAGGTGAGTGTCTGTCATCACCGCCGGTGTCTTTTATTCTCCCGGCGTCCTGCGCCCGTAATCAGACTCGCATCCCCAGAGGTCAATCAGTCATCCAGACACGGCGCTCAACAGAGTTCAGACCTCGGGCCGAAGACGGATGTGTCTACCGGCCTGCCCCACCATTTAGCTCCTCTTTGAGGAGATTCAGAGATTGTCTTTACCACCGCTGGTATTTCATCAATACAAAATGGATTCATCACAGATGGTCATCTGAACACCGTCCTCCATTTCTTCGAGACTGCTAATGCTCCTCTTAGCCCAGGTAGGAGCATGTCAATCAGGCTGAGATAGATTGCTGGGAAATAGAAGCAGAATTTTCAGACCATTTGCTCGACAATGTGGATAAAAGACGGACGAAGCAGCTAAAGATTATGACCCTCCCCCCCCCCCCCCCATATTTAAAATCTGTGAGATTGGATTTCTTCCTGCAACATATTATAATTTATTTTACTCTTTGTCTGATGTGCAATTCTTCTCTCTGTAAACTGTCCCCATAAACATTTATTGTGCTTGACATAATGGATGTATAGAAATACTGAAATGACTGTAGCGTATATTCTCTATACTGAATACGGCCGGGAAGTGCTTTGTAAAATTTAAAAACTGTTGTTCGAGAAGGAACAATCAACCGGTATTCAAAAACACGACACTGATTGCGAGCATGTACAATTTAAACACAGCGTCATTGTGATATGCTTCCTACACCCCCTGAAAATATCACAAAAAAACCCACGAGAGCTTTAATGAATTAGCCAGTCATTTTAATAGTTGTTTGAACCTGAAAGTAACACCCGAGCTGATAAAAATAAATATATCCCGATTACTATTGCGAGCATGTTAGCCTGCTGAAGTTTGCAGTCTGTTCCAAGCACCGCTGTGCATTAGCGGCTCAGAGCTGCTAGCATGGCAGGAAAACAAATTCACACATGGGAGCAGACTTAGCCATAAAATGTGCCTTGCTGCAGAGCTCCTCTGACATTACTGGGACTTATAGAATAGGGAGAGTGATTCACTCCCCCATTATAGATTTCTGAGCTTGCCTTGGGATTCAAATCCATTTCTACTCTTCTTTTTTTCCTCTCTTTGGCATTTACTTTCTGGTCTGCATAGACTCCCAGATTGAGCATTATGAAGGATTACCCTCCCCAGATGTAATCCAATCAAATAAAAAGCAGGAACTGATTTCTTATCTTTGTAAGATGCTGCATTTCCCCTCATCTCTGAGAAGACACAGCCAGCATTATCAGTCATTTGATTACCCCGAGTAAAAATGGACACAGAACAGCAGCAGTTTTGGCCCCAAGAGGCCTGGGTTGCACATTGAAATCCAATTGAAGGCTGTACCTTACGTATTTGTTTAAGATTTGGAAATAATTAACTGGGCTAAAAGCTGTTATAGCTGCACAATGGGATTAAATGGGACATTGTGGCTTTTTTTTCCCTACAAAGTTCAAGACAATCTACCCTCAGAGCACCTTTTCTGTCCACTTAACTTTTCTATAACGTCACAAAAAAAAAAATTCTGTACATGAAAATGTTTCAGATCCAACAGACATATGGCCATTAGACGTGTCTGCACACACCCCCTCTAACACACACACTCTACTTAAGCCATGGTGGGTGAACAGATGTTGGTCGCTGAGGACAGCTGATCCTGTGAACTGACTGCTCTTGCCAACATGTGTTTCGCTGTCATCCATATGGCCAAAACATATGCAGCTCCTGCCCCGGCCAACGATGGTGTTTTAAGCCACTTAAGGACAGCAAAATGGGTAATGAGCCCACTTCTGAGCTGATAAATGGTACAGATTTTGCATCTGGTGGATGTTCACCGAGTTCCCTTTGTGGCCGCGAAACCTTTTGAGTCGTTCTGCTAAATTGGTTTTCAGCGAGCCTAGCATTTAACCACCTCACCCAGCCCGCCTCTGACCTACGCCTAGGTCTCACTGTTCCCACAGACGTGTTGTTGTTTGAATCTTCTTCGTTACTCAAGTGTGTAGAACAACCCTCGGCGTAATTGCTAAAAGGTAATTGCGCTGACAGGTTATGGCTAGGCCTTAGCTCCCTTGCGCCCCTCGTCAGGATGCGATTAACCGCCATCTCCTATCGTTAACAGTGAGGGCTTTTGGCAAGCGGCCTCTCCAAGTGAATAATTGTTATATTAGACCCATTTCGTGGTCGGTTCGAGCAATGGAATCCGGCTCCCAAAGAGGCTGCTGGCAGAATGGCTCATATTGTTAGCTCTTGTTTCTGCAGTGACATGTAACAGAAGAGCTCCATTTAACATTCAATTTGCCTGTCTGCTAAGCCGCACACGGCATCTACGAGAGATACAAATGTCTTTTTCTTCCTTTGAATGGTCTATAGCTCAAGGGCCAAACATCTTCAGAGTGACATCCAGCAGCGGCGTTGCTTTATAGCGTACGACATAAAAGCCACAGGAATGAATCATTTCATCTTCTGGATGACACGGTAACGGCCAAAATCTGCAGACAGGCAGAGGGTCAATACAAGTGAAGTACCATTTACCTGTTTGGGTTGTGTATCAATCTAGAAGTGCAGCGCAGCAGGCTCGGCAGAGCTGTGTCCCTTTACTCTAACTGGCAGAAACAAGGCATTGATCTCGTCTGCTTTAGTTGTGCTGCCATGTCTCTCTGCAGGCCACTGGGAGGGGGTGAAGCAAATGGCCGCTCTTTGGAGCATGCTCAGAGACACGCACGCTCAGTGCCCCCTTGATGGCACTTCAGAGACGAGGCCAGTTTTGCTAAGATTGCTCAAGGATGGGCTCCGCGGGGCAGTTAGCATCACTGTGTTAACCAGAAAAAAATGGGTGATGAAGGTCAAAACAAGCTTTTGCTGGCCAAGGGAGTTCAGGCCGAGGGGAGACAACAATTAAACGAGCCGCAGCCACGAAACAACTAACACAATCTTGATTTGCTTAGCATGACGGACTTCACACATCATGCAAATAATTTTCCCTCAGAGGTTTTAATGGGGCTTCAGTCAGATCTCCAGATGAATAGACAGTTTTGTTTCCTATCCCCGACACCATTCTGAGGTTCTCCATTTAGAGGGATTTTCTGCGGAGCGGGGATAATGGAGCGTCAGAGGGGAACCCAGGAGGAAGGATTTAGATGTGTTTGAATTGACTCAGACATTTTGTTAAGTGTCATTGTGCACGGCCCGTTTATCCCCCTTCACTCCTCCTCCCGTTTCATTCATAACCGTTCTGCCGTCTCCTTCACAAGGGGATGGGGAAGGGATTTGTGTGTCTCGGTGTGTGTGTGGTGAAAGCACATGTCGGGATGTGTATCCCTCATATATTGTGCACATAAATCTGTTTACACAGTCACATTATGGGGATGAACTTCCACCTAGGGATGAGGTGAAGGTGAAAAGCTTGGCTAGGGCGCAGGAAACTATAGTTTAGGTTGCACGTGCATAAGGATGTGTGCATGTGCAAATAATGTGGTCTTTGAAAATGACATGTGCGATCCGCAACCACATCACTGCGCACCCATGCGAGGCAGGTTGTCCTGAGAGTGGTGGTTCTCGACCCAGAAGAGGGACGCAGACGCACTCTGGGTGGGTCGCAGACAGCTGGTCCAAAAGAAAGTAAGTAATGTTTAATGTGCATCTGTTGATGGACATATCTTTCATTTTATTACATTTGATTGAGGCTTACTTCATTTTTGTGTTTGCGTTATTGCCGCTGCTAGCATGTAAGATATAAATATGACAGAACATAATTCAAAGATAGACTTTCATAATATAGGGGGCTGCTTCATGACCGAGGAAAAATGTGGGTCCCAGAGTGAGACTTAGACTGTCCTAACTAAATCTTGTCTTATCTTCAGTTATCAAATCCAGTTGGACTACAGACCCAGCTGGGGCTCCAGCCTGCGTGTCTGACCTGAGTGGTCCGGGAGGACGATGATACTGTGGAGGATGGAGGATTGGAGGGAGGGGTTTCGGAGATAAATCTCTCCCAGCTGCCTCGTTTCACCACGCTTAAGCTCAGCGGGCCCGTTGGAGGGGAGTGTACGGTTTACAGACCCTTACATCTGCATGTGCTTTGTGCGTGAGGGGCAAATGGTCGCTAACGCCATCAGGGTTTCATTTACGTCCTGCTGCAGGTCCATGCTGAGCGCTGAGCTGCTGCTTCATCACAGCGCCTCTGCGGTGGCGTTTCAAATGCTCTGAGCACAATGTAAGAAGTGATTGAACTCTTTCGCCTGCTTCCTCTCGCTCCCTTCCTCTTCTCCCTTGTTGCTTCTCATTTATTCTGTCCTGTCCAGTGGCGTTGTCCCTCTTTCTGGACAACGAGACTGCACTCTCATCCTCCCTGTTGCCGCACTTCCAATATTCCCCCCGAAATAATTCTAAATGAAGAATGTGTTTTTTGTACTTGTGATATAATTTAAATGACATAACTTGAGATAAAACATTGAAGTTTAAGGCCGACAAGACTTAATGGTTGAGGTGTTAAATCAAAAGTGATTTCTTTTGAAGCAATGTATTTTCTTTTTTTTTGCATTTAATGTAATTTGTGACAAAGATATATATTTTAAAGGGTGGGCTGCTTTCACATGAATCAGCAGGATGGGTTGGTGGGTGAAAGCTAAAAGTTTGAAAAGGAAAAGAGTGATGATCTCTCCATGAAGAGTGGGATAAGTAGTGTTTAAAAAGAAGCCACTAAGCAAAATGAAACATTAAATTACATGGAAGCGCTGATTATTTAAGGCAACCCATGTGGAAAATATCGAGCAGTAGGCTGGAATATTCATTTATGCAACCATCTATTATCTACCCAGGAACACAATATGTTATTGTTACTCATACCTTTGCTACAGGAGACCAATCTCAGTATTTAAACTACAGCGTTACCTCTAAAGACATGACAGTCCTCTGCACAAACGCTCTCATAATGCATGAATATGACGTATCGGGCATGTCTCTCATAAACTATTGACAGGTTAACAGTGCCAGTGAAGTTTAATTACTGCCTCCGAGACATGTTGCCCTGCATTAATAAATCCATACAAATAGGCACATATTCATTTATTATGATTACAGCAAGATGAATGAGAAGCCAGGCAACCAAGGAACATGTGAGAACTTTAAAAAAAATAAGGAATTTCGATAATGCAACGTTCACATTCACAAAACTACAAACAGGGCTTTAAAGGGGAGGTTCCAGGACAATTAAAAACTCACCACTGGCATTTAAAATCCTCCCTTGGACAAAAAAACGGCAAATTGGCCAAAATCCAAGTAAATACAAAGCGCACATGTGGTGACCAAGTTGTGGGTAACCCATAGTGTGTAACATCCGCACCGCATCGATGGTAAACCTGTCAACAATGGCCAGGCTATTGTTACTGGGGGCCGTGAACACTATCGAGGACACAGCGAACATCCTTTGAGTGTTTATAGCATTTGAAGTGAGGCGATAGAAACGAGTGGTCCTGGGTTTCCCTGTGACCCACTCGGGGAAGATGAGCCATTACTGTATGAATAGGAGCCAGGCTCAACAACAGTGCAGCTTCTCCGACGGGACTCAATGGAGCTGAACGGCCGCTCTGAGCTCCAGGAAACAGATGCAGGCCGATAAGAGAAAAGGATGTGATTGTCTAAGTGTGTGCTTTCCTATTGTAAATACGGTGTGTGTTCCTACATTTGCAGCTGCTTCCCCAATCTCGTTTGACCTGTGTGAATAGGCTGAAGGCTACGTGAGCTCTTGGAGACACACCTCTGCTGCCCATCGCTGCAGAATAAGTAGCTTGTTTACTCCATCGCCTCAGACGATCTCTGAGGAGCCGCTGCCTGCCCTGCAACTGAACTGTGCCACGCGGTACCAAGCAAGGAGCCCCCCCCCCACCCCCCCACCCCACCTCGATGGAGTGTAAAGTATGGAGTGTGAGGGATGTGAGTGAGCCTGTTGTAATCTGGCAAAGTGGTGCGAGCAGAAATGGAAAAGTGGCATAAATCACTGCTGTTTGTCTCAGACACACGAGCTGTTGGAAAGCAAAATGCCTTATACGCCGTGTACGCGCCCGTGTGGTGAAAAGTACCGCCCACTCGTGGGCTGATCTGTTAATTGGCTGGAAAAGGCTACGTTTGTTCATAGATTATAAATGGTAATTAGAATATGGACCGTTTACATCCAGCATTCCGGGTCTTCACACAAACGTCTGTATGTGAATACAACCAATATAGACTCTTCACGCCAACAATTGTTATACTCTATTGTATATTCCGTTGTTTATATTTTGATAAGGTCCATCACCCTGGTAACAATGTACACACATCCTTAACTGTGATTGTTTCCTAGTGCAGACATCACAAAGTGTGTGTCATCACGGGCGTTATAATCTCCAGGCAGCTCAAAGTCGGGACACTAAAGCAGACGTGCGCTTACTCCAGCACATATTTGAGCACTTGTGTTAAGACTTGTGTTTACTGGGAGCAGACTTGTGGCTCCCCTGTGGATTACATTTGACTGGTTTTTAATTCAGCTCACACCAGAAACAAAACACCTCATCCGCGGCATGCTAACGCTGCCGTACATCATTTTTATTCCACCCCAGATACGTGATCGCAGCTCCTATCAGGCGTTTTTAAAGGGTGACCTTAGATGAAAGTAGACCCTCCCTTACATGAAGGTAATTCCAGGCAACGTGGATGCAGATGTTAGCGCTGAATACCAGCGTTAATACATTATTCTCTCCCTCTCCTGCAGGTTGCAGCTTTCTCTCTGAACAATGCAAGTTCCCCCTTGGTGATGTGGACTTGGTGAGAGATAGACCTGTGCAAAATTCATGAATTCATAACTTTTGAGGATATATTTCACTACTGATCTACTGGGCCATGATAAGAATTCAAAGGTGAACGGAGCTGGAGGACATCTTCAAAGCGGCCGAGGAGATCACAAGAAAGCCAATGAGGCTTGTTGCCCTCCTCCAACATCCTTGGAATACACTCGCCGTGCCTCTTCAACAATGTGAAATGATGTCAGTGTAAACGGGATGCCATGCCTCCCCCGGCATTTACTTGAATCACTTGGGGACGGTTCAAAACAAGTGGCGGTTACAGTGAAATTCCGCAGGATTTGTCACAGCGAGCAAAGGCGCGTGAGGGAAATAATGTGGTTAGCCCTGCTAAAAGATAGGTCGGGGGAGTTCCAGTGTCAGTGTGTCTGTCCTGTGTAAAGCCTCCCTGCTTGACTGTCAGGCTAACAGCTTTTAGCATGTGTTAAGTCAAGGTGGATAACCCCCGGCAGATAGGAGAAGACAGGGAGACAATCAAAGACAGTCGTCTCTACTGGAGCTGACAGTGGTCAGCTTCTGGTGGTGATAACAACCTTTGAACCTGAAAGCTTTGTGCCCTGCACACACACACCCCCCTTCTTCGGCGTACCCGCGGAGGGTAGCACTTTGATTGTGGTCCCTAGAGAACCAAAGCAGCTCTCTTCATCTCTGCAGGAAACAAAGAGAGATAGACAGAGAAAGAGTGGAAATGCCCCAGATCTATGAGATGTAGGTCCATCAGTGGGGGCCATGCCACTGTGGACCAGGTCACAACATTTGACCTCAAACACTTGACTTGGAATGCAGGGGAAAAGCAGATAAGTGTGTCTTTGCAAGCATCTGTGATGATGACAGCAGCCCGGGTGGCTGAACTCCGCCTGTCCCTTAAAGCTCTGGCGGTCTGCATCTTCCCTCATTACCTCAAGTGTTGGATAAGCAGAAGGTCAAATCGCTTTGTAACCTGGATGCAAATCATAACTCCTGTTTTTAGACTGAATAAAACTCTGAATGCACGGCGACATTTGGCGTCGATCATCCACACCTCATTTAGTTTTATGTCTCAGACCTTCAGAGGCGTTTAACGCTGCAAAAGGGAAAATATGGTTCATGACTGGAAAAGCCTTCTCTGTGAGAGGAGACTCCCTGAGAGACATGCAGAGAAAGGTACGTAAGAAGAGTAGCCCCATCTCGAGTGTTATTGCGCTTCATGTCATGTCTGCTTGGCGAGCTTACTGTCTGCATTGGCAGTCACGGACGAGGAATCTCGTTCTCCGTTCTGGACCAAAATACTTAGGAAACAAATTGAATATTGACCCATTAACATTGTGACACTTCCCTGAAACGGCTTCTTTGGTCTGAATACCGAATATGAGGTTCAAAGGCGTTCACATATTTGAAAAAGCAGACTTCTTGCTTCCTTTTGAAGTCTGCATTATAAATAAAATTCATGATGCTCACAGGCAGCGAGGCAGCAGAATACTTCAAATTAAACTTAAAAGTGCATGTTTGTGGCCAAAGCTGGCACTGCGATTTAAATGAAAATACCGTTGAGCGAGGTGTCCCTCCAACTCCCCCACCAAGAGTCGAGTTAGGTAGGCAATTACGATAATGTCCGGATAATGGTGGAACTTTTTCCACAGCGTGACTCATCATTGCCAACATTAGCATTGTGCCAGAGAAACAAGCTCTGATAATGCTAATGTTAGCAATGATGAGTCACTGTTTTTATATCTCAATGTATTGCCTAGCTAAATAAAAAACCCACCTGCATAGGTGTTAGCAACTGTGAACTGAATATATATGAAATCTCTGGACCGCGCCTACATTAAGTAGAATTAGGTTAGATGAAGTTGTCATGAATTAAAACCAGGCCTTTTCGGTTTAGTAAAATCAGACGTTCCTGGTTCAGAATGCAGCTCGGTGGGAACTGGCAAACTGGATGCTGAAACATTCCAGAAATGTTGTGATTGACAGATCCGAGGTGGGCGGAGCTACAAACCAAAACACATGTAAACATCAACATTAGTTACAGGCTGACACTTTGCATTTAAAATGAGAACATTCTGGCTGGACGACTGTCGTCAGTGATTAAATATTTGAAATTAACATGATTCCTTAATGTCTGCTGACATATCAGGGCTATTTTATTATAAGGGCCTTCTTTACATAAATGTATTACATACTGCTCCTTTAAAAGGAAGCAAATGAGTCATGAATGTAAATTATTCACACTATTGTAAATTTAATACAGCAATCAAATATACATTAAAACACATGTGCTAACGATAGGCACAACATAATGCAGTCTGAAGTCCCACCCCTTCACTTGGCTCCCAGTGGTTTAGTCCCCTTCCTACTCATGTTGAAGATGTTTCTTTCAGAGCTTTTCCTCTGACACCTCAGTCTTGACCAAGATGCACTGAAGGGTGTAAATCTCAGCCCTAAGACGGAAGAAGCTGATCTCCAGGCAGTCGGCCACGGCTGCAGGGGTGCACCCATGCATGTGGAGACCTGTGCATTCTGCATGCGTATGAGGGCATCTATAATTGCATCTATGCTTGAGTGAATGGAAAATAAGAGTTAAGTAAAGTAGAGCATGTTTATGTTTCACAGGCAGCCGGCTCGCTGCTCATCTTTAACTCTGAACCCCACCACCACCACCACCACCCAACAACCAGCTCCATGTATTGAAGAACGCGTTGAATGCTTCTTGCTTCATTGCAGTGTTTCAGCATGAAACGTTTCTCCTCCAAAAATCAAAATGAGAAGCTATAAAACTGACAACTCCGTCGGTGATACTCAGTACATGGTGTCCTCTACTCAGGGGACAATGACTTGCACTTATTAGTGTTTACCTGCGGTCCGTCCTAACTGTGCTGAATAATATCGCGATACTCATCATCCTCGCAATCAAGCTCAGTGGGGAGGGGCCGAATTGTGCACTTGACGAGGCAAAGCATAAATTATTTAAGGCTCGAATCAAAAAAAATAAAGACGGCAAAAACCAAATTGTTTTGGAAATTTCCCGAGGAAAGAAAAATGCTGGCACGACTCCCAAAATGCTGTTTGAAAATGCTGTTTGAAGGTAATGAGGCACGCTCGTGGCACACTGAGGCAGGGCGCGGTGCTACGGCAAAGCAGCCCGCGCTCAATTGGATTTCTTTTTTGCTTACATATCACTTTGGTACAGCACATGTAGAACATTTCTAATGAAACGCGGGATCTGGCCCTCCCCCCACGATGAGCATTTGTGTCTTTTACAGAAGATCTGAGGGAAAAAAAACTGAAGTACTTTGTGAAGAAACTTTGTGCCGTGGGTCCAAAACTTCAACCAAACGAAGCCCATGACACCGATTTATACAAGCGGTCAAAATAAGGCCTTAGATTAATGTAAATTTGAAGGATTCTGCTCAGATAAAATGTTATTTCACCCTCTGCTCCATTAAAAACATGACCGGCCACTGTGATGAGCAGCAGTGTTACATGAAACCCACCGTCGTTTGGTGATTTTTATGAGTAACGAGGCTGGAGAATCTGCTCTCTGATGGTTAATAATACATGAGAGGCAAGATGGAAAACAATACTTTTATTGTATTCCAAGCCTCTGCAGGGTATGTGAGTGCACGGGGTCGCCGGTCAGGTTTCTGCCGGTGAAAGTGATAAAGGGAAGCATTTTGTGTTATCGGTTAAAAAGCAAATTATTGGACATATTCAGCTGTGTAAAACCTGATCAATAAGTCATGTCTTTAGATACAAACGCTGTTTTGAGATTTCAAACATGTTGTGGTCTCTCTCAACTTTCATTAGGTTAAATAAATGTTTGTAACCTGTGTTGAGTTATATTCAGAAATGTAGAAATGTGGTTGAAGAGGGGCAATGTCAACAAGTTCCCTGAACTTTAGGCTCATTAAAATAATGTTTTGGTCTCCACCGACCCTTGTTGATGCGTCTGAAGTTCAGAGGCAGCAGTAATGTTTTTATATGTCAGTTCAGGTGTTCTGTTCTCAGTTATCCTTTCATACACCAAAGAGGGGATGAGAAACCTTTCTGAGGTGTAAACAAACCTCAAACACAAGCAGTCATCAAAAAAGATTTAAAGGAGTCCTATGTATGTCTGTGGCAAACACTGGTACGCCAACCCTGGGAAGAGGTTGCCAGGTAAGGCTGCCGTATCCAGCTGGTCCAGTCCAAGCTGCTGCCATGTCACCAAGTTGTACTTGATTATGTTTATGCAGCAGGTGCCGTGTTCCGTACCTGCGTAATTTGAATTAAACTTAGCTGACTCTTACTGACAATTAGCAGATGTGGCGTCGGTCTTCAACTCGCCGCCCGCCGTGTCCGTCTTTCAAAGGGATCCCTGTTTCATCTCGGACTTTATTATATCGAGGCCTTTTAATGTCTGAACTCTGTGATCGAGAGCGTTCCTAGCTGCAGCGCAGTGGTAACTGGCAACCTGCTAGATCAGACGGACCATGTAATCATCAGCATTAGCATTAGCGGCCACTTGTGAGATGAGAATCTTCTGGCAGGACTACTGTTGTCACTGATGTAAGCATTTGAAATGAACTGCTGACATATCAGCAGGCCTTTTTATGATTACCTCACATCAACTCCTTCCATATAGCTCCTTTTAGGTAGAGAGCCTGAAAAGTTTTTGAAAACGGATAAAAGAAAACCTCTCAAAAGTGCACACCAAGTGAGAATCCCCTCACGAAAACAATGTCCTTCAAATCTCCGAAACAGATGAGGAGGAGGAAACCAAATCCAGCTAATCTTCAATGCATTAGGCAGCACGCTAACAGTATGTTCCAGCCCATTAGTGGTTAACAGTGATAGCTGATTTTCA
Organism: Takifugu flavidus; assembly: GCF_003711565.1. Classification (NCBI taxonomy): domain Eukaryota; kingdom Metazoa; phylum Chordata; class Actinopteri; order Tetraodontiformes; family Tetraodontidae; genus Takifugu; species Takifugu flavidus. The sequence goes on from NC_079536.1 coordinate 10,675,880, forward strand.
GATGGCACAGATAGCCATTACTGTAATTCGCTCCAGCCCGTGTCGACTCCCCAATGACAAGACCCGCTTCCGGCCCTGACGTTAGATCAATAATGCAAAACCTCCCTAAAGTTCTGCCTCATGGTTTCATTGAAAACAGCTTCCACTCAAACTAATGATGCAGGTTAATTGGCTTGTCATCATTTGGGAGTTTGTGCGAAGAAGAACCTGGGAGATTTTAGGCAGCAGCTCTCGGGGGACGTGTCATCTCCCTGCTGGTGTATCGCCACCGTCGCTTTATTGATGGCGTATCTGTGTCCTGGCTGACCACCAAATGGCTGTGTTTGTGTGTATTTTGTTTGTTAAAAGGGTCGGTGAGTTTCAAAGGGAAGCGTTTTGCCAGGAAATCATCGTGAATTAATAATAACTAATTAAAACCGCGCGGGTCACCCGGGGACGAATGCATAGACACGCTTCCAGGATATTCACTCGTTCCAACATATGGTCCACGCTGTCAGGTTTTCCCCTCCCGGACACCCCCCGGGTCAGGCCAGCTCCACTTATTAATCAGATTCTGAGTGGGCACTACTGTTCTGCCATCCGTCCTCTTCGCCAAGACGCCATTAGCTCGTCACTGTCGCGCGTTATCCTGAATTAGTAATGAGGAGGCCGGTAAAGCCGCAACTTCCTCGCACATTAACCGGCTCTCAGGCAGGGGTGGGGGTGGGGGGTCGCATTCTGCTCATTCTGTTAATATGCATGCGGAGAAAACAAGTGGGGGAGCCACAGATAGACGGGAGAGGAAAGAGGGGCAGAGAGATGAGCATTAAGGACCTGGGACGAGCTGAAATCTCCATAGAGAGAAGGACGTCCAAGATCAATTGCCGAGAGAAGATGCAGACTAAGTGCTTTCGTTCTGGTGAGAGACAAAGAATTAGGACTGATTGTTCACATTTGAATTCGCTTGAAATGCTGCATTTTCACCTAAACTGTCGCCAAGAGCCGGCTGCAATTAGCCTGTCCTCAGAAACCCCAACGTTACAGTTGGCAGGTTCTGCTGCTCCGGAAAGGAGAGCCGTGCATGCTCAGTTTGGGCTCTCTGAGCCGTAAGGGGCGCGCTCTCACCAGTCCCCAGTATGCTAACAGCTGCTACAGGTGACGTTTACAAATGAGACCTTTAAGATAGACAATGAAGGATGATGAGGCTTCCAAAGTGCTTTGGAATTATTAATCTCTGTGATTGACTACTGATTAGCTCAGCTTATTCTTTGTAAAGTGCTTCAGGCAGCCTCTTGATGAAGGTCCGTATAAATAAAGCAGACTTGATTGGATTTAGACATCAGAAATTATGGTCTGCCAAAAATTATTTTTCATGAATACTGATATCGGTCCCTCGTCAGACTTGGTCTGGGTCATAAATCTGGTTGTGATCAGTCAATGAAAGTCCAATGTCAATGTTAAAACAACATTAAAATACAGGCAAAACATCTTCAGACACCAACCATGCGCTCTTCCAGAGTGATTATTTGGTTTGGAATGAAAATTTATCGACCGTGACTCATTCAGAGAACGACGAGCAATGTCGTCCAGATGAGTGTCTGGAAGGACGCAGCTGTCGGACGCTTCTTTGCCTTCTAAAACACTTTGGTCCTGTCGTTGATGTGGAAGACAGAGTGAGACAGAAGACGATGTCCGTTAATAACAACATCCCAGGGGCGGTCCGGGGGGTCTTTTGGTGGCCCTCACCACCAAAGGGGGTGACAAAGTCTTGGATCTGGGGATAGGTCGTTGCACATCAGCTTGTCCCACCACCTAACGGTGAAAAGGCAACATAAGCTCTCTGTCTAGGAGAAAGTCTACCAGTAAAGCAGCTGTTGTCAGCGCTCGGCATTAAGCTTTGATTAAAAAGTTCATTAGAGGAATAAAAATTTGGAAACCTCTAACTCGCTTCCTGTCAGGGATCATTCCTGTGTGTGCGTGATCAGCGAAAACCCGCACCAGCTGCACACCAGCTGCTGAACCAGCATATGTTCTCCACAACAGGAACAAGAAGAACATAATGAGTTAATGCTCCTTTTAAATGCGCGTGTGTTTGTGTGTGTGTGGGGGGGGTCGCTTTAAAACCCTCGTCAATGAACATTTAGCTGTGGTAGAATCTGTTACCCGGGAGACACACAGATGTCCCGCAGGTCCAGAACCAGCCTCTGCTCCTCAATTGACGGGGTCGAATCGCGTTTCCGGAGGAGAAGAAGAATTTTTTTAATGTGAAAATATCACTGTGGCATTTACAGTGGGGGGGGGCAGTCTGCAGGGGTAGAGGGGGGCCATCTAGCAGACGGGACGGCTTTTTGTCGAGCCCGCCGTCTCCCGCAGACGTGGAAGGAGACGTGGGTGTGAAATGGTCCCTGGTGCTGCTCGTCCCGCTTCTATGAAAGGGCCGCGATGCGATGCTGTTGCCCTTTGAACGACTGAGGCGCTCGCGTGTCAGGTTCAGTGGGACAAGGTGTTTACAAGAATGCGACGCGCGCTAGATAAATTGGGGTCACGCGTCAAAGGTGTCAGAAAAGGCTAAATACGCCGAGTCAGCGTCTGGCGGCCGGGATCGGAATGAATCACCATTAATTAGAATTCGCCAGTCTTTCCTTTTCATCCATTTTAGATGCGTTTAGAAGTTTGGAAGTAGCCGACGTGCGTTTAATCCTTTGGTTTGAAGGCGGATTTTCCTCCATCGTCCCAACAGCAGACGAGAGAGATGCTTATTAGAGTCCCTCAGCTGGACGTAATGCACAAACAAGGACGCTGGAGATGTTTATAATGGCCCCCCAACGACAGGGTCGGCGTCCACCTCAAATCAATCAGTGGAGCTTGAATCAGGGGAGTGCTCTACGGTGAGACGCGCACCATCATTTATCTTATCATCCGGCGTTGTGTGAGGCTGCTTTGTAAACAAAATGGAATGCAAATTGCATTTGTTTGCTTTTTCCCCCCCATGCAAGGCTTTTCTGGCTGATTTAAAGCACTCGCATCTCACAATCACACACACACACACGCCCGCGTGCGCATGCATGCATAAAGAATAATGTTTTCTGGCACGAGAGAGCTGGACCAACCTCAGATGAATGTTCTCACTCCCCCGCCAGGTCTAATTTTGCCGAGGTTTGTCGCGAGGCATGTGTGTGCAAATCAATCAGGCTCCTTGTTCTAATCAGTCCCACTTATATCAGCTCGCAAATAAATGACACCATTCATGGGGGGAGATCAATAGGAGATAAGGTGAAAGTCTCCCTTCTTTCCTGCCCACGGGCCACAGGGCTAGAGCCCAACTCAACCACTTGGACGTGAGTGTCCTAATCCTTTGCTTCCTTGTTGGAGACTGAAGGATTGTGATGTCTGGTAGTTATGGCCTGTTCCAGCGCCGGGCTGGACCATCACAGGCATCGCTGCTTGAGTCAGAGATGATTGACAGCTGGCCTGAGACATCTTACTGTCAGCAAAGCTCATTAAAAAGATGAACTCCACACCCCTAAGCATTGTAGGAAGATGCTTCCAGGACACCCGTGGAGAGCTCAAGACGGATTCTCCCTTGGGAACATTGTACTTTTATATAAAAGTGACAGAAAGTAGGATAAATCAGCCAAAAGTGAAGCCCAATGCTCAGATCTTGGTTTCATGTATCAGTTTATGGCTGTGAAAACCATCCAGAGGTTTGCACCAGCCCCTTTTTACTTTTCTAGTTTGCTGTTTTATAGGACTCATTTTGTATTTTTAGTGGCGGTGACACAAACAGATCCGAAGCTAGCACATCTGCTAGCACGGTTCTGCTAAGACCTTAGCATTAATGTGACAGTTTCACGCTCCTCCTCATCAAGATGCGTCAGCGTTTGCACTGAAGTTTGAAGCAGCAGCATGAAGTCACAGCTAACCCGGGATCCAGTTTGCAATTAGACTAAAAAAAATAAATAAATCATGAATCGTTTCCATTTGTGGGACTTTTACTGGTCCCAAAAATGACTTAATGTCGTTTCTGGTTTTCATCTGGAAACGATTGTGCATCACGTGACCGTGCTGCCATGACTCAGATGGTAATTTTGTCTCTGACTTATCCAAACGCTATGTCCTTCCTCGGTATTCCGCTTATAAACACAGGCAAAGTTGTCGGGGTTGAAGTTTTCTTGATTCCAGCTCGGAAGCGACGCCGAAAGAGCAAACTGGAAAAATGGGTTTTAGCTGGTGGGGGTGTAATAAAACATTGTATCGGGGTAAATTCACAATCTGGAGGGTCTTTTTAAGTTTAGGACCGAAGCTCAGTGTAATTAAACATCTGCTGCTTTGATTGGGCCCATTCTTTTCCTAATCTGTCCCGTCTGAACCCCTCTGGTTTTATGGAACTGACGCATCCCTGGAATATGTTTTTGAAGAAATCGGCTGCACCTGGAAGCAGTCGGTGTTAAAAATAGCACGTGTTTCAATAACCAACTGATCCGCCGCCGCGTTGTGGCCTGATTTTTGCACAAAATCGTGAAATCAATGCAAACTGTCTTTGTTTTTGAACGGCTCGCAGGTCAGACGTAAACCTCAAAAGCATTCTGGCCTATTTTTTGCTTTCTGAAGTGACAAAAGCTGCATCATTATTGTCTATCTGCAGCTTGTAATTGTTCTATTCTTGGATTCAGCTCTGCCTCTTTCAAAATTCTGAAAGAGGCAAAAAATTAAAGATAAAATTGTATTCAATTCATGTTTCTTTATACAGCAACTGTTACAATCCAAATTGTCTCTAGGAAAAGTGGGACTCTCCTGCTGATGGCGGGATGAGTAAGGAAGAAGGAGACGGGGGGACAGATGGAGGAGAAAGTAGACACACGTCGGTCAAATGCATTAATTACAATAGGAGAAGAGTGGCTCAGTGGGGTCAGAGGTGGGCAGGTCAGTGGACATCTATGGGGTTGACCATACCTTCAGATCCATGGACAACAAGTGTCCTTTGGACGGTGGGCTCCACACGTCTGCTGAGTCTGTTTCTCCTCACACACCTAAAGTCTGTCTCCTAGAAACTCCGAGCCTATATTTGTAGTAAGACAGAATTTTCACCTTTAACTCCGTTGTTCCTCTGCAAGCGTCCGTCTTTGACCAGCCCTTCCTGTGCTGTGGCGCTCAGAGCACCTGCCCGCTCAGAACCCACCCGCCGTCTCGCTCCGCCTCGCGTGAGTCACGCAGGCCCGGCACTCGCTGCAGCCTGGGCTGTCTTAAAAGCGCTGGTGGTGAGCCATAAAAGGGCTGGGAGCCCAGATCAGATCTCTCCCCTCCTATTCATGATTTGTGAGTGACTCATCTTTAATGTAAGCCTCCTCAAACGCCGTTTATTTTATTATTCACCCCTTCAGTATGCCGCAGCTGGACCTTTGTGGCGCCACGCCCTTGACAAACTCGCCCCGCCCCCCTTTTTTTGAAATGTTTGTCGTTTTTTCACCTGATGTTTCAGAACAGGGATTAAACTGCGTATAAAAAACCCACAGATGTGTTATTCATCACTTCATCTGACAGCAAAAAGAGGAAAATAAATGAAGATTATGATTGTTCTGCAGAAAGTCCTTCAGTTGTACCTGCAGGATGAGCAGGGAGGTCAAAGTTCAGGGCCGTCGCTGCACGATGTTAATCCCAGAAATCCCTTTAATCCTTTTAGAAAAACAGGAAAAAACCCTCATTAATATCTTCAGTTTGATTAGAACAACTTTGATAGGGTAGATGAAGCAACAATCTTAATATCGGCATCTCCCCTGATGTCAGTGGGGCCCGTCCGGACATAGTCGTCCCGGGATTTAAATGGAGTTTGGCCTTGACCTTTGACTTTTGCATGACATAGCTTTATTGGGTAACAGCGCATCGGCTAATGAGTGAGAACAATATGACGGATAAAGACGCCGCTTGATTGACCTCTTTCTGGAATAGAAGCTTCACGCAGCAGGTGGAGGAACGGAAAACTTGGAAAAGCGACTTTCTAATATTATAATTCAGGTTTTTGACGTGACAAATTCTGACTAATTATATAAGATACTTATAAAATGTGCCGTGTGCGGCTGTCAGCGCCTGCCCGATTTGGAATGCGGCGTGATGTTTTCCCAACAGCGAGGGGCGTGCATCGCCGTGTCGGCAGGAGGATAACGGAGGGACTTCCTGCGCACGGGGAGCGATGGCGGTTGCATAACGACCAGCTGCAGCGTTAGCCTGCGCCGCCAGCCGCTCGCGCTGCAAATGGTTCACTTCCTCACGCAGCGAGAGGCACAAAGGGGCCGTTCTGCACAGCTCGAGTCAAGTGCAGAACACAAATATCTGATTACAAGAGGGGGAAAAGGCAACCAGGCGCGTGTGGCCAACGAAGGCTTAACTGGGAGGAAGCGTCAGAGGAGAAAACAAAAAATAACCCATAATAATGGAGGTTTCGTTCGGCTTCCTGGTGTTGGAAAGCAGCCGTTTGCTAACCCTCCAGAAGGACTGGAGGCTACGGTGTGTGTTTAGCGTCTTAGCCTGTTGACCATCAACCAGGACGCGTCCCAAACTGGGTGTACCGGATATCAGCGCTGAAATTCCTGCCCAGGAGGAAACTTTTGCCACTTCGGCTTAAAGTTCTTCCCATGAAGCAGAGCTGCAAAGGTCGAGCCCCGTCTCTCTGACATCATTATTTCCTCTCATGCCTGGAGCAGGACGGGTTACATGTGGTTACGCCGGCTTTGGGGGGGGGGGGGGGTTCATGGGGTCTGGGAGCGCAGAGGATGCCCGACTTGTTTTCCCATGTTCTCCTCAGCCAATGAAAACACTGGAAGACAACACATTCCCATCAGCTAAGCCTGCTGACATGGTGACCCCAGGAAAAGCATGAGTAAATACCAAAGGCGAGGCCACGGGCCGGGCGGGGTTGGAGGATGGGGGGGGTGGGGGGGGGGTGCTCTGAGACCTCGCAGCCCAGCCGGTGTTAATGTGGAAGCAGCACTTATTGCCATCAACTGGGCCTGTATTAGGTGAAGTCATTAATTAGACTTTAAAAGCTCATTTATTTCCATTTTCTGTGCCCGAGTGTGCAGCTTTGGTTTTCTGTTCGCGTGTCACAGGCGATTTATCCCTTAGAAACGGCGGCTGTGGTTGGAGACAAGCAGGTGGTGCCGGCTTCAACCTTCCTTCTCCTCGAATTTCCCTCGTTGGTGTTTCTCTCCATCATTTCTGACCTGTTTCCTTTCTGTGCTTCACCATAACTCAAGGATGTTTTTTCCCCCCTCATAATTTCTATATATGTCAGCGCTCTTAAACTGGCTGCGTAAGATGTTCAAGCGTCTGTGACTTTGGGACCAAAATAGCATCCAGATGTTCCTGATGACGCTGCGGCAGCCTTCCGTTTGTTTGTGTTGCTACAGTAATGTTGTAATCCAAGACACAGACGCTGATGCCCGTTAGCAGGCTGTAAATTTAAATGGCATTGAAGTAATCTCATTGGTTTACTGCAGTAAGTGCTTTTGGAGATGCACGGGAAAATTGGATAACGACAACGTGTAGCTTACATCTAACGCGATTAGCAAGCTGATCAGGCTAATTCAGCATTTAAGCTAAGTGTCATTTTGATAGAGGTGGGACACATGAATTATTTAGCCTTAAAGATCATGGTCATTCAAATGGCTCCCCTTTTCCTCGAGGACATCCATTATGACTGATAAAAACTGTAAATAAAGCCTCATTTATGATAGGTGAATGTTTGCAAACAAGGCTAACTAATTAGCATATGAGGGTTGGATTTTAAAAGAAATGTTATTTTTACACTATGATGTACTCACTCATTCAGAAAAATGTTCAAATGTGGAAAAGCTGAACTTGAACGTGTTGCCTCTATTTCTGTCACGCTTAGTCGCTGATACTCAAGTTTCACTCTGTAAAAATGGCTGAAAATGGCATTCTGGGTTTCTGCCATCGTATTTTTATGGTTGTTTCCATCCATTAGCATCCAGGTCGGCGTTGCTGTGCGGTGAAATGTTACTGAATATGGAGAACTAATGGTTCCGTGCTTGGAGTGCTTGATATTAGGCTGTGCCTCTTCATAACCGTGCAGTCAAAACAACCAGCTAACGCTTTAGCCGTCAATGACGTCGTCAGCTACAAAACAGGAGGTCATTTCAATCAAACCGCACTGCTCTCCCACAGGTTGACGGTGACCTGACTTAGCACGAGAGGGTGCATGTGCACTCGTGGAAGCCATTTCCTTCCCTGAGAACAGGAGCTTCCTCTGGAATGGCAAACAGGACGGAGTGTTCTCCTCGGAAAAAAACACACACGTACTTGGGAGAGACTCTGACCTGCGTATGAAAACCATAAGGGGATATCCCTGATTACACTCCTACACAAACACACCCAGAAATGGGAGAGGAGTGTGTGTGTGTGTGTGTGTAAGTACACGCCCAGGCATATGTGACTGCCTGCATGTCTTCAGATCTGCTCCGAATGTTGTTTCTCAGACTTCAGCGGGATTCGGATTCAGACTGGTCGACGTTCCGACATTCCCCGTCGTATTTCGATGTATTAAAAAGCTCCGGTCGGCTGCAGGGAACAATTAAGTTATCAAATGGACACAAGCATTATGTGAAAGCGGGACTATATGGCCAACTCTTTTGAGCACTGTCGGCTTCCTGGAAGTGAAGACAAAATGTCAGGAGAACAATATTTCAGGGCTATTAAGTTGAGTGCTTTTTTATTCAGTCTCATTACTTTTTAAACAGCACAGGAAGTCGTGGAAATGTAATATTAATTTTTACACGGCTTTCATTTTCATTCATGGAGCTGTTTGAAATTCAGGGGCCCTTTCTGTTGGTGTGGGTGGGGGGCAAAAGAGGGAGAAGCAGGGTGTGTCAATTAGGCCGTAGCCAGATTTGTGGCTAAAAACCAGAGGTGACGGCTGCTTTGTCGAGTGTGGAGTCGCGGTGTGTTCCGGGGGAAATGATACGGCGGAGGAGGAGTGGAGCCGGAGCAGGAGTGGAGCCGACGAGGCCGACGGAGCGGCGGCGCATCGCTGCAGAAGACTGGCTGAGCGGAGAGGACGAAAGTGCGAAACTGTTTCTTATCACGCGTTAATAAATGAGACTCTATAACACACCGAACACACACAGAGACGCTGTTGGGAAACAGACGAGCTGGGAGAGAGCGAAGAGCCGCGCTTCATTAAATCTTTATTTTGGAGAATTAAAAAAAAAAAAAAACTTGATCTACGAGAGCTCCCTAATTTAGGCCCTAATGAATATTTTTCAAATATGGGGAGTCTTATCATGAAATATGGCCCGAGACCATTAATACTTTATAGGTTGAGTTAATGATAGAGATGAGTCCTAATTGAGCTCTACAGAGCTTTAGCATCCGGCGCTCCTGCCAGCGCCACCAGGAATCTCGCTCATTATTTCACAGGCAGGAATGCATAATACCTCCCTCCTTTTTTTAGGAGATTCATTTATGTTCCCCAAAATGGATCCTGCTTAACGTTCACAAATCATAAGAATCAGCAGTGGCGGAGAGTTGGGGGGGCACGAGCAGCCTCAGCGGATTGCTAACGCTACGCTACGAGCGGAGGACAGGCGGGGTGAGGTCACAAGGTCGCCCCTCAGCTCTGTTATGATACCGTTGCCATGCAGATGTTGTTTCCACGTTACTTAAGCATGGGTTTTCGTCTCGATTCGGACTTCTGTTGTTGCGCTGCTCGGCTAATCACGGCCCGTCGCTGGGCTTCCCACCCGGCCTCCGAGCAGACTTGCATTTAGCGGTTATAAATAAGCATTACCGTACGAGCGCGTCACGCGTCTGTTGCTGTGCAGCGGCCAAGCAGTCAGCGCGGTAAACACCAGGTCGCTGTGGCAACGTGCTGACAACACCGGGGAAACAGGAAGGGATTCCCTTTCAGCCCAGGGACGGTCAACGCTGTCACGTGGATTCTCGTCAAAGTTCTCTCCCTGGCACGACCGGCGGGGGATTCCCCCATCTTGTCCAGCCCTGCCAACTGGTTTGCGGTACAGCCCCCCCCCCCCCCACCCCCACCCCCGCGAGCTCTACCCCCACAACATGTGGCGGCTCTTATTCCAGGACTGCGAAGGCCCTGGCTCAGGAAATCCACATGGTAATGCAGCAGCGGTGCGCTCTTCGCCACAAAACGGGAACAAATTCACCTTTACAAGTAAGATAAGATAAAACTTTATTGATCCCACATCGGGGAAATTCACGAAAGTGCTAGCCAGCCAGGAGCCGAACCTAGAACCTTCTGATTCATAGTGTTATCCATTGAACCACTGGCCCAGGCGAGCAAAACCACAAGAAAAAAAAAAAAAAATAGGAATCGGTCCGAAAAAAGCTTAGGGATCAAAATCTGTGCCGGCCGGATCAGTGTGTGATCAAAATAAACTGGAGGAAGGAGGGGGGCAGCTTTGCCTCATTTGTCAGGGTCAGGCTTCGCTTTTAAGCTTTCATATCAGGGTAATTCAGTGCACGTGTCTGAAATGCAGATTAACAAGAGGAAGAATGGGCGACAGGAAAAAGGTGCAGGAGGACGAGAAGTTCCACTTTTGCTCCCATCTATTATGATGCTAATCCTCACCCGCCGGTGTCTCTCGGATTGGCTCCGAGGATCCAATGTGGTCTTTCTTTCCCTCTGCCGAAGAAAAGAAAGAGTTAAAAACGCTTCTAACAAGCTCTCCCTCTCTGCACCGTCTGTCTTCCAGCGCCTGATTCACCCAAGGCGATTTGGAGTGATGAGGGAGAAGCAAATTGCTGTTATCACATTGTTAGATGTCAAAACTGAGCTGCCCCGTTACCCATCATTTGGTTTAGGGATTGAAAACATCCCCCCACCCCCCCACGTTGCAAACTTTTTCTGTTTTTGGGAGGCAAGTCAATCCTCAGTGGACTCTGTTGCGATGTGTGTGTGGGGGGGGTGGAGGCATAAATAGCCTTCCTGTTTGAATTTCCAATAAACAGAGTGCGGGATGTCACCCAAAGCTCCCTAATAGGGCGGCTAGAGCCGCTCTAGCAAGGTGACATTTTGACTTGGCAGGCTTGTAAATTCTATGCTAAGTAGTCACCTTTGACTGCAGTTCAAAGAATGTAAAGGATTTGACATTTACGCTCCAAACGGGCTCGTCTGGGAAGCTGCCTCGGAAAAACGTATAGCTCCGCTGTCTCTCCGCCGGGCCGCCGCTTCCACAAAACCACTTAAAATTCACAAAATTAACATTGTTTTGTGTAGCTCCTGTGCTCAGCAGTTCCGTGAGGATGCATATCTGAGCAGGCATCCCCAGCGGGGAACACATTCGCCCAAAACCGCACTCAGATCAGTTGGTGGAGAACGCCGCAGCTCGCGCGACCCAGGGAATTCCTCTCAGAAATGTTTGCTTTTTTTGTTCTACTGAGGAAATGAGGGTGAGAGAGGCAGGGGAAGTTTGGGGGGGGGGGGTGTTCTAAAATTGAATCACCATGGCAACTTCAATAACATTTTGCCTCCCCTTGTCTCTCACACACACACACACACGGAAATGAGTTTCAAACTAGCGAAGGCCCCTTAACTGTCATTTGTTTTTGACGCCTGCCGAGCAACACACACGCGCGCGCGTTGCCGGCTCGATAGGAGCGCGTGACAATTTTACTTGCCGCGTCTCATTACAGCGCGCAGGCTAGGAACTGCTAAAAATGCTAATGCCTTGCAGGTCCTTGCTGCAAGCAAGAGAAGAACATTATGAAAGTATCTTTATGTGCAGTCTAACCTAATTCTGCGCTGTTATATATGAAACGAATCCTCTCTCTCTCTCTCTCTCTCTCTCTCTCCCTCTCTCTCTATGTCTCTCGCTCGCTCTGCAGTTTTGCCTAAAGAGGCATCCTGGGAATCTGGAGATGCTGTCAGATGCCGGAGGGCCAAATTTGACAGGATTATGGCTGCAGCATAAAAAACCTGCTGTGCGAGAGTGTTGCTGAGGGTCACACACGTACTCCACGGCGGCGTGTTTGGAAAACCTGCGGTTTGGAATTTATTTTTCACTTAACAGCACCGGCATGGCCGCAAACGCACAACATATGAGCCGAGGCCGCTGAGGAGCAAGTTAGGAAGCGACTAAACGGAGAAAGTTGATAATTTCCTGGGTTGGAAGTCTTTTGTTTAGACTTTGTCGCTGGTTCTTCTTCACATCTGCCTCCTGGCTTCGTCGTTACACCTTTGGGTCATTCCTAGATTGACTCTCGACTGAATCTAAAGGAACTACGGCAGGACCAGACAGCCGATCCTCCGTCTTGCGTGTCTGGAGCTCCTCAACACAAGAGCATCAGTAAAAGGCACCAGGCTGCTCCCAATGACATGCTTGCTGCTCGTTCATCTCCAGGAGGTCTCATAATAGCCGCCTGGCCGTGTCCCCGGCCCCCATTTCCAGCGGACTGTAAAGCCTAAAGACACCTGACACCATGTGGTTCACAGCATCGTAATGACAGCTCCTGACTTTGGGTTTATGGCGGATGGCGTCAGGAGCCTCGGCGATTAGACCCTTCTGGAAAGACTCGCTTTTCCACTGTGAAGTCCTCGCCGGTGCCGTGACGAATTCGCCTGCGCCGCGGTGCCCAGATTCATAGCGAGGACCCAGAGATGAGCAGCAGCGTCGGGAGGACTGGGAAAATGTGAGGGAGGCAGAACCAGAGAGATGAAGACGGAGGCAGAAAGAAACGGGGGAGACCAAAGGCATGTGGAGTTCACCATCACTTTGCTTGGCTGCGCTGTGATTAAAGAGAGGAGCCCCCAGAGAGCCGGGCGGCTCCAGGCCTGCCCGGTCCGTTCGCTCGCTCCCTTGATCTCCCGCGTGTCGCCCACAGAAACGCAGCGCCGAAACCTTCAGGAAGGCCCCACCACCACCGCCAGCACCAGCCGCTCCGCAGAATCTGCAGAGCAAGCACAGATTGTCACGGAGTGAGCTCACTTCAGGGGAAGGAGGTCTGACGCCAACGAGCCGCTCCTGAAGAAGGTCTTTCCTTCTTTTTCTTTTTTTTGATGATGATTTAATGAAGATATCCTGCATTTCTGAAAGCGCCTCGTTACCCGTGAACTTGTCAACCTCAGAGATTAGGTATAAAGAGAATTTTTGGTGAGTGATTTCCCGGAAAGTTCCTGCCAAAAGAAAGGCAGGAAAGTTTAAATAAGCTTCTAAATTGTCATTAATCCCTTCAGGGGTCGTTATCATGTGACTGAAGTAGCTCTTCTTTCAGAGGCACAGAGAACAGAAGCTCGGTGGGCCAGCACATGACATTTTAATGTGTCACCCTTTAAAAAAAATATCAAATTAGAAGCTTTAGGTTTATTATTTTAATGCGTCTCACAAGTCAGACACACGTGTAGTGCAAGGACTCACATCTGAGCTCGCAGGGATTCAAACTGGCAACCTGTCGAGGCACGATGCTCATGCCTGTAGGCTGGGGGGGGGGTCTTTTGCTGGACCAGTTATTAAAAGTGATTATTATTTGCATAAACTTGATTATTGCTGGCCTTTATAGGCCCCTTCTACCGCGACCTCCCCCCTCCACACACCTTTATGAGCCCCCCCCCCCCCCCCAGGCTGGTATCCAGGAGAGCTGGGAAAGCAAAATGTCACCCTCAATCTTAATGAAAGTGGCTCTTTTTGAGGCAGCGGGTGGACCCGCCTGTCAGGGCTTTCTGTCCCTCCTTTGACCTTTTTTCTTGCGGTCAGGTGACCTTCACTCCCTGTCTGACGAGGTAAGAAAGCGCCTGGGGGCGGGTGGGGGGGGGGCGGGGGATGGTGGTGGAGGTGTCGAACGCAGAAAGGCCGTGACATTACACACGTACGCGCGGCGCTGCGGCCGGGATAATTACAGTGATGCTCACTTAACATGCGCGGCAGGCCGGCCTATCGTTTATCAGCCGCCATGACCTCTAGCGAAGGATCTCTCCTGCTGATCCCGCCACTTATCTGACCTCTCTATTTCCTCCGGCACTTCCTTTCAAGAAAGAAATGATGACGGACTATTAGGAAGAAACAAAATAAACCAAATTTTGTGTGTGAATCTGAAAGTTCCAACGTGTAAACATCAGATCTGGCTGGCGGGGCGATTTTCAGACGCGACTCACCGACGTTTCGAGCAGGATTTAAATTAATTCCAGTTGGCCCACAGCTATTTTGTATTATTTCTTCCCATACAAAAAAACACACTAATCCTCCTTTTTGTAGCCAATTAGAGCTCTAATGGTTGTTTATGGGCTTCGTTTTAAATTTGGAGATGGTTAAATCTGGGTTCGCCGGTTTCACACGTGCTGCTGCTGGAGCTACAACCGCTCATTTTTAATGACTGTTGCTGCAGAAATGTGACCTGAACACCACTGTGTCTCATGGTGGCGCTAATTAGGGAATCTGTGCGCACAACATCCTAGCCGCTATCATTAGCATGCTATGCAAATGAGCACAAACAGAATGTATCCGGCTGAGGCTGGCATCTTTAGATAATGCACCAAAGCAACTGAAGGAACATAAAAGATAAACAAAACCCTGACAAAACACATATACTTTAATTCCACGCTGACCTGCGATGTTTTTAGAACAATCGACTCAAGCTAGCACAGGAACAAAGTCGCAGATTCTTGCATTTTTCCACAACTTTCTATAAAACCGATGTCTCTCTTTAGACCCTAAAGTCTTCCGGCCAACTTTCTGATGCAAAGCATATGGAATCAAAGAATCCAGCTCTCGGCAGGAACACAAAGTGCTGTATATCTTGGACCGCCGCTAAGTGAATATGTCTCTCAGAGCCCGGGGTTGACATTCTTGGCGTGGACGGCGTACAGTAAAGACAGCCAATACCATGAAAGACACAACTGTGTATGTAATATTGTATGTGGACGTTTCAGGAGGGCGTAGATGAATTTTCTGGGTCACGTATCTGCAGGGAGTTACTCAGACTCTTCTATCCTGTCAGCGCATTATGTAACGCGTTGACCTACTTTAACCTATATGATATCTGTAATTTTCCACGGCACACTGTATGTATTCCTCTGGTGCGCTCTGTCTGCCGGATTCAACGCGGGGATGTCTCGGTGAAACATATATATCAGGAGGTGCTAACATTGTTAGCGCTGACTGTTGTTAGCTTGTACCCGTACAGCTTTTATGACTGTTTCTATTGGAGGGGGCAGGTTGTTCATGTACCTGCTGGAAAATAATAAAAAGCAAAAGCCAGTAGAGCATCAGAAAGGTTCTAAATGCAGATAATGTCCATCTTTTTGCACACCAGGCTTGGCTGTATATCAGCTGTGCCCCTTCGGGGCACTAAGGCTGCAGCTTTAGGTGATTTTCACAAAACAAACCTGTCGTGGTTGCTGCTTTGCTCACAAGATCGCGTAACTTGATGTCGTAATATTCCCTTTGGGAAGGGACAAATGACTGTGATGAATTAGAAATTGTACTGGAGGAACCCTCTGGTTTTGAAAAGGAATCAGAGATTTTTATTTTCAGAAACATCTATGAATTTAATGGAAAAAGGAATGAAATCGAGTTGTCTCTGGAGCCGTTTTTGCTCCTGCTGGCTCTTTCATACTGTGCTAACTGTTTATGTTAGCATAAATACCAAAACATCACCTATCAAGGGCTTGTTGTTTTTTTTCCCTTGTCAAGGTTACAGTTCTGATTTGGCAGCATGAAAGCGTGCACAGCTCACGTCTGTGCTTCAGCTGCATTACCATGCAACAGTGATCATAAAATAATTGACAGCAAGTGTGATGTTGCCAAGGAGACAGCGAGTTCGTGACTACAACAGAGACTTATTTTGCCATGCTCTCTGCTCTGTAGCTTACACATTGCGTCCGCAAGTTTCACATGTGGTTCCTGTTTGTGGCATGACCACAATTTTTTTGTCGAGAGAAGAGGAAGTACTGAGGCTTTCTGCTGCAGAAACACACGTTCCAACTGTATTTGGAGCTTCCAAAACCTTCAATCCTTTCTAAGAGACTGCGGCAATATGATGGGATGAAGAGCTGAAACCCCAAAAACAGCTGTGGCGCATCAGATTACCGCGACGCTATCGCGAAAGCGGAACGTAGAGTAATGAAAAAAACATGACGCCTGTGACGTCACACAGCAACACGTGGGTCTGTGGGCTACAATCATGGTGCTGCACAAACTGAAGCCTGAGATGCTATCAGATCAGGTAAAGGCTGACGTAAACATGGTTGGACATTTCATAACTTCCAAGGATACGTTAAAATGTAGCCTGACTGCAGAGCGAGGAATGATTTTCTTGGTGTGTTTTTTTTTTTCTTTTAGTACTTTTCTGTATCGTACACCACGGGCTACCGCTGTAACGTGCAATTTCCCCGATGTGGGATCAATAAAGTCTTTTATCCTTATCCTTAAACTAATTAGTAGGAAATGTACAAAGGTGCATATTAAGTAAATATCTACAGCTCTGTATCATTCACAAAATTTGGACTTCAAAGTAATCCATCACAGCTGGGGAAAAAGGGCCCTGCTGGGGTTAAAAGGTCAAAGGCCTGAGTCATGTTAGAAGGTCTCTCTAGTCCCAGGAGGCAGACACGTCCAGTCCCCGGGTGAGACGAGACATCGCTTTTGTCCTGCAGAAGTTGACCTATGGGTTTCCAGTCTGTTGCTATTGACTGAGTACCCGGAAAGTGTGTGTGTGTGGGGGGGGGGGCAGAAATCGCTGCTCCCAATCCCTCATCCTGAGTGATAGCTCTCTCTGCCACATCAAGTCTGTTAATCCACGCTCGACGTGCGCTTCTCTTACACGTCAAAGTGAAAAAGTTGACACTTTTCCCGGCTCTTTGCAGCTTCTGGGTCGATATTTCCCATCAGGTGGAGGTGGGAGGGGAGACAAATGACCTCCAAATCATTGACCTTGTCGCGGTTATTGGCGATAGGAAGACAACAGGGGGAATGTGAAAGTCCCCGAAATGAAATGTTTTTGTTCTCCCTTTTACATCCAGGAAGTGAACAGAGCACTTAAACGCATCACTGCTACATTATTAACAACCTTCCCGAAATATCAAGCACTTTGAGGCGCTTATAAAATGCGAAAAATGACACAAACCATGTTAACATACTGTAATCTGGTGTGTAAGGGCCGATTTAAATTTTAATGAGCCTTTAAATTTTAATTCCGAACGCGATCCTAATCTCGCCGCGAAGCGCTATCTCGGTGTAGCGCGGCCGGGGAGCAGATAGCAGGAGCAGCCGAGTCTGTGCGCAGCTAACCAGGAAACTCTTAAGTAGAAAGAGACATATAATGAGCGATCACTGCACACGGCCCGCCCCCACCCCCCCTACGCACGCACACCACCGCCACCGCGCTCTCAGAAGTGGTCTTGGATTCAGAGGATACTGTAACCGAATCAGGGCTGCCTTGAAAGATTCCTCCCCGGGTCAAAAGCCTCCTCCTCCACATGCACAGCCAACAGTCGGGCAAGAAGAGTGGGGGTGGCTGTGTGCGTGTGTGTGTGTGTAGGGAGGGGGGCTCTACTGAAGCAGGTTGTGCTTCATCAGCATTTCAAAGCCGCCCGACTGTCAATTATCCGCAGCCGCGCTCCCTCCAGTCGGCATGCAGGTCACCATGTGGAACGTCTGCGGATGACATCACCCTGCTCTGTTAGAACCATCAGGAGGAGAGCCCAATTTTCACATTTTTCCATATTCCCTGTTTTCTTCGACTGCGTTCCTGCAGAGATCCTCCACATATGTCTGTTTATGGTAAAGAGACCAGCGCCCCCCCGGCGCTCCAATGTAGAATACCATTTCAAATTCTATCACTCTGCGTGAAGCCGGGCCTTCTATTTTCTGTTTCCATTAGCTCCAGATGCCATAAATAACATATGTAAAAAGTGTTTTGCACACAAAGAGGACAGTCTGTTTGCTGCGCTGCCAAACCAGAGCATAATTCACTCCTCAGCCCATTGACTGCTGAATATGAAACGTGCGCGGTATTGAGCCGCTTCTGTCACCGGGCCAGCCGAGCGTAGCTGGCAGGCCGCAGTTTGTCGGGTCTTGTAAAGGGGAACACTTTATGGCTCTTAAACCAACATATTATGGTAGGAGATGTTATACATTATGCTGAAGGGAGTGGCGGGACCGCCTGGTATTCCCTACACCAGCTTCTGTTTCCCACGTTGATAATCTGCGTGATAACTGCGTTGATAATCCCGTTTCTGTAGATCCGGCTGTGCGGCCTCATCTCTGGCCGCGGAATATTTAGACATGAAGAAAGCCAGACAGGGTGCAGCCGCTCTGGGAAGAATCCTCCCAGCTCCGACGCCAAAGAGCCACTCAGGACATAAGATGTGCTAACAGCCCGATAGCTACGGCGCGGGCAGGCTGTGCAAACAGGGTTCACAGAACTCATCTTTTGCTAGCATTTCCTTTAGCGAGGGGGCGAAGGAAGAGAAAACAGCGCAACCTATCAGACGTATGAGTGCGACCGTCGCCTTCGATCCACATCCAAACATTTTCTCTTCATCATCTGAGGGACGAACCATCGTGAGTGCAGTTCTTTCTTCTGAGGGTCTTTCAGCAGGACAGCAACAGAGCTGAATTTTCCCAATTAATTAGCGGCTGCTGCGCTTGCCAAACCACCTGCTTTTTTAACTTAGCCGCTGTCTGGAAGTTTGGCTTGCCCATTCTTTAGATTTAATTGAATATGCTCACTGTATTTCATTCACGTGGTTCTTTCCAGGAAAAGCAGCGACATTATCCTCGGGGACAGTCGGGATTTACAATCTAGAGAAATAAATCATGACTGAATTCAGGAAAGCAGTATTTTACTGTTGAAGCACCATGGTCTAGCATAGCTAAGAGAAACCAGGACTTGCCCAGTCGCCCCGTGAATGCCCTCGTCGTGGTCCAGGAGGCATAAAAGAAAGACAAACGAACAAGAGCACAACAGGACAGGAGACGGGAGATCAGAGAACTTTCCGTGCCTCCATTGTTTGGTCTGTGAGATCACCAGCAAACCGGGAAAATGTGTATGAATCACCTCCTCACTTAGTGGCCACAGACAAATAGCCAATAACTCAATTCTCCTCCCGTGCTTATATCCTGGGACAAGGACGGAGGACATTTAAACGGCCCCGTTGATCTACAGCTGCAGCTGAGCCCAACTGTGCATGTAAATGTAGAGATTAGAGCAGCTGAGAGAGAAGGAGGGGGGTCGGCACATCTGGAAGGCCCGACTTCTGATGGAGAAATCACCTAATCAACAAGTAAACAAACACACACTTCAGCGGGATGAAGGCGATGATGCTGCGTCTGGAGGAAACAAGCCCCAAAACCAGAAAACCAGTTCCAGGTGATTCGGGTGGGGGAAACTCACGTGGACTCGTGGACGTTAAACCTATAGAATTCATATAGACTCCTCCCACAACCTCTCCCCCTCCATTTTAGAAAATATAATAAACTACTATTATGGGATACCAGGGTTTGAACATGAGTTCCATGTAATTTCAATAATGCGTGATGCCCCTTTCTGTCCTTTCTGTCCATTTTGCCCACATGCTATGGAACAAAATGCTCATTTTTGTTGTCCGAGCTCACACCCGGGTCCGTTTATTGAACGCCAATTTTGCAAACCCCCGAAACGCGCCGCCAAACTTTGCCAACCAGATGATCTATAGGTCGGCGACTGTATTTACCATCCAAATTGCTTCTCACAATGCAGGATGGTGACAAAGACTAATGGACTAAAGAACTACATCTCCACCCCCCCTTCCTCCCCAACACACACACGGTGACACTTGCTTTCAACTTAAAGGGAGCATTTGTATTCCCGGGCGGCGTCATCGCTCCCGCTTTATGATATTACCACCACGAGCTGGAGGAGCCTCGGCGCCACGTGTGGGCTCCGATTCAACCGTCGTCCATCCCCACCCCCCCGCTATCTTTTTATGGTTACACGGCCTAATAAATGTGCCGTGTGCTCCGTGATGCCGTATCATACATCAGACAAAGTGACCCGGGTCAGCACTTCGCCAACCGCCAAGGTTACCCTCTCTTCCTCTGCTTTTCACCTGCTGTTACCAAGAGAGGCGGCGCATTTTTCATCTTTTGTCAGTTGGAAATATTCTCTGACAAAGTAATAACCTCTTCGCCGTCCCCTTTGAATTTCTAACAATGCGTCTTCTGAAGGAAGCGACAAAGGTGCACGAGCCGCGGGGGTTGGCGTCGTGGTCGTTTTGATCCCGCAGGCCGCCATCGACGAGTGCCAATTCACCACGAGCGGCGGGTTGCTCTTCCCACGGCGAGGGGCTGGTATCAGGCGATGAGAGGATCCTTTTGTCGCCCACATCAAACGTAAACTGCATAATATCACAGCGTCGCCGCGCTCGAATGTGTGCGAAGGTATCCGCGATGAGGTGCGCGCTTTCTCACAGGAGGAGGATTAAACAAGTTTCCAGTTGGACGGCGGCCATTTCAGATCAGCCACACACACACGTACGCGCACGCACACACACTCGGGGTTGGCCAGTCGAGCTGGAGATTGTGTGATTTTTCAGCGCCGGCCTGGCAGCACATGTCCTGCTGTCTCCCAGCGATCACTCATCCAAGGCGAGAAAATCAGCAGCAGTACCAGGAGCGGGACGGGCCTGATTGGACCTAGATTGGAACAAGCCCCCCTGAATCAAAGGAACGCGCAAGCCTATTACGGCCGAGGATTAACTGTCGGCTTCCGGATAAAAGACCTCCTTATTTCCTCTCTTTCCAAAAAAAAAAAAAAGAGCTGCGAGGACAACCGGCATCACCAGCTGTTACGGTGGCACCACAGAAGAAGAGATGATCATTCTAAACAAGTTCAGCAGATCAAAGAAAAGAAGCATTGAAGTGCAGGAAGCCTGAGGACGATACATCAGTGTCCATTTCAGCAGCTCTGGGCTGCAACACGACGTCTCCCACGTCCACATAAATGTCCAAACCCAGCTGTAACGCCAAGGCTGTTAAGTTTTATAGGCTTGTGCACGATCACGTTCAATAAATTACTATAAAGTGAGTTTGCATCAGGTGCAGGAAGCCTTGTAGGGAGCGAAGACGTTGAGTTTTTTTTTTTTTTTTCCCGTCAGGATGCTGTTTATGGAAGCCGAGCCGGTGAAGGTCCCGTGTTCGATGCCACTCAGATACAAAGGCCGCTCATAAATGTCAGCGCGTATCCAGCGTGTCCCAAAAAGACATAAATAAGAACATTTAGCGAGGAGAAGGAAATATCCCGCATTTAATATCCAACACAAGCGCACAAAGGTTTGAAGAAAAAGTGCAACATATACTGATATTCCATTAGAAAAGAAACTGCTATCAAAATGTTGAAAGGGTTCTAGTGCAGAAAGAGCCGGTTTATTAAGAATTTTGAAATAATTGATGAAACACTTGACGGAAGGAAATGAGGCAGCGTAAAATATTATCGAATTACAAACACTGCGGAGCACAAAGGTGGGCATTAATATGTAAATCTTAATTGTTATCAGTGTTATAAGCAAATTTGCTGTTTGTATTTCAAAGCCTTTGAGAAGTAATTCAGATAGATTTCACAAACACTTAAACACAAAGTTTAAATTTTGTCCATTGCTATTTTGGATTACTTTGATAAACTTAGAGATTAGCTTCTCTGCCTCCTTTTGTTCCTCCCACACTGATTAAAAACAAAAAAATAACAGGCACAATTAAGGCATTAACACTGTCCAGATCGTGTCACTTTAGGAGACTTTAGGTGGCTCGTTTGAAAGATCGTTGCCTAAAACCTTTAGGACCACTCAAAAACAGTCAAAAACAGCCGTTCTTTGGTCTCGGTGAAAGCAGCAGGACCGATGTGAACGCATGTCACCTTCATCCCTGGACTCTGCCCTAACCCCCCCCTCCATCCCACTGGGAAGTGCAGCGATGTGTAATAAATTCCATCCTGTCAGGTGTTGATTTACAGGCATATATGCTCCAATCCGTGCACGAGAGCATGTGCCAGCATGTGTAGTGTGTAAAAAGGTGGTCATATCTCCACGTCTGGGATCAGTTTGTGTACGTGTTGGTTACGGTCTGTTTTATACTTGTTATTCTAGCTGATTTAATAATCTACTCAAACTGGCACCAATTGATTACGTTATTAAGGAGATAAGGAAAATGTGCCGGAATGGAACATTAAAGGCAGCATCTGTGAGACCCCTCCATCTCCACCCTCAGATTTCTCTTCATTGAAATTCATTTTTAAACACATCTGCGTTGTAACTTGTTGATTTAACCTGAGATCTCCATCTTTGATTCCAGCGTATGACTGGTTTTGCCTTTTGTCGCTGCACATTACCATTCCATTGAAAGTTAGTTGGGGGGGGGCAGATTCATCATGTTTTCTCGCTTTTGTCTCCCCTCATGAATTATGGAGCTCCTTTGTCGGTACATTTATTTGAGCCGCCAGTAAATTAAATGCAGTATCAGCCAGGCAGGGATGTGCCTGCGTTTACGTCAAAATAACATTTATACACCTCGGAGTGTTTTCAGGCTCCGCACTTGGGAGAGAAAAGAAAAAAAACATCTTAATTAAAAAAATAATAATCCCACCCAGTAATCCTCGAGCCACTCAGATATGAAAGTAGCCCACTGGGGTGGTGGGATGTATAGAAATGATGGCAGCATGGTAACAAAGGCATTATTTAGATCAGCGCGCTCTGATGCAAAGTACAGCGTGTGACCTGGAGGTGAAAGAGAAGTCATTGTTTTAAAATCGGATATTTCAGGCGTGATATCCCGCTCAGCATGCGCGGACTCCATATTTCTCTCCCGAAGCAGGAGTGATTGTGGGGGGGTTACGGCCCCCCCCTTGTCCCCTGATTTATAGCGCTATGGTTGTAAAATGGCAGACTAGGATAACATGGGTGGTAATAAATGACTGTAAGACAGCGACGAGCAGCTGTTAATGCTTCCGCCATTAGACTGAAAAATGAAGGGCGTCAATGCTTTCGTCAGATTTATACACGTTCCCTCTCCCATCCATTAGCGCATGTCATGGTCAAGTGGTAGTGCACGTATGAGCGCCATTTGTCTGGGCTGTAATCTGGTCACAGCCAAAATACAGTATATATAGTTTAATAAACCAGCTGCGAGTTTAACTCCCCCTCGACTCACGCTAGCCGATTTTTCCAAAAGATTCTAATGGGATTTTTTTTTAAAAAAAAGCATCGGGGGTCACTTTTCTGTGTGTGTTAACGTAACCAAGCCGGTAAAAGATTCAGTTCACAACCAACCGGTCCCGTCCGCAGCCCCAGGAAATCTCGTAAATCTGTTCGGACTCCACTGGAGGTGAGTAAAACGGCCATAAATGTCACCGTTGTGTGCCTTTCTGCTGTCTCTACCGAGGACTCTTGTTTTGTTATTTCACGGTTCAGGTTCCTGTTTGTTATTCTGTCCTCGTTGGTTTATTCTTCTACCGCCAGGTCACTTCCGGATCTGATCCGTGCTGCATTCCTCGGAGGGTTTAGTCAGGAGGTCCCCCCCTGTATAACTGGATTTCTGCCTGTAAAGGTTGAAAATGTGATGTGTTTTGTTTTGCTGTCTTCCAGACAGACTCGTAAAAAAAGAACGCATACCACAGGAACGACGATCTGTGGATGAATCCAGATGATTTGGTCTATCTGGGATTGTCTGAAGGGGAAAAGGGGACCAAAAGAGTCCAGATTATTGCTGCGTGTGAGGCCAATCTGTGAGGAAATAGTCCTATCTATGGTGGTACTATCTGGTGATGAGTTGAGGAACCTTTCCATCCATCCAGGAGTTTGGGGACAGATAATAACCCGTACGCAGTAACTAACACAAAAAAATCACTAAAAAACTGTTGAAAGATCCAGAGAATTCTGGCTGATTTCACTCTGTGACATAAAATATGTCAGTCTTTACAGTAGAGCTGAACACAAGTGGTTCCAGGAGACGTGTGAGGACGCGCACTAAGACAAGGTGCAAACAGGCCTCTTGAAAGGTGACCATTTGTGACGGGATCACTCGAGACGCATGTTAAGACAAGGTGAAGACAGCCCTGATTGTGAATCACTAGTATAAATAGAATAACCCAATATAAAGTAACTCACAGAGACAACTGGACACCATGAAACCAACTGAAACCATGCTAGGACACATTGGGACAATAATAGCTGTCCTTCAGCAAACATTTGCCCTTAATTTATGGGTTCGATATTTTCCTCTGATAAGAAAATAGACCCTTGTCATCACATGTCCCCCCTTTGTCCCCTCTCAAGTCTGAGTCCTTCAGGGGAATAAAGACAGGACACCGGTTCTACAAGGCCTGATAATTAGCAGCTTCATCAAGCATGGCCAATACCCGTACCTTCATGTCAACACCCCCCCCCCCCCCCCCCCCAACCCATTTTCAGATGACTAGACCTATATTGTAATTCAGTGACAAAGGACACTGAGGACCAACAAGAGCTATAATTATAGGGGGGTGGGGTGGGGGGTTTTGTCTCGAGTATAACAAACCATTTCATGCTCAACTGATGTATGAGGTGAATCACAAGAAGCCTTTTAATGGTTTCAAAAAAAGAAAAATCAACATTCCCGGTGTTAATTTGGGATCATAGCCGTCCTGTCACATCTTATCAGCTGTGGAATGTTGTCACACACACGCGCACACATGCACTTTATAGCAGGCAGCGCATTTGAGTTTCTGCATTTCAGTCTGGGAGGAAAAAAGTGCGTCTCTTTCATGTCTGGAAAACAAAGAATCCACCAATATCTGTAATGGCGACTGAAAACAGGCTTTTCTTTCAAACGAGCTCCTCGTGGAGCCGATATGGAGAAGTCGGCTCATCTTTGCTCATTGATTAAAGGCTGTCGATGACGGCGAAACGGGGGCCGGTAACTGTAAAAATGGTCTTTGAGGGCCCGCTATGAAAGCAGATGTTGGCCTTTCATCTCTGGGCCCATTACTGGATTTTTTTGGGGTAGAAAATAATGACCCTGCCTTCAAGTATGATCGGTAGTTTTTAAAGTGGACCTCATCCTTCATGGCCTGTTTGTCCATTGTCCACCATGTCAGGGAATAGAGCGGCCACTCTGGTCGCAGCCCAGACACGGACATCCCTCTTCTGTAATGCCGCCATGTCGCAAAGTCCCCAAGTGCCTCCAGAGAGCCATTGGAGTTGGAATAAATAAAGCGAGAGCCACAAAGTGCGTTAATTATATTACAGATTAAAAACTGAATACGAGTCATATTTCACACAGGCGTGTACAAAAGGGCCGTTTTTAAAAGCTCCTAAAAAGTGCTCTTGAATTAATAGCCTCCAAATGAACTCAGTGTGCATAATAAATGATTATTTGAAGCCAAAAAGAGCCGTCTATGGTGCAGTGTTTCAGTTCCTACGCCACATTCCACTTAGTTCTGGAATTATTACGCGGCCACATTCTCATATACGACCCTTTTTGCGGCAATTTGACAGGATAATGTTCGGTTTGGGTGGATCGGCGCTGATCGCGCTCACACGGGGGGAAGTCATTGCTGCAAACCTCCTCCTAATGTGCCCATTACTTTATAATGACACCAAGTGTTCAATTTCACAGTGGTTGCATGAATTTGTAATTACCACATATAGATTTCCCAGTGTTTCCTGATTGTGGGAGCAACATACTGTACTCACGACCGCCCCGGGTCCAATAACCAGATGTGGAATTGTCTCCAGCTTGCCAGCAGCAACCCTCCCAAATGAGCTTCAGTTGTCTCCGAAGGGAAGTGTTTTCCAGTCAGCTATCTCGCAGCGATCAATACCGCGCCTCCTCCCGTAATGTTTAGAGAAACCCAAACTTCTAATGAGGGACTCATGTAGTCGCCTTCCCTCGGCTCCGTAAGGTGAATATGAGAGGATCCGCTGCATGAACCCAAGGACCCGGAGAGAGCGGGACGCCGAGAGGCCGCGACAGCGCTCAATAACGAGCCCACTCTGGCACAGACACAGTTTACCTCCAACCGTCTCTGGCTTGTCTGCGATTTTTCGTTTGACTTGATAAAGGGCCCTGTGTTTTATACCCACACTGAGGGATGACGCACATTATCCCGGGCTCCACTTTGTCAAAGCCAGATGCCATTTTTGAAAAGGTTAATGGTCCTGCTCTCAACAGTCCACAGTAAAATATTTAGGATGGGACCTTTGTGATCACAAATTGGCTAATATTTGTGGTCCAGGTTTGGATCTTTCTTGATGACCTTTGTCAGACTAGACCTGATTAGACCAGTGCCATGGGGAGACGATGCCAGATGAAGGCCAAATCCATAATTCTTACAGAAGAAAACCTCCGAAGCTGCCAACCGAGCAGACACTCGGATTTCAGGGCGGATCACTCAGCCCACGCAGAGGTGAGCTAACAGGCCTGTGCTCTATAAGACGAGTCTGACTAGAGGATATTTGGACCTGCTTTGAGCAAATATAGCTTTGGAGGTTCGGTTTGATTAAAATCGTATTCATTATTTTCCTGTTTGATTGGTGCTACCAGGGCAATAGCACATTCACCATTTTAATGAGATAAGGGGCGAGAAAACACGATTCTCTTGCAGCCTCATTGAAAAATGCTTCTAAAATCACCTTTTCGAGACTGAAAATCAGGATGTTTTTGTGCGCTGGTGGCATTTTTAAATAAAGATCAAGCCGTGGGTCGTCTCTGCATCTGTGGTCCACCGTGAAGAAACTGTGCTCATTAATGAAAGCTCACACTGTCACCAGGTAATAGAGATGAGCTCAGGCGCACCTCAGAACGTGTCCTTCCCCTCAGAATGAATGAGGAATTAACAACTTTCTCAGACAACGTTTCCTGTGGCTGCAAATGTTAAGCTGAGTTTAATGCAGCCCGCTTGATACATTTTGCAGGTCTTAGCGCATTAAGGGGGGATTTAAATGAGCTCTTTCCTGCACACTGCTGGGGGCCTTTGTTCTCAGAAGCCCATGATTTATTTAGAGACGCCACACTCGGACCCTTGCTATTTTCTCCCTGTCGCGCTACGGCTGCGCGCTCCGCGGCGGGCTTCATTTGTGACAAGAAATGCCATCTGGCTCAGGCGGAGAACACTCCATCAGAGAGGAAGGAGAGGGAGGGAGGGGGTGGTCGCGGGGAGGGGGATTATCCGTGTGTAGGTATAGCAGCTATCTGTTAACTCCAGTGTCAAAAAATCCACGGAGGCGCTCAAAATTGGTCCCCTCTCGCGTGGACCGCGTTAAGGAAAATGCGAGGTCACCCTTTAGCCTGTTGCTTTCATACACTCCTCCGTGGCAACCTGTTTTCCATCAACACGTAAGATGGAGCGAATATTTCCATGTTCCTTCTTCACCAGAAGAGCAAATGTTGCCAGGCTGAATTGCCACCTGCCCGTGCTTGCTGGTGCATCATCGGATGTCTTAGGGAGGACGGGAGCGTGGCCGAGGAATAAATATCTGCTTCCAGAATGTGTGCTAGCGTGGATGCGGTCTGAATGCGCTCTGTGACAGATTACACTGGAGATAATTGCACAGATATCTGCACAGGGTGGAGAGTGAAGGTTGTGTAATAGTTATGGGATGCAATTTAAGCCCTTTCGCAACTGCGTCCCGCAGTCCATCACTCTGCTGCCGGTCACCGGTGCGACAGATGCTACACGCTAGCTCCTTTTTCTCCCCATCACCGTTATTCCTCTTTGCCTGGTGGTGACTCGTGTAAACCATGGTTGTCCTTGCTGATGTGCTTTGCTATTTGGTGCACAAACAAAAGTGACAAATCCCCTCAAGTCCGGGAGGGGGGGGGGGGGGGCGCAGCGGCGCTATCTGCTGCTTCTTATGCGGCGCGGCATTTGTCTTTTTACAACCCCATTATGTGTACTCACATGAAACACGTTTGACTGAGGAATGATAAATGACATTCAATAGGAAATAGATGTGCTGAAATGTGGCAAGGACAAACAACGCGGCGCTGGCTGCTATTGGAAATTTGAATCATTAACGCAGGCTACGCTGGCGCTGTATTACCATCCATCACACGTCCTCGGGGAGTCATCGATTATGAAAACAGGATTATTGGTATCGGAATAGCGGTATAGACAATATATTACATCTAAATGCAGAGACAGAACGGCACAATTGGCCGCTGTGTTGACACGGTCAGCGTAATGAAGCAGCAGTAATGACTTACAGAATAAACGGGATCACATTCAATCTTGCTACTTACATTTCACATTGTGATCACAGCATAAACTGTGCGGATACCGACCGGCTAATTGTCTTTTAGATAACCACAATTCAGGGAAATTTGGTCAAGACAGCGTGCCCCGAGGACACTTGGTTATATTTGGAAGTGCATGTAGCTTTTTCAGACCAAGTCAGGCATGGAAGAACATCGTCTTACCCTCTGACCAACTGCCTTGTTTTTTATCTTCCTTTCCTCCTGGGTGATACCGTGTCTTCTGCCTCCCTGCACAGGTTAACAGAAAGTTGAGGCCGAGTTCAATCAATGTTCCGAATTACCAGACGAAAGACGAAGGAGCGGCCCATTACTACGGCTGACCCACTTAAGCTCTGGACATGAGAGCCAAACAAAGTGTTTCCAGCCAGCCTTTGGAAAGCCGTGTTTTCCTCTGGAAAACAAGTTTTTCTCATTACTGACCTGTGCGGTGAGGGAAAACTGAGTGTATCAAGGAAGAACCATGCATTAGCAGGCATTACAACTGTCCAAATGATTGCATCCTCTAACCTCGTGTCTTCCTTTAAGTTCACCAGAGTTTCCAGTGAACTCAAGGAAAAGGCTGAACTAGACCACAGAGTTTGGATGAAACCTGTGACTGGATTCAGCAGCAAATCTGTCCGCTTCAATGCAAGCTGAAAATCTTAGCATAATTAGCTAACACCTGACAATAACGCTGCATAGCTACAGCTTTAGCAGCTCTGCGCCTGCACTGCATATCAACTTTTTGTGGCGTTAGACAAGAGGATAAAAGCAACCCGTACCCTCGAAAACTAATTTCAGCTTGTAAATTTATTTTTTCTACGAAAACACATGGCATAAGTCCTTTGTTCACAAACCCAATGACTGGCCATCTGGCCTCATTGGGAGCCGCTGAAAGTTGGCTCGGCGCGTGCAGTACTGTCTGCCCGTATGCAGCGTTCCGCAATGATCATTTTTCACAGATTGAGCTCGCTGAACTGGCATTGAGACGACGGCACAGGGAAGGAAATAAAAGAGTGGCATGGTGTTAATAGATGAATATGCTAATTTAGCCCCACCTTCTCAACACTGTCTGTCAGTATCTCATCTTTGCTTTGAAATACCAAAAACTGAGACAAAGTCTCAGTAGCAGGAAAAGCTAATTCTATTCACGATGCATTCATGCTCCTGCAGGTTGCTGGGTCCCTTTACAGCATTAAACTCTTACACGCGCTGCTCGCGCATGTGTCATTGCTGGCCTGCGGGAAACAATGATGTCATCATTCATGTCAGTAGAATCAAAAATACTGAAGGTCATGTAGGTGACATTATGGACAACCA
Source organism: Takifugu flavidus (assembly GCF_003711565.1). Classification (NCBI taxonomy): domain Eukaryota; kingdom Metazoa; phylum Chordata; class Actinopteri; order Tetraodontiformes; family Tetraodontidae; genus Takifugu; species Takifugu flavidus. The sequence goes on from NC_079536.1 coordinate 10,705,396, forward strand.
CGCTTAGCTGCCTGCGGTGTTAGCAAAGTAGAAAATGCCTCTTGATATTGCAACATATCGTGTTTAATCTTTAATATGATGCTTGAACTTGGTCAACCACCAGCTCCCCTGAGTTTTCTCTCCAGATTGTGATTTAAAAATAAAACTGTGGATCAAAACTGGCACCTGGTTTCCCTCCCACACCTACAGGCAGACACGTATAGCCTCCACTGATGACTTGAAGATGGCAGACTCAATGAGATGAGAGCCAGCAAAGTCATGTGACCGGGTCAAGTGGTGGCAAGTTGCTGAGTTTAATGACTGATCTGAGGATTCCTGCTGTGCTTTTCACGGACACAAACCAAGACGACTGGCACAGATAACCAAATGTAACAGATTAGCTCGGAACTCCGGATCACATCTTTTGAGATATTGTGAGATTTCAAAACTGAATGTAGGAAGAGATCTACTCAAATGTTTAGTTGGCGGAACAGCAGCAGTGAGTCGAGGATAGAATGATAAGCTACGGCTAATAAGTACCCAGCATTAAAGACATCTGCATCAGGGCATCTAGGGCACTGGAGCAGCCCCCAGGGGTGGGTGGGTAGGGTACCGAATGGCATTGAACTGGCGGTGCCTCGTTAGTCTATATTCTTTGAGAAATAAAATTCGGCCACGCCAAAGCAATTTGGTTCTGGAGAATCATTGATTTCCATGGGAAATGGATTGATGCTCATGGAGACGTTAAACAGCAAAACATATGTGGTGGCATGTGCACTCGGTCCACAGGAGGAGAGCAATGGCAGCCAGAAGGTTCCTGGTGTTGGATCTTGTGATGTTGCTGTTTGTAGAAAATCCAGGGGGCGGAAGCGACATTTAACAGTATTTATGACAAGAAAACAAACAAACAAAAAAAAACCGGCTATTTTTACAAACCAAACAAAATCGGACCTCCAAGACCAGATCCAATTTTAATCTCAGCCTATATTGTTTATATTATGTTTGGTGAACCCTTTGCCTCATAAGCATGTTCTAAGGAAGCTAGTTCTTGTAAGGCAGTCAGAGTGAAGCTAACTCATTCGTATGCTAATGTTATGGGTTAATATTTGTTCCTCTGATTTGCAATAACCCAAAGTCCATCTCCTCTAATAAGCCCAATGAATAATGCACAATGCTTATACAATGCTTACAAACGCACATCTTTGGAGATCTCAGCTAACCCTGGCTGAGAGTTAATGGCTAGCAACTGTTCTCCCTAGAGGACACACAAGAGGCTCAAGAAAGTCCAGTAAACACTCCAGCCTCACTAATATGAGCTTAAAATCGAAGCATGCTCTATTTGTTTAGCTGCAGCTTTAAGGATTAGATGTGAGTCATGCCGAACACTTGATTTGTTTTTGCGCGCTGGGGATTTTTCTAAAGTTCGGTACTAATTGCTAAAAAATGCACACATTGGGTTCGAAAAGTCACTTGTCAGTCAAAGCGAGTCGCCCGAGTTCTGTCTGTTTCTGTGCGTGTGTGTGATTTCTCTCCAGTCCCTCAGCCAACTTCCCCTTCTGTTCACTCCCATCAAATCACTGTGGTGTTATAAAAGGATATCAGCATTTCAAATCACTGAAGAATGAACATTTTTAGCTATAGCAAGATGTGCCAACATGTGGTTAATCAATACTAAAACGAAATAATCTCACTACGGCAAAATAAAGAGGGAAGAAAACCATCAACTCCTCGTGATTCTGATTGAACTGGTCCAAAACCACATCCAGACCCATCTCTGGGAACATTGTCAGCAATAGGTCAACCATGCTAGACAAAATCTAAGTCACCAACAATCCAACTTGAACTGAATTTCTTTGAAGAAACATGTCTTTGAGAAAATGAAGATAATGAGACAATTAACCCTTCCTTATCATCCACCCAATACAACATATTTTTGGATTTGCAGCTTTATTTAGCCTGAAATAATTAAAAGAGGACACATTGATGTCATTAAGATCAGGTCTGTAGACAAACAAAGGTAGGCCGGGAAGGGAGCCTTGCAGAACTCCACATTATCTGACTAAATTACACAATGATAAAACCTAAAGGCTCCACGTTATCTACAATATTGCATTTACATTTAGACTTTACAGAAAGTGTTTCTGTGACTTGGTACTTTTGATTTACTTTACGCTGCTGATTAAATGCTGAAACGCTTTCTTTTCGTTGCCCTCGTCTCATCACAATTCCCACCTCCACCTCCACATATTCTGCCTCATTTTTAACTCGTCCATCGTGGTAAACCCATCACATATCTGTTTCCTGGCTTCCCCGCTCCGCCACAGTTGACCCTTCATCTGGGGCGATTCCTGTTCAGGCTTTAACATGAGTAATCCTGGAAAAATGATGAGGTCATTAGTTGGTCACACATTAATTTCCACTCGTGCGCGTAATCTCAAACGTATTAACTCTGCACTCACTTGCAAACAATTTTCCTTGACGGATATTTGGATGTGGAAAAAGTCAATTATGCCAAACAGGCTAACTGTGGGAATATTCACGGATCAATACCTTGAAACAGCAAAAAGCTCAGGCTAAGTGGCTGGCAATGACTTCATACCATGATTCTGTTGAGAATATTCCAACCGAGAGGATTGAGTCTTTCCTATGTTGCTCGGTTAATTTACACTGATGAAACTGTCTCATGGCTGCGTCTTAAGCGAGGTTTAATTGACACTTTTGCTGATTGGCGTTGAGTGAAAATGCCGCTTAGCAGAGTTCAGAGGAGGACTGTCTTCATTTCTACACATCGTTGCTGATAACATGTTTGGAAAATAATGCGACGTCGGGGATTCGCAGCACCCACCGACAAGATCGGCTCTCGATGCCCCCGCTTGACATCCATGTTTTCATCAGCTCCCCGCGTGTTTACATCACATATACGTCTCTCAGCTACAGAGAATTTGGCATCGACTCAAACTCCCCCCTTTCTCCAATACATAACAACCCTCCCACAAAGGCCACATTCCACCCTCCTCTTGTCGAAAGGATACCCATCTGCCCCGGAGCCAAATTCCAGCCATGTTTTGCAAGAGCGGAGCGCCCGGTTGCTTTGTGCCTCCCCTGAGAAGGCCCCCACCTTCCCCCACAGGGCCAAAAAATGCTACAAATTATTGAGGGAGCCGACGCTGAAGGCTTTCTTTTAACCCCTGACAGGTACGGCTCAGGATTTGAATTGAGACTTCCTGACACCTTGGGTGACGGGGGAGGGAAATATTGTTTCAAAACGTGCTGTGTTGCATCATGTTTTGCTATTATGCGATACTGAATATTCATCAGGCGATAATTTCCTTTATGACAAAGAGGTGATATCCTTTATGCCACAGCGATATGCATTTAAATCATGGTGACCTTCAACTCCAGTACATACAGCTGTTTAATCATGCCGACATGTTCTGGTAGACTAGCTTGCATATGAAATATTAACACTGCAAGCAATTAAATAGTGCAACAGCCAAAATTTAACATTGCTTCCTTGTCAACCATCAGAAATGAAAAAAAAAAACCAAAAAAAACACTCGCTATATCCTTAAGTAAAGCAAATAAACTGCGACAATTGCAGTAGCGTCTGATAAGCTTGACTGGTTCTTGATGGACTGAACATTAATTCAGAATTCACTCAGATAGAGATGAATATTTCCACATATTGTAATCGCTGATTATCCGCTGGGGTTTTATGGCTTGATAATGTTTAATTGGGTAAAAATCCCTTGATATTACCTGCGATCTCAACATATGATAATTTGCTTTTTTAAAAGACTGATTTGAATAATTAAACAAAATACAAAAAGAGGTAGTATTTTTGGGAGCTTTGATGCCTGTTTTCGGGAAGGTCTGGTGTCTTGTCATTCTGAGGACAGAGGACATGTCAGAGACACTGCATTCCTGTCGGCTCTGTCAGGCAGCCAGGAGGAGATGTCACAGAGGCTGCCTGAGGCTGCTCTGCTATGGTTCATTCTTATCTGCGCAGATGGACCCCGTCGGTCCTGACCTGGCAACCATCAGCCAGCCCCAACACCGAGTCCTCTAATGAAAGAAGAGCAGATCATCAGTGGGAGCACTCACAAAGCCGCCACCACATTAGATGACTTTTCTGTGAGCTAGCAGGAAGCAATCGCTCAAATTTGTGTCCATTACGGCAAAGACAATCTAAATGTCTTTAACCATAAATGATTAGAGTTCTCTTCAGTTTAACCAAGCACTCGCTGACGCCCGCGCTAGCCGCCTGCACCTTTTCACTTTTAAACCCTTACAGGGTGTTTTTATTAACATTTTGTTGGTGGAATAAAAACACACATTACATATTCTGCTGCTGCATCAGAAGAGTTTTCTTTTAAAACCTCTTTTATAATCTATGCATGAGGCTCAAGCATTATAAAGAAAACCTGACAGACCCGCATCAAATAATCATTAAAACAAAACCTGTACATATAAAACAAGTAAATAACACGGATGTGGCAACATTGGTGCAACATTGTGCAAAACCTCTGGAAATGTCCTGCAAAGAGTCAGAACACTAAAAATAATCGGATCCTGTTTCAGTTCTTTGACCTTTGATAAAACAAAAGCACTTTGGGAGTCTTTTGATCTACACGAGCTGTTTGCAACCATATCAAAGAGATCGATCCCCCCTTATTTCTTTCCCTGACATTAAGAGCTGTGTAATCTCTGTGTAATGTCACTTCTGTGGGGTGGATTCTCTGCAGTGGTTTAAGTGCCCTTGGAAAAACTTTTGAACCCCAGAAAGCTCCTGACTGGCCTGTGAAAGCGGCGTGCATGGCTGTTATTGACACCAGCAGCTGACACCTCAAATTTTAGGCAGTGGCTCGCGTGCAAGCCTGCGAACAGGAGTCACGGTTCGGTCGATTTGCAAAAGGCGATGCAGATATTCTTTCAGCACGCCCTCATTTGCTGCTGCACACGAGTCGTGCGACCCATTTCTTGTTATCGCTCCTTCTGCGTTTGGTTTCCTGGTAATGCAGCGGCACGGTGAAGACAATTTCTGAGAGTCTCTTTGATCTCGGGACCACGTTTCCTAATAACCCTCATCACACACTGTAGATGAAACGTTAGATTCACTTCCTCCTCATAATGAAAGTGTGCTGTCACGCCAGACGCTCTTATTGACTGATGTAATGAAACATTTTGTCCGCCGTGGACGCCGTCGCAGACAAATCAATCAGGTGGGAAGGCCATTAATCAGGGAGATCTGACGTCGGTTTTGTCATGACCGTATTTGTCATGACCGTATTTGCATCAATAAAGCGTGCGGCATCAGGGGCTGGAAAAGGAAGTCGTCCACTCGCACCCACAACTCCAATTTTTGCTCAACGGTGAGAAGCTTTACATCCATGCAAAGTCTCATATGGAGGATCCATAGTGGCTGCATCAATATTCCTTATCTGGGCCCAGTGAAAACAGTGGATGGGATCAATGTGTTCAGCCTCAAGCTCCGAGATGTTCTATTAACACTTTCACACAGCCATTTAAATCAGAGCATCGATCCAGCCATCGATGACGGCTGGTTTTTATGACTAGAACCATCGCTTGAACGCCTTCAGGAACTCCTTCGTTGTCAGACAATTGTATTAGCGGAAAAGGGAATAAAACCAAAAAAAAAAGGAAATACGCTCTTGGCCTTCCTCCAAGGAGTTTTTTTTTTCCTTTTTTTAATAATCTGAAAAAAAGGCAAATTCCAATAAAACTAAAAGCAACCGGCTTCAGATTTATTATTGAGTTGAAATATAACTCAGACACACTAAAACAACATACATTAACGCTGACATTGTAAAGTCTGACAACTATCTTCCATTAAATTAAAATAGGGATTTAATCACGAATGCATGAAGAGGGATGAACTCTTTCACTTTATTCAGTGCAGGCGCGCAGGACAAAGATGTGAAACTTTAGCTGGAATAATACTATCCATTATTTCAGAAAAGGTCCCTTGGATTCATTCGATCAAACGGCATTTGCAGCTATTGACCTGTTGAGCGTTTTTGTTTTCTTGTTTGTGTTTTTGGACCACCCTTGTAAATTTAACTGTGACTATATCTGGGAAATGACTCATGGTGTTTCAAATCAAACAGGAAGTGAACTTTACCCTTCTTCCAATGATATTTTGCCATGCTTTAGGTTTCAAATCATCTTTAAGCCTTTTTTTGGGGAGGGGGGATGTATGATGTTATTGAACTCCACAGCGGTGTGTCGTCTAAATTATGTTTGCGTCTGTTCTTGTTAAACTTATTGGCTTTCCAACTCATCCTGTTCCATCCAGGGTCCAAACTTGTCCTGCATGTACATACTCACATGTATGTTATTTTATTTTAACATCCGCTGGTTTTGTGTGTGCGTGAGTACCAAAAACATTCATTCTACTGTTAAGTAAGGACAGTTTGTTGGGAGTAAGGACCATTTGTTTGAGGGTTAAAACATGGTTTTAAGGTTGCAGTTAGGGTCAGGGTTGCGGTCAGGGTTAGGGTAAGGTCCTGGATAATGCATTACTTATACCTTGGAAATTCCTCACAAAGATAGAAATACGAGAATGTGTGTGTGTGTGTGTGGTAGAGAGAAAGTAAAGGAGCAAACACTGAATCCCAGAAAAAGCATTTCATCATCCTGCTGCTCTGTGGGGGACTGGATGAGTTGAAAATGTGGCTTCAAGTTACCACCTGCTGTAGATGGAGTCTCTGCCTCCAAAACACATCCTCTCTGCTGGAGGAGAAACTTTATTTCTCTCTTTCTGAGTTTTTTCTTGGCACAGATCAGTTCTGCACACATGGCTGTGAAACGGGTACCAGATAATCCTGGAAAAACATTTCCACCTAGTTCCTGAGATTATTTTACAGGGAATATTTGTTTTCATGTCCATTTTTAGCTGACATAAAAACATACACAGTGACGTAAATTTTGGTACATTTGATTACTCAGATACAACAAGAGAGGGACCAGCGTGGATCCCAGAGGGACGCCTCAGCTTTCAGCCTGCAAAGTCAAACCTTTTACGAGCAACCGCTCCGAGTTTCTGTTTTTTTTGTGAAATGTCCTCCAATTCTTAATCCCACCCATCTCCATTAAGGCGTCAGTTTTGACAGCAACTTCCTTTTTGATCCATTTTGAAAATGACTAATAACATGATTAGTGGCTATTGCTGTTAGATATATTTGTTTGTTTTTCTGACACAATCATCAATATTTAGTCCTAATTAAAATGTATATTATCTTAATCTATCCTATTGGCCGTTTTGGGGTTTGTGCTCTTCTTTTTGCAAAAATTGCGAAGAACTCCATAAAGGAAGATAAAGGACCTGCATTCTGGTCTTCTGCCTTTGCAAACCATTGTTTTGGGCAGATAATTAGCATGTACATGCAAGTATCTCCAGTGTGTGTGAGCAATGTATGCAGCAGGACGTCACACTAAGAATTCCAACATATTCAAACTGACCTCATTCGCCAACCATTGTGCTGTGACATCTAACCTGCTTTTCTCTTTGCTGGCTTATGAAATGGTGACCAAAGGCTGCAAGAAGGAAGTTACAGCACAATAAAATAACCACATTTGAACCAAATCCCACTGACTCATAATTACAGTGAATTGGGATATGCTTAAATTCTGCACTTATTATTAAATATTCAGAAAGAAAGCACATTATGCAACATTTGATTTTATGTTATTTTATATTATATTGGCACAATTACGTTCCGATCTCATTCTACAGCGTACATTCTACAGCGATCTTAACCATAAAACTGGCGTTATAATTTAGTTCAGTTAAAAAACAGAGCAGAGATGCCAGATTTTTATTTTTCTTAAACTGTTAGCTGTAATTGAGGTGGGCACCTCTGCACTTAGAGAGCTGCTGCGTGTAAGTGCATGACCTCAGTACGGGAAACCAAAAAATAGGCCACACAAGATGGCGGACGACAGACCACGTGGCCAGAGCGACTGTGGAGACCTAATGATAGGACAGGGAGCAGGCTAAACAAAGGATAACTAGAGAGTCAGAGACAATAGGCGTCCAGGCTGAGGAAAACAGAAGTGACTTCAGCCTCTGTTTGTTCCTCCATCATTCCTTGTGAGCGGTAATTGCACAGAGCAACATCCTGTTTTGACTTACCTAACTCAATAGATTCACCGGCGCAATAAACAATCCGAATATTTCCTAAGCTGCGTAATGGCAAGAATGGTGAGGAAATGGGAAGTGACAGAAGAATGTGACCGTTGAAGTCGATGTAGTCTAACAACTATGCTTATTGTATGATATCTGTATCTCTGCATCTCCTAGGGAGAGGTCAGGCTGACACGCCGCCGTGTTTACGCTGCCGTCCGGGCGACAGCCCCCAGAGGACATTATGGATGATTTGGTACAATTCCAACGAGGAGGCGGAGATGGTGTGATTTATGCCAGGAACTTGCTCACCGAGACACCCTGGATCATGGAGAAAACAGAGCCCAAGGTCGTCTGCGAGGGCAGATTAAGTGTCCGGACTTAACCTGTCACCGAATATACAGCCTCATCTGTGGCAGCTGGATCAACGCCACACCACTTTCCAGCACGTAATCCTCAACCACATAAACACCGGCTACATAGCGAGAACAAGGGGAAAAGGAAAAAAACAAAACCATTCTGGCAACAGGATGTGAGGTAATGAGGCAGGTGCTGCTTCCTGCCACTGAGAAGCAAGAGGAGGAAGGAGGCTGGGAGATTTAAAGGGGGCGGCGAGGGATTTGGGCAAGCAGATGGTGGTTCTCTCGCGAGGGAAGTAGAAGCAAGCAAATATACGAGCAGAATGGTTAAGATTGTGGAGAGAGGAGGAAGGATGTAAGTGGGTCCCTGGAGGGGGTGGGGGGGTGGGGATAGTGGGGTCATCCACTGGCTGGGCTGGGTGTGTTCCGCACAGCCTGGAACCATATGAGCCCAACAGGGTGGGTCAGGGGGAATCTTTGCTAATGCAGGAAGGACAGTTGCAGCGAAGATGGAGGGATGTAGAGAAAACTCACTTTTTTGTGAAGGAGTTGGCATTTTCACATCATCTGGCTTTGGCTTCAAGTGTGTCTATGGCAGCTGGCAACAGCAGCATGTTAGCTTAACGACAGATTGCACGAGTTCCCTGTCATCTGCGTTTCAACCCACATGGTGCCACAAACCCTACCTCTCAGGGCACTTTTAGATGGTGAGTCACTGCAGCAAAACATAGAAAGAGCAACACGGTCCCATTAGACTGTCCAGTCCGCCCGCACTGCCCTGCTGTCAGTCGTAGAGTTTGAGCTAGTTTTCAACAACAACTCCAATCAGGTGTAAACCAAAAAGAAGCATGAGACGACGGCAGCGTACAGTTACTCTTCCCCTCTGCACTGGGATGCCCCCTCCACTCTGACGGGAGGGAAGACATCCAAAATATTCCAGCACAAGCTCAGAACTGTCCCACATCGCATCGAGTCCAACAGTTACATTGGAGCTGCAGTTCTGCCTGCGTTAAGGCCACATTGCACGAGTTAGCAAAACCTGCAGCCCGACTCCTACACACACGCAACACAGCAATTGTTTGATCCGCTTCCGCGGGACACTGCTGCATTCTCTCCTGCCTTTAACAAGGAAGAGAAGTTTCCCTTGTGGACGGGTCTATGTAAGAAGTGTCACAAATAACTGTAGACACGCACGCACACAAAAACGTAGCATTTTGCCACATTTGTTATGCTAGCAGAGTGTAGAGAGCTGACACACAAGCATAAATCATGAAACAACGGGGCCTTATTAGAGGTGCTGGTTAATGAACTGTGTAAAGGGTGCGAGCTGCTGCTTTTAGCTCATGTAAAAGCCTGATCTGCTTACCTGACTCCTGAAAACTCTCTCAGAGCGGCTGACAGGCATTTGCATAGTTACCCGACACTTTACAATTCTGTCTATTCTAACCCCCCCCCCCCCCTTTTTTTTTTCTTTTAAGAATAGCTGTGCTCAAAAGTGTAATCAGCTTTGTGTTGAACAAAAAGCAGGTGTGTGAAGCTATGGCTGCAAGGAGAGAAGGAGCTGAGACTGGTGGTGGTGGGGATGTGTGAGTGTGCGTGGGGGGGGGGGGGGGGGGGGTGCTTTGCTTCTCACATCTATTTCACCTCTCCTAGAAAAAAAATAAAGAACTGAGGATAAATCCCCGAAATAGATTTAGGCTCAAAGTAGCAGACTCCAAGCTGTTTCCCTGTGCCATGCGGCAGCTGTCTTCAAACGTCTGGGATGACACAGCAAGCATCCTGTTTATTGACTAGCAGCAGGAAGCGTTTTTAATGCTAACAATGTGTGCTACTTACAAGTCTCCTTGCCGCTTCTGCTGCCGCTGCTTAAAAAAAAAATCATCCGTCTCCCCACAAAAAGGGGGAACGGTAACTCAAAAACGAAGCGGCGGAGAAAGCTGCGCATCAATATTCATTCATGCAGAACGTGCATTGTCAACTAGAAATAGAGATGGTGATGAGTGCTGCATTTATTTGTCATTTACCTCCTGGTATGCTAATATAATGAGGTCTGCACACCAAATAACTAAAGCCTGCATGAATACTGATTCTATGTCGTGCTTCCAAATGCAGCTGGCACACCGAGAACACAAATACCGCCTTTAGGGATCCTTTTTTTATATATATTTCCTCGAGAGAATACTTAGCGATAATAGTGGGCTTCGCTTTCCTTTGAGGCATCGGGGAGAAAATTATATTATTCTATCCGCATAAGGTTATTGCGTTATGTGTACTTTACCTACTTCAATAAGTAATAAATCACAGACAGGCGGCCATAGAAGCTGCAGCGAGGTAGAGGCTGTCCTGGCGTTATTGATGGCAGTCGTGCGCTGGTCCGACAGTCACGTCTCTTGTTAGAGAGCAGATGAGCACAAACTGTTCAGAAATCATCGGGTCAGAGAAGGTGCCTCAGCCTTTCGTCATTCCCACATTTATGACAGCCCCTTTCTTCTTGGTTTGCTTCTCCTTTATTTAAAACTGGGCACTTTTCTGCCTGATCATTATCCCTGTCTGTCCAATCAGAGCAGTCTGCCACCGTCCCCGTTTGTTGCCAGTGCTCTGGACACCCAGAGACATGGCTCTGGTGCTCCCTGGCCAAGGACAGCCAGGAGCTAGAAATGAACCTGGTGGAAGTCACAAAAGGCACCTCTGGAGCGCCTTAGACACAGACAAATCAATCCATTTACATCATACTAGGGTGCCATTTTTTGCTTTGCAGACAGGATAAGTTAAGGTCTTGTTTTGATTAGGCTCTTCCATGGGGTTAATGTCCTTGCCTTAGCAGAAATCTACTGTCCGGCAGCCATTTATTGAACAAAAAAATCTGTAAATCCATCAAACTGTGATCACCACCCTTCATTCCAGCTGTTTTATGAAGACAAATCGCAAGACCTCGAAACCGGTAGCATAAAGAGTCACAGGGTAACATAAACAGATCCAAAATCCTTAAATCACCACAAGATCTGGCTTGCTGCTTTTTGTTTTCCCTTAATTTTGAACAAATTGTAGTAGATTTGCAATTATCTGACCATTTCCACAGTCAGTGCAGGGACAAATGCGCAGCTTCTCGCTGTAAACGGCTGCGCATTAATGCTATTATGCGGAGGACACACAGTGCAACAGGGCTTCCAAAGAACGTTTATGGAGACGGAGCGAGTCGTGTCCTGAGGGGTTACACAAGGACTCTGGACGTCTGCGTCATCTCACCCATAATGGAGCCTTGGAGTTAAGCTACAGCTGCACAGAACAAAACCCGACAGCGACATTGACCCCAAAGGTACCCGGCTTTGGAGCAGACGACTTGGGGGGGCGGGTTCTGACCTTCTCCAGCCTTGACACTCGCTTGTGATTGGAAATGAAACATCTTTATTCTGCAATACAGATCCCCCCCTTTTGTTCAACCCACCGACACTCGTGAAAGCAAGACAGCAGAAGTGTCTGTCCTTGACCTGCCACCAGGATCTGCAGCTTTTAAATGTACATCTGAATAAATCTCAGGGTTTTTTTGCCCCACCTCCCACCGTTACTGTGGCAACCCTTCGGACTGAGATCCCACCCAGAATGTTTCCGTCTTATTTCAGATTCATTAAAAGGAAGAAAAGTGTTGGGTAAAAATGTCATGGTTGTAATTAAAGGCCATTTCGGCGGTGCAGCAGCTCCCCAGGAAAAAGCCCTGAGCTCTTCCCTCTCGCCTCGCTCCACGTGTGAGTGACATTGTTTATGTTTCACTTATCTGTGGCAGATGTTAGCTGAGTGAAATTGAATTCCTGGCAATGAGGGGGAGAGATCACGCCGCGCATCCTTTTTTTTACGTCTGGAGACAGGATTTCTCCTGGCCGGCCTTGATCCCTTGATTGTCCGCCCCGCGATGTTGTTGGTGGATAACGACACGGGTCGAGGGTGAAACGGGCTTCTTCCTGAGTCGCGGGGGCCAAGGCACCTCTGTCCCCAGTATGAATTGAACAGCAGCATCTCTAGAAAGCAGAAAAATCCTCTTTCATTCTGCGTAATCGAGCATTTCAAAGCAGCTTCTCACAGGTAGAACCCGCCCCCCCCATCCCAAAACTCAACACTCTTCTTATTTCTGCTTTTGCACCATTATCAGGATGCACTTGTAAATCTTTCTGAAAGATAAATCCCGCAGTGATAAAATGTAGTCAGTCATCTATATTGGATTTCTGAGACTGCTGCAAAGGCGGCGAGATGAAATTGCTGCTCGCAAATAAAAACATGCCGGAGCCGCTGAGTGAAAAGAATTTGCTCGCATGCTGAATGGCGCACATTTATCTCGTACTCCCCCCCTACCCCCCAGCTACCGTAGCTTCTGCGGCCCTGAGATTGTTAGTTACTGTACACGCTGCAGCTTCGCTTCATTGTAAAATCAACAGAGATTGAGAGCAATTGCCTGTAATTTGCAGCGAGGTTCAGGCTCGTCTGTCGCCTTCTTCTTGTTTACACAGAGTTGCTTCCCTAAAGCAGGACAACAGTCTTCAAAAAACAAAAACATGACTATCAGCTGATATTGCAGCGATCTCCACATGCACAAGCGCATGACACTCATTAAAGAAACGAAGGCAGCGGCTCCAACATCCCTCTGGCTCAGCTGAGACCAAAACATGAACAATCAAAGCGCTTAAAGGGACTCAGAGTGAACGTAATGGGCCGGGACCGAAGCCGCCGCCATTCCTCTGATAACACCTGCAAATATATCACCGCATGGTCGCGGGGCCTTTGTTACGCAACGCTCCGTTGAAATATTGCATCACTTTCGATGTAATAAGATGTCATGTCTGCTAGTTATAACGTACAGTGGTCGCCATGGTGATGTTGATATACTGCAGACACGCACAACGGTCTGACAGACTCCCATGTGTGCTTAAAATAAGAAAAAGAAAATCAATGGAAAAATCTAATTAAAATCAAAGGGTAATAATCTCCAGAACTGGTGCAGAGACAGTCACAGTCACATGGTGGACCCTTTAACAGCCCAGATGAACGAATCCATTTTTTCTACTTTAATATCAACAGGGGGAGCAAAACAGCATCACGATGTTTGCAATGTTTGATGAAATGTAAAAGATAAAGGAGGTCAAACAGGCAAAGGAAAATGAGAGCCTGCAGATTACTGTGGAACTCCTCAACCTTCCAGAACAAAAGATACATTTCAGAGCTTCGGTTGTTCCCCCTGAATTCTCCAGGTTCTTTAAAATCTAAAACATTAGTTTGGGATTTTAGCCCTTTTGACTTCACCCACCCACCAATTCAATTAGCTTAAATCTCACCGTGAACGAGACCTACGCTTTCTAACCTAATTTGAAAGGTTGCATCTCAACCAGGGGACAATTCGTCCCCAGTTTCTGTCCACCTACCTGGAAAGATGAGACAGGATGAATACGCGATGACCCTGATGTCCCATGTTCAATAAGAGGCGCTGGAGGACCGTTTCATTGGAAACATTGCAACAAGCAGCCGTTTTCAGACTAAACAGTTGCACAACTACACATAACTTACTATACAGAACTTACATAACTCTGGTATGACGCCTTCTTTACTGTTGAACAGGATAATATATAAGCAGACTCTCTGCAGAACCTGGAAATCTGTCTTTGTCATATGCTGCCTGCTCCCCAGCATTATTCAGACTTATTCGTTAGGTTAGGTTGTCTTCAGGATGTATATGTGGAGGAATATTATCTGTAAGCATGAATGCAGCCATACAGTGTTTATCTGTCCTTGGTGATGCAGATGATAGGCCGCTGAGTTGAACAGCAACAGTTGGCACGCTCCCAACTTCCACGAGCCAGTTAATAAATAAAATCCCTTTACTGTAATAATTCATCCGGCTTATCTTGTCCAGCCATCGCATGCATAGTGCAGCAGGCTCCTGATATAGCAACAGCAGCCGGGCGTGAAGGTGCCCTTCAAGATGCCTGAACAAAAGGCAAATTCTGTACATTGAAAGGGCCCGCCGGAACGAAACTTGTTACGGTTTCAATTCGATCCCCTGTAGCATGAAGTTGACCTCTTTATCAGCGCCTCTGATTGAATTGAAGAAGCGGCAGGAGTTTCTGGTGAGGAGAATAGCCATCCACAGCTGCCTTTTAGGGAGCTTGGGGTTTTAAATAAACATATAATGGAAGTGAAGAGGGCACATTATTAAGAAAAGCACGTCAAGCTGAAGGGTGGCACCATCAATCAAAGAAGACAGTAGCGATTCAGTTCAATCCTGTTATATAGGAGAGAATGTGCACCCTATGGCTGATCTCCATATTCATATGTGTAACTCTGTGCCGTGTCATTAATAATCGCAAAGAGGGCCCATAAACTCAATGGTGAGGCACTAGAAATTCAATACAAGTGAGCGGATGGTGTAGGGCCTTCAAGTAAGCGGGGGTTTTGATTAGGGAACACGGATGGGGAAGTGGATAAGAAGAAGATATAAAAGCAGCTTCCCATCCGCATCCCCACAGGAGAGCTTTTGGAAAGGAAGATGAATATGGATTCCCATTAGGAGGCGAATGGTTCATATCCAGGTGATTTGTTAGCAGGTATCAGCAGATGAAATCTCAGCTCCCTTCCTCCCGCACCTTCGCTTTCACGCCAGAGTCATTTGCCGAATGAGATTTCTCTAGACGCTGCAGATTAAAATGCAGCTGAATAAGGTGGCAGGTGACAGTCAGCCCCCACCCATACCCTCCACCAAACCTGCTCCATCTCTCCTTCCTCCTTCAGGTTATTCTTGAAGTGTGCATATTTAAGAAAAAAACATCTATAAAACATTTTAGGAACATGGGTCACAACTGGATGCCGCTGATGAAAGGTTGGGAGCCGAGTGCCGAAGATGAGACGCGGATGCCCGGAGCGAGCATCGGCAATGAGGCTCCATAACAAGCTACCATAAATAATAACCAACGATTGCTTGAGCACTTTCTGACAAATGCTGAGCGGCATGCCCTGACACGGCTCCGTTTGGGGTAACGATGATCACCGGTTTATATTTTTGGGAACCGATGCAGTTCTCGTATACATCCTGGTTGGCCTGGTTTCTCGAAATAAAGCCATTAAATCCAACTTCACCCAGAGGCACAAGCTCTGAATTCAGAGTTTGGAGTTTGCCCAACTTTTCCCGTCGCAACGAAAACCTCCCATCTCAGAGCTTCGCTGAATGACACGTTTGGGTAAGTGTGAGCTGCAGATGCCAGGTCAAAAGTGTATCATGGGGGAAAAGTGCCCATTTAGCCCAGCACTGGAGGAACAATGGAGGTCACAACGGTACAATGGCACTGACCTCAGAACCTCCTTTTATCTGTCCAACTTCCAGAGGTTTACGTCGTGAATCTATAGGGGTTGTGCACAAGGACTGACCTTCAACATCCTGGAGAAGTGATGACAGACCTCATCAATGAGAGCTGTGTGGTTGAAGATGGTTGAATTGATGAGGCTTATATATTTCTTATACATTCGGGGTGAACACGTTTCTGTTTTTCGTTAAGGACGTGTTTCAACACAATCCAGCGTGAAAGGGCGCTTCTTTTCTCCCTTTTTCCCCATTGACAAGTTCCAACTGAGACCCTCGGTGGATTGTATCCCATTCAGACTGAGTAGTGTTTCCTGGCTGCCATATTTTGTTTGCACATGTCAGAGCCCAAGTTCCTCAGCTTTTGTTGAGTAAATGCCCAGAGATCAGTGTGTGTGGGTGTGTGTGTGTGTGTGTGTGTGTGTGTGTACCGTGATGGCATCTCAGATATGCAGGTGTTTGCACACATTTGCTCACAAGCGTCTCACTCTTTCCACTTCTGCTCGTAGGTGGAGGAGGAGCTTCAAGAAAGACTCAAGGGTGAACCTAAACACAGGTCTACCCAGAATGATGAGTGTGAAGCTGTGTTATATAAGCTCAGCTGGGGGAGTGTTTCCAGGTTGGCACAACACACTCGTATGTAGGTGCTTGAGATTGATGCACAACAAGCAGCCGACTGTCAAAACAGCTGGCGTGTTACAGCATGCCACATTTACGCCTGAGTATATACGCAAGGGGGGTTGTATAGCGCGGCATTTCAAGTATGTTACACAACAGGCTAACTCGTTTGAGTCGGAGGAGTGACGCCAGATGCGGTTGCATGCAGGGTTGGTAGGACACAGTCAGAAGTGATTCCTACATTGGTTGTGTTTATAAATGCTTAGACAGGAGAGTTCGGCCGATCCAGGTGCAGCTCTGGGAGACGGCTGCAAGGCTGGTTGAGACTGTCGCTCTGCCAATTAAAGTAGCTCATCAGAGACTGATGGAGCTGTTGTTAGCCTAATTGTTACCCACAGGCCATGTTAGAGTCTAAGTACTCTGGCATTAAGCTTTCATATGAACAAGAAATCACAAGTCCGGTTTGTTTGTGGAAATCTTCAGAAGAATGTCCCACCAGGCAGGCCGTGCCTTTCTGGAACCCGCTGTGTCTTTCTGAAAAGCTCACCATGGATGCAAATATTCTTTTAAAAAAAGCTTTTTGGAGCGAATGAATTGCGTGCTGTGTTTGGAACTATGCTACCTGCTGAAGGAACATAGTTTAACTTTCTGACAGCATCGTGTTTATGAGAAAGTGGGAGTTAAAACTGGGAAAAGCAGAATGAAGCTTAGACCCAAAGGAAAGGTACGAAGTACGGGTGGAGATGCGAGGAAACCCTTTTCCGGTTGCAGTTAGCAAACACTTGTAAAGTATTTGATTTCCGCGTGTTCGTTTGTCTCAACGCGACTGATGAAAGTTTGGCTCTTGGCCTCCAACCAAAAGGATCTCACGATGAATAAAAATAATCATCACAGATCTCCTGGTTTTTGTTTGCCATTATTCCATTTTTACTGCTTCTAAACTGTTTATCCTCATATGGATGTTTCCTCCTCGGGGCCTGGCAGGTGTTACAGCTGTGCACCAACAAATCCACGAAAAATGAAAAATCCACGAAAAACCCGAAAAAGAAGCCTCAGAAAAAGGTTACAGAAAGAGGAACTTTAACTTTCTTATCTGATGTGCAGCATGTTCTTCATGGCAGCAATGGTGCATGTTTGTGTAGTCTGATCTTTGGGTTTGCAGTCATCAGGAGCCCTTACGACGCATTTTGAAGGGCCGTAATTAATAAGCGAATGCAAGCCCAATGTCACATCTGATAACCTGAAGTTTGTTGCCATTGCCATCATTTCTAGGATGCAGATTTCATTTATGGAAAAAAAAAATCCATGTGTGAACCTTAAACGAGGATATTTTTAAAGCCTTGTACTGGATAAGCGTTCGGTTGAGACGGATGTGTGTATGTGCCCTTTGCTTTGTCTTCTCTTGGACAGCAGGTCCCGTCAGCACTGTCCCCCTGCCTCACTGTGACGACAGGGCACCAGTTGGTCAGTAGATGTTTGACCACGTCTGTGGACACCAGCTGGCTCTGAAACACACTTCACATTTCCCTCCAAAGTGAGCCTCCTGTCACGCTCTCTGGAGCTTAGAGGTGAGAGTGATGGGAGAGCGGGACAACAAGGGCACAAACGGTGAGAGGAGGGGTGGGCTAGCAGGCAAACACGAAAGGTTACCCTCCCCTTTTCACATCAAATATCAAGGACACCAGTAATTACCACATAGAGCTGAGAGCTTTCCACACTAACATAGGGTATCTCTTCTATCTGACCTTGTGATAGCCCAGACTGAGATACAAAAAAGAAAAAAAAGTGAAACTTCCACTAATTATGATGCTCCCAAAGTGCCGCGTACCTTAATTGTATGTCAGGATTTGTCCAGCGCTCACATCCCTCCGGTGTGGGATCATAAAGAAATAGTTCTGGCCCTGGATGTGATCCCATCGCCTGAGTGCAAACACCGCTAACGCTCTCCGCCACTTTGTCAATGTCACTAAGCTCGGCGCAAGTTAAAGACCCCACCAGCCAGAGCGCTTGGGTTTGATTCATACCGAAGGTGAAATGGAAACAGAGAAAGCGAGCTGGAGGACGGAGGACCACACGGCGCCTCATTGACGTCCCCCAGTTACTGTTGCGTGTGGCCGCGGCAGCAGAATGAAGTGAGGGTGTGAATGTGTGAAGTTCTGCTTGGTGGGTGGGCACTGGGCTACCGCCGCATGAGCTGGCCGGGCTAATGCGGAGTCAACCGGGAGAATTTGATCCCTTGTTGGAAGGCCAGGCGTATTGTTAAATTCCTGGATTAGGCAGCTGTAAAGGGACGGAGCGTTAACTGTGCTGGTCAGCAGGCTCGGCTGGGATCACGCCGCTTATTGAGGCTTCTCTGTCCATCTGTCACTGGCTGATAGCGTGACATGACGCCCGGCCGCGTCACCCCCCACTTGACCCACATATCGCACCTATGTACAGAAAGTCCCAAATAACTGTGCTAAAATCTGCCAGGGCTGTTAATTAATTTTCACACTGGCTCAGCTGGCTGCAAGATAAAGTGGAGCGTGCTTTGGAAGCAGGAGTCCGGAGCTGTTTTCTGGAAGTAAAGCTCGGCGGAGACACCTTCATGCTTTTAAAGGATTTCTCTGCATTGTGGCACCAGATAAATGCCTGATCTCTGCGGCTAAAATAAATAAATAAACCCGGTTGTGTTGACTTAACTGTGACAATCGGAACATACGGAATTCCTGGAGGGGCCGACTACATTAAGTATGAATAAATATGTTTGTAGCCAAAGCTGCAAAGCTAAGAATTTCATCAAGACGGCAGCTAAGAATAGTTGCGGTGCACAGCTGCGAGTGTGGCACATATGAGAGGTGTGCATGTCTCACAGAGGAGGCGAGGAGTGGGAAGTCTCCAACCGAGAATGATCAATTAGGAGCTCACTCAGGTAGCCCACGCGCTGTCATGGCTTATTTGGGTTGTTGTCGCCACTGCAGCTGTTTATTGAGCCCCGTCCATTAGGGTTTCTTGGGGAAGAGGTGGTGCTGAACCCCCCTAGTGCTGTTTTTTTTTCTCATCCCCTGGGGAAGACAGCCACGTCTCCATTCATTACAGGCTGTGTGTGAGGTGAGCAGGCCTGCCTGTCTGTCTCGGGCTGGGTTTGTGTTGCGCAGGCGAGGCGCTGGCTTGTGTCATTGCTCTCTGGGGCATTGCCCCAACCCGGTTTGTCTGTCTGTTTACCTGTCTGCTTTCGTCTGCCGGCTTGTCCGTCCGTCTCTGTGTGTCACCTTGCCACCGTGGCGGCGCTTTAAGGCCTCGTTACGTCTGTCCTGCTGCAAGCCCTCAAAAATGACACAGGTTTGGGGCTTTTGGCAGATGACTTCACAGATGCTTCATTATTAGCGTCAACATCCTGAGCTACGGTCCTGTTGATGCTTCGTCTGTGCCGGGGAGGCTCCAGATTGGTGCCCTATAAAATGAGCTTACTTTTGTTTTAAGGACTTGTGACCCGCAGGAGACAGCATTGTTATTTTGTTTGCAACAAATGGAAAGTTGGAGCTTCTTTACACAACTCAAAATACGTATCTAGAATTAGCTTTGCCAAGTTTAATACTTTAGCAATAAAAAAAACCAAAACAAAGTAATCTAATGTTGCTGCTACATTTGCATTAAGTAATATTGGATGCAGGGATGGATGAATGGAGTCTTTCTACCTGTATTTCAGACAAGCTAGCAACCAGTTCTTGCTCTAGCCAGTCCAGTATAAAAATTTCAACTCGCTTTCCTGGTTGCTTACATTAAATTCCAGCGAACCTCCGTTCATCTGTAGTGGCTCCAGGAGGGATTTTAAAACAAACGAGAGAAGACATGTTGATGTTTGAGCTTGTAGAACCGCTCGTAGGCAGAATGTCTGGTTGCCTGTAAATCATCTTGTTCTCTTTTGCTAGGCTAAAATAGCTCATTTTTACCGGCTCAGACGAGAACGGTGTCAATATTCAAAACGACTCATGGTTAGATAGCGGATAAGAGTAATCTTGGGATGTCAAAATATTGGTCGAGGGAGGGTGTGGCATTAGTCATGAGAGAAAGAGAAGCGGCAGCAACGTAAGAATCTAGATTATCAATCTCACGCTAGCATCTAATACGCTAACTCATCACAATGACAATCTATAAAGCAGACTTCAAACTCCAGGCGTCACCATGCATCAGCGCCTATCTGACAAGCTATTAAGGTCATTAGTATGAACAGTTGACACTGAGTGCATTTGTTTATTCTCAGTGTATTCCCTGCAGCCCGAGGTGGCGCGATGCTATAATTCTCTGCTCAGCCAGTATTCCCAGAAACTGCTGAGGAGAACAAGAAGTTTCATTGGGGAGCAGTCATGAGACATGAATGAGTCATTCTCTGCCGGGCAGAGGTATCTGCTGAAGAGCACGGCTGACAGAGAGAAAGTCGAACACTGATGATTATCATCTGATCGCTGCAGCAGCCGGATGACGATCTGCAAACAGAGATGCACATTGTAGAGCGGCACCCTCTGCGATCACTTATTGAGCTCACATTAAAGCTGCTGTTAGCTCAAATGAGAGCTGAATGCTACAGTGTGTGCTGACCTCGGATCAAAGTGTTCACTCAAGTGTTCGCTCTCGGAGTAAATCCATTATACAAGCTTGGGAAAACGGACTTACAAGGTTTAAATGAAAAGGGGCCAACGTGGTAACGATTACGCTAAAGAAAACTCACAATGGAACAAAACAAAAGCAATGGCATAATAGGTTACGAAGGGAAACAAGGGGTTTCGGGATAGGATTTCCTTTTGATGGGGAAAGAAAGCAGCGTAGGGACGGAGGGAGGGGAGGAACTGAGGGAAGGAAATGCTGATGACACACAGCTCAAATAAATGACATAACGGTTCGAAGTTCAACAGAAAGCAGAAGCAAGTGAGGTCATAGTGGGCAGGATTTGTTATACTGGCAACAGCGCGCCGTTAGCCTGCCCGCTATCTGTGCGCTAATGCACAGACAGGCGCTGAGTCAACACGGCCGCTGTTTAGACTCAACCTTTAAAAGTCACGACCTTAGCGAAGGGTGCAGAGGAGCTGATGTGTTTCCTATACAGTTAAAGTTCACACTGCATTAGCCAGCGCGGACAGGTCCTCTTGACAGTCGCACCATTATAATAATGAACCGGAGCTCAGGGTAAAGATTTTTCAACATTCATTCTTCACAGTGACATAAACTCTGCTGTGATGAATCTGATCCTGTACTGGAGGCACAACTGATGACCCAGATCAGGGCATACATTTGCATGTATAGAAATGTACGTGTCAGCTTGACTTTTTACATCGACCGTCCCCTTAAATTTATCATAAACAAACATGTATGTAATGATTAGATTAGATTAGATTCAACTTTATTGTCATTACACATGTCACAAGTACAAGGCAACGAAATGCAGTTAGCATTAATGTAAAGGAATGCAAATTTACGGAGTTATTCATTGCACAAATCTAGTGTGCATGTCCACGTTTCCGTGCGCTACCCCCATACATCAAGTCGGTCTATTTGGAAACATTTGTGGTTCTTAAAGACTTTATGAGGTCTGTTTGGGTCGGGAGGGGAAAACAGGCTTCTCCCGCCGTCGCCGTCATCAACACGAGCTGCATATTAACTTCATTCGAAACTGATCTCTGACCCAGATCTGTGACGGAAAGTGACAGGCTGGAAAAGCAGCCAGTCACATCGCTCACACTTGCGAGAGGAAAGGACCCCCAGGCAGGGCTGCTGCCCCGCCAGTTGCCGTCTCCGGGACACGGAGCTGAACTCAGAGAGCGCAGCCAGTCGCGGGGGGGCTGCTCTGACCTGGCGAAACAGAGAGTAAACGGGTCTGTAAAAATATGTCCTTCTTCTTTGGTCTGGAACAAGGTCCATCAGGATTAAAGTTCTTTCTAACAATGCGAGGCGAGTTAATGAGTGACTTTATCTCCCCGACTGGTACAAGACCTCAATCTCTGCATGTACAATAAAACAATGAACTGGATCTACAAGCAGACTGATTAAACTCCACAGTTTCTTCCAGGTTACCTGCTTCTGGCAGAAATCAAGCCACGGAATTCCTGTGCGAATATAATAAGGAATGAATCCCTAAACCCTGGGGGAAGGGGGGCGTTTAAAGACCAGAAACTGAAAATGAACTGGAATGACAAACAGGTTCCTTCTGATATGACGGTGAAACTGTGAGTCAGTGTTCGGAACACCACAGAAGAATTTGGATCTGACAACACGGCGCTCGTGGTCAGGGTAACCTGATCGTAACCTCACGCCCCCGAGCCTCCTCTCCCTCCGACATCCTGAAAGTGTATCGTGGGTACATCCCAGTTGACGGTCGACGGGGTGGCTCTGTATTTAAACCTGCATAAACACCACCCCCGAAACAGCCAGAAGGTCCTGGTTCCCACAGGGGATGGCACAAGAGAATAAAATGCTTCACATTCCTCCATCCCGTGTAATGGCGGGGGCATTTAGTGCAGCGCTGGCATCACTGAAGGGAAAAACAAGCCTCACCTCCCCGCGCGGAACAATGGCCATTGAATAAGCTTTTTCCAGTGTTTTTAGCATCGCGCGTTGAAATCTCAGCGCCCCATGTTCAAACAAAACTGTACTCGAGATCTCTTGGAACGACACATTTCCGCGTGCTCAGGATCTCCTGCTGAGTCGGAGGAGGGAGGGAGGGTTCCACGTGCTCCGCTCGTTGTTTGCTTTATCCAGAAATGGCAATTTGTTTCATTTAAACAGCAAGAATCCTCGGGGCAATGAAATCATCGCGATAAGGGAAACGGACTCTGTTGCCATATTCACTTGAGTGATAACCTCAAGGCCTCGTGACACAGCCCACATGGTCGCTGCTATCTGCTGTTGTGAAAACACAAGCTTAGCAGCATGCGCGCGCCCACAGCGCATCCCCGGAGCTCCTGGTAGGCGGCCACATCGGCCCAAATTTTCCAGACATTCAGAGTCCCTATGATTGGGTGAACTCGGTGCCGAGGGTTTCATCTCAATGCTGGGGCTCTGAGAGAGGGGGACCTTGGCTCAAATCACAGCAGGTCACACCTCCCACCAGAAGGGGGCAGCCTAGAGACAAAACATAACCGACGGCTAGCGTGGCTGAAATGCGATCCGTTTGGGAACGTACTCAATGTTCTGATGTGAGACCAGAGCCAAAAAGTGTCGATCATGTCAGAGAGACAGATGAGACGTCAAGAATGTAAACAGCTGAAAATGATTTAGATCACCATTTTATGACCATTATGACCAATTAGGGAACATTTTTTCCTTTTCTCTGATGATTTACGTCAGTGAGGCCGTGCAGACTATTACTGAGGAAGCCTGTTAAGAACGGATTGATAGGCTTTCAAGCTGAATTTCTCAAAAGCGGATGGAGGGACTATGCTGCCGGGAGTCAAATTATTCCTGCACAAAGATCCCTCAGCTCCCAGTAAGGTGACTGGCACAAGAATGCGGAGGCCAGTAAAGGCACATACGGAACGTGGTGGCGCAGTAAATTCAGAAATACTTCTATAAAAACCAGAAAACTCCCACATCGGTGACGCCGATCGGAACACCTAAACAACGTCCCCTCCCAGAACGTCCCACATATTTCTAATGATGTCGGGACCCCCCTTCCCAAGTAAATGAAGGACGTATTCAACCGTATGACAAATAAAAACGTCTTAATTAACCAAGAATACACAGTCAGAAATCCTCCAGGGGCCACAGCTCCGCATCCACCCAAAACCAAATAAAAACATGGTGTTATCATCGTGGGCTGGGCCACAGTTGGTGACCACAGAAGAACCTCCATCATGCTGAAGGAGGACAATATTGATTTCTACCCCCCAACCTATCGGCGGGCTGATACATTGGTTCGTTCGGAATGCGGGCGCACAAACCAATTCTCCCTCCGCCGTCGCCAAACATCGCAGGAGCGTTCTGACTGATTGCTGTTGCCGGGTACGTCTCTGGAGCGCACGCGCGCGCATTCCAACTCCACTCTTCATCCTCAAGGTCAAGAGGCTCTGGGAGGCTCTTCATGGACGGCGTGATGGAGCTGACACGGCGTAACCCGCGGTACACACGTGTTGATCTGTCCCAGGACGTGGCCTGACAGCGGCGCACAGGGCCGAACCGCCAATGCATCTAAATGAGGGGATCTCGCCGTGCACATCCATGGGTGGGTGTGCGGCGGACGGGGGGGACGCGCACACATGATCGGGGGGTGGGGGGGATTGTAACAAAGCTACGCACATTTGCAGGCTGCACGAGCCTCAGCCCTGCGGAGTGTGTAATCCAAAACCAGGCCAATGATTATCTCCCCTCCCCACAAGCCCTGACTCAATTCTGATTTATGATTCAAATGAATATCGATTTTCCAGGAGCTACACCCCTCCGCACACACGCCTCCTCTCATCCCTTCCACCCCTCCTTTTAACAAAAGAGTGAATGATGTATGTGCATTGATTCCCAATCAATTATTTTTATCCTCGTTTTATTTAAGCTTGGACAGGTTTTCAGTGGCCCCCGCAGACGGCCGCGCATCTCTATCAACGACGCTGTGCCTGGTTGCTAAGCAGCCTTCTGATGGCGAGCAGCGGGATAAGCTGACGCTTAATTCCGACTCCCGCGCGTCTCGGACAGCGCAACCGGACCGTAAATTTGTCTCCGGCTCATTTGCACGCATGAAAACATCAGCTCCGGCGTTCCTCGCCGTCAGGAGCGTTTTTCCTCAACGCTTCTCCACTTCCATCATCCCGCTGTCCATTCATGATCAAATATTTTTGCAAGTGGAGGAAGTTGTGCCACCGTTTCATTACCATGGCGATAAAAACCGTCCTCTTGACTCCACTCACCAGTTACACTTTAATACCGCGTCTCCGTATTTACAAACCGGGGGTGCAGCAAGGCCTTGCTGCCATCTGCACAGTAAAATCACACTGAGTTCGTTTTGTGAATCGACTGTAATTACCAGTGAAAACCTCCATCCTTAATATCTTCTGTCCTCAAATGGCCCCCGAACACTCCAGTAATGTAGCGTGTGATACGCAAACCGACCTGTTTAACACACTCATTATCGCGGAGCAATAAACCCACCGGAATTGTGGACCAACAATCGCAACGTTCACCACTTTCTGCCGGGTCGGACTCTGTCAATCAGCATTTACTCACTGTTTTAAGAACAGCGTCGTCCATCATCTGCTTTCCTCTACGCATTATGGGATGTGTTGAGTGCAACCAGGTTGCCCGGAAAAAAAAAACCTCCAGAACAACTCACTAATTGGGTTGACAGTGATGCATTAAAATGGGTCAGGCTGTAATTGCTCTTTCCTGTGGCTAGTGGCTGGGCCGGGATAACGTAACGATGATAAAGCTGCGGACCTGGCCTTCCCAGATAAAAGCTGCCACGCAGGACGCCGCATATTCTCTAAAAGCTTCATCTAACAGGCCTTCTGAAGGAGGCGATTACTGCGGAGCTGCCCGCTAATGCTCTTGTGGGACCCGACAAGAGTGTTTTGGTATTCATCAAACATACAGTGTGAGTCTTGGCAGCTTGGAAAATGCTCGAATAATAAGCGGCCATGCTGTAACAATAAACTGTCCCTTCAGTTCCATTTCAGCCGGTGACAGGAGGACTTTCAGCTGCTGTTGCAAATGGACCCCAGCTAGTTTGCTAATCCAAGTTAGGTGTCAACAAGTGCTTGAGTGACATAATGGAGACCCTCATTAGTATCATAAAAGAAGGGAAGAATTCCTTTGCAGGGCTACTGAGGAAAGCTCTGGGCATCCTGTGGCCATATGACTAAATCAGATGCTATGGGTGACAAATATGGCCTCGCAGTGGAGCAGCACAAAGGATGCTCAGTCGTCTACTCTGGCCAGCAGTAGAAAATACTGCCATTTGGAAGACAATGCTCTCCCTGTGTACAAATGCTGTTTATCTCTCCAGCCGGCGATGCCGTGCCAGGTTGTGGCGCGACTTAATGCTGTGAACTTGAGCAAGAGCAGCAGGAAGAGATGCCTGTGTGGCACGCGAGTGATTCTGCAGAGAGGAAACGATAAGAATGAGCTGGGATGACATCTTGTCACTGCCAAATATGTGCTGGAATGAATGAGATGTGACGGGGTTATGGACGTTGAGATCTTTCTTTAACATCCGACCTCAAGACTTTTGACTTTTGTTTTTGGTTTGATTTCCTTGTGATCAAACGAGAACTTAAACTTTTAGAATAAAACGCACCAGGTCGTAACTGTCGGCTGCATCTCCACATATTAAGCAGGTTCTGAAGTCAGGAGCACAAAAGCACCGGCAGAAAAATCCCATAAATTACTTTTTATATACATCAGTTCCATTCATACTGCATTTGAAAATGGCTGACGTATCTCACATCCATTTGGGAGCAGATACATATATGAAAGTGGGTTAGTTGTGGACTGTAATTCTACATTTTGCTGCTCTAAAATGTTTTTAAAATGTAATCGTGTGTTAATATATACAGGGCTTTTCCCCATGTATCATAATAACTAAACTGGGGTAAAACAAATGCTTTAACTTTGGGGAGCTGCCTCAGAATATTAATTCTGTTACGAGCTCTTTCAAGTGCAAATTAGAGGAATAAGAAAAATGCGGTCTTTTTTTATAACTACTTGTGTTAAACTTACTCTCCGGGCTTTCAGTGATAAAGCAGTAGTCTATTAAGAGCAGAAGTGAGAACTGGCGCTTCCTCTAAACTCATATGGTGCGCTGATGATAACGCAACAGCATCCATACGCGCATTAGTCACCGCGTCCCGGTGCGCGTGCACCCTTTTGAGAGCAATGAAGCACAGCTCGGCACGGTAACCCTTCAGTGTTGTCACTGACAACGCTGGACGCGCACACGAACAAACCCTTTCCACTGTGGCGGTGCAACAGCCTCAGCTCACAGGCGCTGTCTGCGGCCAAACATGCGGCGCACAGAAAAGACCTCGCAGCGAAGGCGACCGGCGGCTTATATACATACCCAAAAATAACCAGCCAATCAGCGGAGAGCTGCTGCGAGTTAAACGCACCAATTAAAAGGCAGAAGAAACCAAATTAAGTCTGCGGCCGGCTGTGATTGGCCGGCTGTGATATCATTGGCCGTCCCTTACGCCGCTCGCCGCTCATTGGTTGGCACCCTGCAGGGGTAATGGTGCCCCGAGGAAGGCGGGGGGAGCGGTGGGAGGTGGGCGGGCTTGGAGGTTTGAATAGGGAAGTTTGCGGAGCGCAGTTGTTCCCCATCCAGTCCGGTGCCGTGTTTGCAAACACCTTGAACGCCAGGAGCGAAGAGACAAGCGAGGGGGAGCTGACTGACGGACGGACGGACGGACTCGTCTGAGGAAAACAAGCGCACCTTGGTTCGCTTCGCCGGGGGACCGCGCTGTGCTGCTTTCACTGGCTGATTCTCTCTTAAAAAACAAAACAAACAAAACAACAACAACAAAAAAACAAGCAATCGCAGCTAAAATATCTCCCACGTAAACCATCGGCAGAGCTCGAGAGAAAATGGATGTTCTACCCATGTGCAGCATCTTTCAAGAACTTCAGATAGTTCACGACACGGGCTACTTCTCAGCCTTACCGTCTCTGGAGGAGTACTGGCAGCAGGTGAATATGTCTGCGTGTTTGTCGCATTTCGTCCTGGTTCCGAGTCAGAAAGGTAGATAAAGTAGCCGCCGACGCGGGTGCCGCGGCGCGCCGGGGGCGGCCGCCCGTCGCCTTTTCGCTCCGAATGCGTAGTGAAGTTTGTGGAAGTGGATCAGTGTGTCAATCTGACAGCTGGAGCCGCCGCTGCACACGCACGAACCGAGACCGGGCCGAGCTCCGAGGCTGCAGCAGGAAGTCGACTTTTACGCGTCATGTGGAGAAACGGTGCCTTTTTTTTTTTTTTTTTGTCTTTAGAATTCAATGACTTTGCTGCGCGTTCAGCGACGTCGCCGAGCATTTTCCGTCCCCGGGAAAACTGCCTCGTTGGATTTGGGTTCCACGAACATGAAGTGATCAGATTTCGGTCGTGGCCAGTTTCCTGCTCGGGTGTACGGCTAGACAGAAGCGCACAGCTGGAAAATGTCTCGCGGAGCCGCAGGCGGCTTTGGGGAAGTGTTTCATTCGGCCTCTGCGCGACTTCCCAAATGGTTATTTGCAACTTTTCACGGCCTCTGAAAGTCGGCGAGTGAGCGTGCGTCGGTGAGGAAGGATGCGATTGCATGTCAGAGGAAAAGCAGATGAATGACTCGTGTTTGTAAAGATGCGGGGGGGGGGGGGGGGGGTGTTGCTGCGCGCTTCCTTTAAAGGACTCCGTCTGTCGAGTGAGTCAATAGAGGCTGAAATGACAGCGCACGCGTGTTCAGGTGCGCCGAGACGTGGTCATGTGGGATGCAGATGGTGCTGGAGGAAGGATTTGGGGTAAATTAGACCCCCCCCCCCCCCCCCCCCCCCCCTCCTATAATAGATCTCTGTAGGTGATGCAGCTAGAGGCAGGACCTGTTCTCCATTCTTAGCACATCTAATGTTTAATCTTGGGCCACATTAGAAACGAGAAGATGTGTTTGAGCGTGTGCAGCATTGAGCTTCCCTCTGTCTGTTCCTGCATCTCATCTTCTTCCTCTTCTCCCCGTTCGGCCAGACATGCCTGGAGTTGGAGCGCTATCTGCAGAGCGAGCCTTACGTCTCCACATCTGACCTCAAGTTCGACAGCCAGGAGGATCTCTGGAGCAAGTTGATTTTGGCTTGCGGGGACAAGGCCAAGGTCGAGTCCGACCCCAAGCTGGCGGCGGCCCCCGAGGAGGACAATCAGGACAGCCAACTCTTGGACAGCAACAGCGTGAATTCGGACGCCAGCAGCGAAGCTTCAGATAGTTCTGAGGAGCTCTCGCCCACACACAGCTTTACCTCCAACCCTCTGGGTGTCTTGGTTGGCTCTGGACCTTTTAGCCCCTCCGTCATCAGCACTCCGCCGTCCTCGCCGGAGGCCAATTCCGAGGCCGTCGGCGTGACAGGCGGCTGGGTTGCAGCGCACACCGAGCTGCACTCGCCGGGCAAAATCAGAAGTGGCGGCGTGGGGAAGAGCACAGAAAAGACGGGACTGGTCTGCGGGGACGCGTCCCCTGACAGCAGGAGGCGAGTACACCGGTGTCAGTTCAACGGGTGCCGCAAGGTTTACACGAAGAGCTCGCACCTGAAAGCACACCAGCGCACTCATACAGGTGAGCCCCCCGAACACACGCAATCAGGGAGGGGCTTCCCCCGTTCCCTTTAATTCCTTAATGGCGCGAGCGTGAAAAGCGTCTGTTTTTATTGAGCGGACGTCAGAAGTGCGAGCAGCTCACTCCTCCACCTCCGCGTCTTTGTCCGGCCGTTGTGTAATGTCATTAAAGGTCCAGAGTGCACAATGTCCTCAGCTGGAGCGCTGCGAGCATTAGCCCTGCATGACTGGATACCTAAACTGTGACCTAATCTATCTGGAATGTGACTGACTGAGCCAGGGGGCGGGGGGAGGGGTTACACATGGGAGATAAAAGGAGTCCCAAACAGATTCAGTTTCTGTGTGAAAGGGGTGAATGAGAGTTGGAGGGGGGACCCCGAGTGGTCATGTGAGGTTTCCCTTCTGTTTGTTTGTTTTTTTATTTGAAACCTTTTACGCAAACCGTGCACGTTCACATGCGCCGACTCGCGCGGTGGCACAACAGGTTCGCTAGAATCTGCCCCCCCACCGCCACCGCCGCCTCCACCATCGACGGGAGTGATTGATCTCGCCCGAAACGTGCTCTTCCGCCACTGACGTTCACACTCTCCCCGCAGGCGAGAAGCCATACAGGTGTTCGTGGGAGGGCTGCGAGTGGCGTTTTGCACGGAGCGACGAGTTGACCAGACACTTCAGAAAGCACACTGGGGCAAAGCCATTCAAATGCAGTCACTGTGACAGGTGAGCATGGTGGGGGGGCGCCTTGGTGTCTTAATACGTGTCATCTGCTTTAATATAGATCTACCTCAGCTAAACTCCACAAAAAGGGTTTTTTTTGGTTTTTTTAAATCTTTCCAAACATTAATATTTTATTGCCAATCACAAATCCGGCGTCCCCGTAAGCACGTCTGACTCACCAAATGTTCCCGGCGTTCCACAGATGTTTCTCCAGGTCCGACCATCTGGCTCTTCACATGAAGAGGCACATCTAGAGCGGGATGACCGAGAAACGCAGCCGCGGCGAGGAGATGCAGAAGAAGAAGAGGGAGAAAAACAAACAAATGAAACCCGAATGAAACAAACGCCATCTCCCGACCAGTCTCTTGGTGGAATTGTCCCAGAGCAGAGTGGCGGGAGTGTGTTCCAGCCAAAGCATGCCGTTTTGCACCATACTGAAACCCAGTGCCTGCGGGACCTCTCTTTGGAGAAAGGCGCTCTGAAGGTTGTCTGTTGCAACGAGAAAACAAAATTCACGGATGAGAAATCTTTTTTCCTTTCTTCTTTTTTTTTTTTTTTTTTTTACAAAAGTGGACATCCACAGGAAAAAAACAACAACAAAAAAAAAGATAAAGGACAAAGGGTGAATGATTGGTATGTATGGTGCATGATGTTTTTGGGGACATCTCCAAGGCAGCAGATACACTGGTACTTTACGGAACTGTCGGAGGCGAGCGCGTGTGCACTGTGAATGTCTGTGATTGGCTGACCGGCTCCCACGGAGACGACGTGAGGGATAGCTGGTACCAACCATGCTGTTGACTGAATGGGCTCTCCCGGGGAAAGACGTGCCCACTTATTTTCCTCCTAGTGGCGGGGTGAGGGTATTGCAGGATTGGACGCTCCTGCCGTTTCGAGGGGAAGTGGAGGATTAATCCTCTGGAAGCTTTTGAGGTCACTGTATGACAGGAGCTTTTTTTTTGGTGTTTTTTGGTGCAGCTACTATAATGTGCAATGTGTTATGTAGCCTGGTTTATTTTACACAAGCTACAAAGCTCATTTGTAGTCCAATTGTATAAGCTGTGTGCTTAGAGGTATAACACAACTATAACTTCAGTATCATAGACAGGTGTTGCATGGTTTTAGGGTTTGTTCATTTCACGTTTCCACTGTAATCAGGACTGCAAATAATTCCAATAAAAGTGCAGCTAAAGTGCGAACGGTTAAATGTTACAATATTGTACATAAAGCCTCGACATTTTTTTTTTTGTCACCCATTTCCCTCATCGGGGTTTCTCATCTGGCTGGAAGTTTCATCACTGCTTGTTGATTTTTCTCATATGCCTTGAGGAGTAACTTTGATAAAAACTGTTTCGTTGTACCTTTCTTTTCTATCTAATAATGCACTGTTGACCCTAATGGTGCCTTATGCAAGTGGCTCAGCCCTGTGGTAGCGGCGGTCACGTTTGTCCGTATGGGTGATTTCCGACGGGCTCGCTCAAGGCTCAATTGCGAGGGAAACGTCTTCGGGAGCTTAAACGCGCTACATGTACATCTGGAGCACTTATATTTGTGGATGAAAACGCTACTGTGTAGTACCTGATGGGGGTTTAGTGCTAGCACCCAGGCTAGTTAATGTGGGACCCTCATGTCCACCTCCGTCCCTGGAAGTTGGGCTAAAAAGCTAAAGATTTATTGTAATTACCAGGCTTCAGTCGGACGGTCCTTGCCTTGTCCTGCCTCCCCGTACTGAATAGTTAAAGGCTTTGTTGGCATGGATTCTGTCACAGACTGCTGACTGTGTAGGTTTGGTTATTGACCTGTCTGGGGGAGCGCCGCCTCGGCCGAGCTGCCCCCGTGCTGTAAAGAGCAGGGGGGGGGGGCAGCGGCTCGTGGGCGGAGATCAAACAACGACAGTGCACATGGAAATTAGTCCCAAAATAACGACGGGGAGGGGAAGAAGCCCTGACTGTTAGTTTTTTCCTTCTTTTTGTCGATGAGCCGGCACTGTTTCAGGATAAGTTCAGCTCCAGAATAACGAGTTACACTGTGTTGGGGGGTGGAGGGGGGGCCAGAAGCATTCGTCTGGTGATTGAGCCTTGATCCGGCCCGCGTTTGCTTGCATCTCTTCCACGCTTCATCATCTCCTCCATCCCACTGCCCCGACTTTATGTCACACAAAACACAGCTCTTTGTTCTTGATCTTTGTAGAAAACGAAAAGAAAAAAACAAAACTTTTGTAAAATTGTTATGTTTATGCTTTATGAAATTTTTATTTGAAATTGTTTTGCAAAATTGTTATATTTCTGTATGAATGTATTTTTTATTGGAATAATAAGAAATTCTTATCTGACTCCGGCGCGTCTCGTTTGTTTGCTCCCCGTTTTTTTCTCCTTCTTGCCACTGAAGAAATGATTTCACAGCTTATTTAAGGAAAAATTACTTTCTCGTCTGTGCTCGATGATATTGACAGAGTCACGTGGCTCATTCTGAAGGCTTTCCTAGGACATTGTGAGCCTGCCTCCTACCCAGGGAAGCTCTGGAGGCCTCTTCCTGTCATAAATTCCATCATAAAAATACCCTCCAAAGCACAAATTATATCTTTGGCGAAACTGGTCGCTAACTGCAGAAGACAGATTTTTATTTTCAAGCAATGATATGTTGATCATGTGCTTTGTGAATGCGGATTCCAGTAAATTTCAGGAAATGTGTTTGTAAATGTAAATATCTGGTATTATCGATTGTTGAACGTGAATTCCCGGGGGGAACGGGAGACACGGAGAAGGGATGAACAAAAATGTTTTTTCATCTCAAAGTTGAGGCTTCTTGGCTGAAAATGATGCCCTTATAATGACAAAGCGAGCCAGATCTGTACTCAAATACACAACTTGACTAAAGGCCTTTAGTTGCTTTCCACTTTTTTGACAAACAGCCTGTAGAAAAGTTTCTGCAAAATCCCTCTGCAGTGGTTTTCTGGTCTACGAGGGAGTCCTCTCCTTGGAGCAAGCTAGCTCTCATCAAAGCAGTATAAATAATTTATCTCCATCTCTTACAGCCCATGGCATTTAATTAGAGAGCCGCTTTCATACATTTGTTAGATAATTACTCTACTTGACACAGATAATGATACAAAGCAGCAGTGGATAAACCAAAGAGCTCACTTTAAGTCACAAACACGGGAATCAGACAGGAAAAAAGGCAAAACAACAGGCTTCCTGTGCGCTCTCCTGCTCGCGCTGATGACCCAGAATGGGCAGGAGGCTTATTAGCTCCTCTGATTTCCCGTAAAAGCTCTGTGGTTTATAAATGAAGCTGCGCCTGCAGTTGGTAATTAAGCTCGCTTTGGAGAACCTCCCAGCTTTTCCAGTGGCAAACCGTGTTGTTTTGGCCTGAGATGCAGCAGCTCCTTGATCTCGCTAATCTCCCCTCCCCCACCCCCCTTCAGATCCACCTACGGTTCAGAAAGCAGGGCCGTGCTCATCCCACAGCTTTGGTTTCCTCGTTTTTTATGACCTTGGAGAGCACATGGATGACTTCAGCCCGCAGCTGACTTGCATCTTGGCGACGTCCGTGTGGAATGTCCCCTCGTGAAGTGGACCATCATGCATGAAGTTTCTCGTAAACGTGAGATCGCACGTCGGCTTTGATGTGTCGGGGCCGCGCAGCCTCCAGATGCGTTCCCACATTCCGCCTGTAGTGCAACCTAAGACCTAAAAGGATTAGGGGAAACGATGAATCAATTAGAAATGCCACACAATGTATCTGAAGGTCTCAAAGATGGGCAGAATGTCCCACGACACGACTGCAACGATGTTTACAGAGGAACTGGGACCATTTCCCAGGCTGCTGTCTTATTTATTAGCCACACGCCATTTTTGAAGATTTAAAACGGCGAGAGTGATCTGCAGGGAGTCCAACAGTTTCTCTCCAGATCAATTATCCATATTTGAGATAAACTCTTTAAAATCCTCAGAGGAAACAGATTTGGGGATTAAAACTTTGGATTTATTTATCCAAAATCAATCTTGTCGCTGTTTTAATGATTCTGAGTCCCGTAATATAACTGAAACTAATGTAGGGCACGTCAGATGGACTGGTTATAGTGGGACAGAGAAGATAAATGGACTGGTTATCGTGGGACAGAGAGGGTAAATGGACTGGTTATAGTGGGACAGAGAGGGTAAATGGACTGGTTATAGTGGGACAGAGAAGATAAATGGACTGGTTATAGTGGGACAGAGAGGGTAAATGGACTGGTTATAGTGGGACAGAGAGGGTAAATGGACTGGTTATAGTGGGACAGAGAGGGTAAATAGACTGGTTATAGTGGGACAGAGAGGGTAAATGGACTGGTTATAGTGGGACAGAGAGGGTAAATAGACTGGTTATAGTGGGACAGAGAGGGTAAATGGACTGGTTATAGTGGGACAGAGAGGGTAAATGGACTGGTTATAGTGGGACGGAGAGGGTAAATAGACTGGTTATAGTGGGACAGGGAGGGGAAATGGACTGGTTATCGTGGGACAGAGAGGGTAAATAGACTGGTTATAGTGGGACAGAGAGGGTAAATGGACTGGTTATAGTGGGACAGAGAGGGTAAATGTACTGGTTATAGTGGGACAGAGAGGGTAAATAGACTGGGGCAGAGAACCTCTACAAACTGGGATCCAACAGGTTTTTAGCGACATTTTCCTTGAGTAGTTCTGTTCCTTGTGCTCTTTACACCCTGGAGCACTGGTGCAGCACTGGTGCTTCACTAAAAGCTCTGAGCTCCAGCTCCACTGCTGAGAACTGGATTACCTTCTGTCCCAGTTGGGCTTCCCCATATCTGAAGGGTTCAAAGTCCGGTGATTTGATTAAATGCAAATATGTGAGGACAAAAGAGGATCTAATATCATCCGCAGTAATGGAGGCCTGTAGGAGACCCCAAACAGGTTAGAGTGAGAAAATGTTTTCCCTTTTATGTGATTGTTCCAACACACGGAAGGACACGCGTGCTGCCAACACGCGACGCTGTCCTGTGTCCACATCACCATGTCAACAACAGTGCCTCTCTGGATAACTGACTATTTTATCCTTCCCTTTCAAGCAAATGACATTCCAATTGTGGACGGTAAAATATATTATCATCCAAAATGGCTGTGAAATAACAGACAGGGTGTGGGTGGGAGATATTGCCTTGTCTCTCTCTGTCACTCTCTCTCTCACACACACACACACACGCACACACACAGGAAAATAGACTATGATGGAGGCGCACAGTGAGTTAAATGAGGGGAAATAATAAGGAAAGAGGAGGTTATCAAGTTCTGGGCCTGGTTCATTCAGCCAGTCAGACTGGAAGTCATCACATATGCAGACTCCCCTCTGAAAGCTCCAGCGTCAGGGCTTTCACCCCCCCCCCCCCCACACACACACACACACATACACACACCCCACCCCTTCACCCCCCCCCCCCCCTCCTCCTCTGTCTGTTAATGGAGTCTATTAGGGATTTGGCATGTAGGGGAAATGGTACTGAAATCAAAGGTCTCTGACCCTCCTTTACGGTCCCGGCCCACACCGGCACCACAACCACAGTTGCCACCACCATGCTATAATCATTATCACCATCACCGTAGCCACCACCACCATCATCATCATCATCATCATCATCATCATCCTCATCCTCCTCCTCATCGTTCCTGCTTTCTGTCTGCCCATTTGAGACCTCAGTGTCACAGTTTTCTTCCGAACCGTCGGAGCATGTCATCGGGTTACTCTGTGGCTCTAATTCCACCTTAAATTCTCCCTTAAATAACATGTCATTCCCTAAACAAAGCCCTGCAGTAAGTGAGATTTTAGGGCTAATTGCCATACTGCAATTAGCAGAAGCAATAGTCGCGCAGCTAAGAACAAAGTGAGCCAGATTGTCTGCCCCCACACCAGATTTGTTTGTGTTTGAGCTCCAGAAATCAGCTCATTTGGTCTTGATTCCTTCCTCAAACTCTGAAAACCGCGTCGCTCCCTCTGAACCAGTCTGGCCCAGTCTGGCCTCACACAAGGAGGGGGATTCGTAGGTGACGCAGCAGATACCGAGGGGAGGAGCAGGAAATTTCCACCAGATGATGTCACGGGGCAGGACGTCGTGCAGAGGTCAGCTGAGTGGTGGGTAAGGTAACAAGGGTGACTCTGAGTTCCTGGTCGCAGGGTGAAAGCTGTGACACATCAAAAGGTCTTTTACTGGAACCAGTCTGAGCCAAACTGGGTGGAGTCTAATTAGGCAGCATCACAAATGGCTATTATCCATTAATCAAGGCTACTTCATTGTTTTTAGCTAACCTTGCCCTGGGCCAGGATTAGCAGGTCACCATACTTGGACTTCCCAGGTTCCCAGTAATTTGGTTTAGCACATGTTTATCTCAGTAATCTCTGGTGGATTGGCTTATTATCTGGATTTGGGATATCGAAGCCTCCCATTCCCCACAAGAAACGATTTGAGAAATGTAAAAGGATTCAAAGGTTTTCTTCTCTGGAGGAATTTCTCCTTGGAAATGGCAGGAAAAAGAAATATGCCTTGGGGCAGGTTCCCGCTGGTTTGGATTGGTATTTTGGTTTTTCTGCTTAATTGGCTTCACAAAATAATTGATCATTATACCAATGTTAGCTCAAATAAAGTATTTAGTCATCGGCCAGTGGAAACCAAGTAGAACTGATTCCAGTAGCTTCCAGTAGCTGTTATTCTGCGATCATAAGAAGTTTGCTTCATCAGGAGCCACAAACTGTTTCAACCTAGGAACCAGGAGCCAGGGCCACGACCCCCAGATGCCCCGGGATGAACTCCACCTTTCAAAAAAACCACCTGCTCTGTCAGCCGACGCGCAGACGAGCCTGCACACGTGCAAATCAAGCTGCAGCCTGGGCTGATCATTTGTAAATGTGTGAAGATGTAAAGTGTACATCAGAAATGTCGCATGATAGCATGCGGTAATGCGCTCACCCCATCGCGGTATGTTTGTGCTGTCAGCTGATAAGATATAATATTGAATTAGCGCCTGGCTCTGATGGAGACCTTGTGGACAGAATTAAATAAATTTGTTTAAATTACCTAATGAAAAAGGAAATCCATGATGCGTTCAGCTGACAAATAGACATATGCCGAGCGGGCGTGTGCACTTGAATGCAACACTCTCATCGGTACTGCAATAAAGAGACGGAGTGACAGAGGACCCTGGGTTCACCGTCCGTCCTCAGAAGACGTCGCTCTAAAGCTCAAGGTAAATGAGTCCATCTGAATACAAATCCGGGTCGAACCAGGTCATAATCGTAATTGTCTCGGTAATTAGATTCACTCTCCGAGTGTCTGGCTTGTGTCAGTCCAGCAGACACACTTAGCGGAATGGACCAAAATACACTGTTAGCCTGTGAGGCCTGGGGTCACGCAGTCAAGACGAGGGGAGGACGGGCGCTAGTGCCTGCTGCTTCTGTCCCTGCTCTTTCCCACTCTCATTATAGAATCCGTGGTAGGTCCAGTATAGAAGCAATAATTTGCCAGTTTATGCGCACTAATGATCCGCTTCGCCTTGTTCTGTTATCGTTAGGTCATCGGCTCTGTCGTTACACGTGTTGGCATGGTGCTTTGTGCCTGATCCCCCGGCTGTGACCAAATAGCTGCACTGTCCCTTCAAACCTGGTTACACTGCTGGACCAAGTGCAGAGAGAGTCCCCATGCTCATCAAGGAGCTGGAGGATTTCCTTCGCAACAGCCAGAGTACAAACTGATGTCCTAAACCTTCCTCCCAGGTTCTTGTGCCACGTGTTCGATGAGACACTTGTCAGGTGAAGTTGAGTTCCGAGATGCTTCGCAATGTCTTTGTCTCTCCTCTTCAGGTTAGGCTCCTTCATTTGCATGTATCACCATGACAACTGCCTCCTGACGGTGTGGCTCATATCTGGCGAGAAGAAGAGAAGAAAGCGAGGCTGTGGATCCGTGTTACTGGCAGCGTTTTCATTGTAAAACTTCGTCGGCAATCCACTCCAGCCGCGGTTATTGAAAGGAAACGACGAGGTCATCGTGTTCTATTACACTTGCTTCCAGGACCTCGGATTCTGCTTCAATGATGGTTTATATGCAGGAAAGGGAGGTTTTAGCAGGTCTGTTTTTGAAATGGCAGCAATCACTACCAAATGTACCTAAAACATCAAATTTAACGACCAAAAATAAAATAAAAGCTGACTTCATTAAGGTTACCTGCATTAAGCTGTCGGACGCCGCTCACTTCCTGCAGAGATCAACTCAGCTTTGACTCCTCTCAACAAGGGCAATAAAATACCGAGCAAGTGACAACAGGCCAAAGAACGGTGTCGCTTCACTCAAATTCACCTGGCTTGGATTTGGAAAACAGGAAAAACAAGCCAGGAGTTGATATTTGAATGAGTTATCGAGGAGAACGTTGGCTTCAGGAAGCGCTAAAAACCTCATATCGCAGACGGGAAACAGTCCGACACCTCCGCCGATATCAGCCACTTGGCAGTCAGGTCGGAACCTGGAGGGCGTAACATTAAAATGGCGGCCATGCCCAATAGAACACCTGTGCAGCGTAGATTCTGTATATTTGGGTCATACGTGTAATTGAGCAATCATCGGGTTTTACATGTCCTTACATTTCAGCTGCTCATCAAAACCGCGGGCTAAATGAATTTTAATCCCTCTCTCTCTACCTCAATCACAGGAATTCATTTCGCCTTAGACGTGCGTATTCTCCGGACCAGACCCTAATTAATTTTTGGTCACACTAATCAATTATTGCCTGTTAAGTGAAAAGATTGGAAATATGGGATGTGGGAAACGTAGCGCGGGAGCGAACAGCGGAAAGTAAATGTGGCGATTGGCGGCGCATTCTGACGGACTTTGACTCGTCCGTGTTGATCCCAGAATTTTCAAAGGGGCGACGCTGCATTTTCAACCAAATCCCTCATCCGATCATAAAAGCACAGAAGGATAAACAGAGGAAGGGCAAATCTTTTCTATATTTGGACGACATCTTAATGCACATCTTTAAGAGTAATTGCCCAACTGTCCGCGAATAACGAAGGGGAATGCTTTGTTTCGCCGCCTTATTCATTGGATCAAAGGCAGCAACATCAATGAGCGCCGTGCTGATGCACAACGTTTCAGGGGCAGCGCGTAGGAACCCTAAAAGGTTCCATAATGGCATCCGTTCTGTGGGAAGCCAGGGGCCTTTTATCGCTTCAGGCAACATGGGAAAAACAGAGAAGTGTCGAAGATGACACTGGTTTATGTGGGATCTCCACTTTCAGCTGGTTTTTGAGACCTTTCTTCAGGCTGAAACGGTCAGAGCCAAACTGGTGCGGATTTATTTCAGGCATTGCTTTATTTGCCTTCATTTATGAACAGGAATGTCTTTTTTGCATCTCATTTCAGTTCTATTGGAGCGTTGTGTGGATTCTCCTGATCCTTTTCAGAAGTGGCTTCCTCCCCATGTTTTTGATCACGCCAGTGCACTTTGTACAGATTTTAAAGTCCTGGTCACAATAATAGTCCAAATGAGTGATTTACTCAACACAATATTTCCCAACATTTAATTCCCAAAGAATTCTTTATTTCTACTGAAAATACAAAGATTCGCTCACTTTTTAATCTCATTTGTATTGTTATTACATAAATAACAAGAGTAGCAGTGAAGGCAGCTTGAGTTATGTTGTTTGCTCTAATTAAGACCTTACAGCCATATATAATCAGTGTTTTATTTGGATTCCAAGCTGATTTGGGTTAATACTCAAGTGTTTGTGTGCACGTTAAGGCTGATTTTATATCCCACCTGTTAGTAACACAAGCTCTAACCTCACTAACACAGCGTATCCCTGCTTCATGTGTCCCGGCAGTAAATATAGGTGTTTAACCAGGAGACGGCGGGACTGGATGACCGCCACATCACG
Organism: Takifugu flavidus; assembly: GCF_003711565.1. NCBI lineage: Eukaryota > Metazoa > Chordata > Actinopteri > Tetraodontiformes > Tetraodontidae > Takifugu > Takifugu flavidus. The sequence goes on from NC_079536.1 coordinate 10,745,709, forward strand.
TCCAATCAGAGCAGCAGACCGGCAACAGGTTACTTTGCATTTTAATTATGAGAAGGTCAGGCCAGAGTTTGTTGGCCAGCACTGCGCTTCATGTGATTAAACAGGCCTGGACGCATAATTTATGGAGCACAGAGGACGCTTTGACCCCGCCATGATTTTACAGTCTCCCACAAGCCTTTGCTGGTGCTACATAAATAACGCCAGCATTTAAGAGAGGGGGAAAAAGGAATGACGGATGCTGAGGTAATTTCATTAACTCCTTTTCTTTAATCTCAGCACAGGACTGATGTTTGAGGTCTTCTCAAAGGTACCAGGCCTCAGTGACAACGCTGTTTCTGAGTTTCATCCCATTTTCTAAAACTCCTCGCAGAACTGTTTCCCGTTGAGCACTCGTTCACAACCTTTCCGCTGCAAATGCTTAAAGATGTCATTTATGTGGCCGTGGAGACGCCTACCGCATCACCGCCGGATCTAGTTCTCAGACCTGAGCGTCCATTTGCATACTGTAGCGCGTCGGGGAACGGAGGGGTAACCTTCTCATGCGGGAGTCCAAACACTGTGACATAATTGTTTGGTACATTATTAACACTCGCTGGCTGTGAATGCAGCTCACCATGCTTGGCTGAGGCCTGCACTCCAGCAGAAATTGGGCGTTTTGTCATCGGAACAAAAGAAAGAGGGGGGGTCACTGTTAAAATAATGCATTCCCACCCTCCCTCACGGGTGCCTGCACACCCGCATCCTACTGGTGTCAACACCGACCTAGCATAGCCCCGGGGCCACCTTTCTGTCGGGCTGTGGGGCCCAAATCCTGTCAGTTTATCCGGTTATCCACATGCCACCCATAACTATCAGCACCCAGGAGAGGTGATGGTGATCATGGATGCTAATGCTGAGCTGCTTCTCCGACTGAGGAGATCCAATGGAGCACAGTTATAAATCAAAGTGGGGGGGGGGGATCCCTGCAGGTGTCCAGTGATGACACTTGAACTTAAAGTTATCCTCAGTAAAGTTGAGCTTCAGTTAGTATAATTATATACTAATAGTATATAATTTGATGATGGTCATGGCACGTTTCTTCAGAGTTCCTCTGTAGCTTCTTAAATCTGAGATTGTGCCAGATTTGTGTCAGCAGTTCCATTTCAGTATTTCCTGAACAATTCTGTTCGCGGCTGATTAACTCTGAATATTGTTCACGTTGGTTGAAATGGGCCATTTTTACTGGACTCCGTCTCGTCTTGTAGATAATTTGTTGGCTACTGTGAAGCCATGAGCAGCAGCAGAGAGTGCTGCTGCTCCGTAGAAGCCGAGGACCTGATTGCTAATCAGAATCTTTCTAAAAATGAAAGAGACGTCTTTTGGAATGCCAGATGTTTGCACAGACTCCACCGAAGCTGAACCTGTTTGTTGTTTGTTTGCCGACCGGTGTTGCGGCGTGCAGCAAACAGAACTCTGCCTGTGTTTGGCTTTAATTGCTTTACTGCTGTTGCATATTGCAAATCATACGTCTGCCAACACCCCGCAGTTAATGGATCCAGATAAATGAAATATACATTTTGAAAATTGAGCAGGCATGCTTCCAGAATGAAGGACTAGTTAATCACACACAGACAGTTATTCATTGATTCCCCGACTCCTGATAGCGCACTTCCTGCCATTTCCCCGCCAGCGATTCATTTCTTTTATTTGCATGACAGACTCTGTGTGTGAAGCATCCTTTTACTTTCCTGACATTGTTTGTTTGATTTTTTTTTTGTCTTTCCGTATCCTGTTGTTTTGTTTCAGGGGTGTAAAAGTCTTTGGGAGACCGAGACAGCCGTATCAACTCTGTTTAGCATAAAGCTCGTGGCTGGCCTCGTCCGTGGCCTAATGAAAAGTAGAAGATAGGCTCTGCTTGTCATGCTTGGCTGGCCCTGTGATCGGCAGACTGTGGACTGTTACCCCTCCTGCATGCCAATTAATCTCACCCTGTGAAATTCCCTTTTATTCTTTTCCACATCTTAATGGGGAAAGTTCGGCGGATTCTTTCCACCGATAGTCATGGAACAATATAGGATGTATTTTTGGACATTTTATAGCTACATGCTTGAGGTCTGGACTTTAGCGTCTGATGCTAAAACTCCCAGTTGTGTCGGATTACAGCTTTCGACAGTGTCTGATGCCTCTCAGTGTCATATTTTCCACCCTATGATATGGTGCGCTGGTTAAAGGGCATCATCAGCCGCATTAGCATGCCGCTCAGGCACCCACGAAACATTATTATTCCCTCTTATTTATATGTCAGAGCGGTGGGAGGAACCCCGGGGCTCGGCTCAGGCTCAAGTGCTCCTGGCTCCGTCTCAAACGATGGCCCGAGCGTCTTTAAATGACCAGTCATCAGTAGCGAAAAGCAAAGATGGATTTCAGATGGGGAGAAACAGACCTGAGCTTGCTGTTTCTGGCCCTCATCATTCATCTCGCAGCCTCCGCTACATGCTTACACAGAGATAAGATGCAGGGGGGAAAAAAACACACATACAGCTATTTTACAAATCAACAACCAGCTTACAAAAACTGTAAAGCTGTTCATCATTAATAATAGACGTGTTTGCAAAGCTCACAAGGAAACTGAGGAATCCAGGTTACAATTCACCGGATGAATATTTAATCGCCAACATCTGTCTGTAAACTCTGCGCCAGTGCCTATTGAAGCTGTTACAAATGAACGTCAAACGGAGAGTAAGCGAGCGAGCCATCGAGGGAACGGAATGAACGCGCAGCAGCGCCAGGAGCAGGAGAGGAAAACAAAAGGAGAAGCGGGAAAAACAGCTAATCATTTTACCGCCTTCATCAAATTAAGCTTGGACTTCACAGGGGAGGGATAAAAGAGGCGGCGCTGTTGGGGTCTGACAGCAGCTCTCACGCGAAGGCAGGCAGAAGTGATCAGAAAAGTCCTGAGTTTTTATCCTAAGAGGAAGAAGAAGACAGTCTGCTTGCTGTCACCAGAGAAGCAGCACCCATTAGCCAACATGGCGGCCACTTCCAGCCGGAAAGCCCAGCTCAAATTACCTTTTATCCATTCGTATCAAGGAATACCTATCAGTCAACGATCCAAATTACCCCAGACTTCCCTTTCAATGGCTTCTGTCGTCTATATGATCAAGAGAAAATAAAAATGTGATTATAAAGTGCTTAAAGTGATGCCGTGTTGAGTAGAAGCTGAGGCAGTTGCCACATCAGAGCATGTGAAATGAGCTACTGATCAGGGCTGGGGGGGAAGTTCTGTTCTTTACAGCTGCAGAGAATGTGGCAAATAATCAAAAAGCATGCTTTGAAAATAGAGGCAACACCCACCACCACCTCAACCAGCCTGATAACTATCAAAACCCCGTGGAGCCAACTTCCACTACAGCGCTAATGAACAAAAGAAATGACTGCTTATGTGCTTTCAGTGGTTACACGATGTGAATTCCTCCATGATGTATTAAAAAAAAAAACACAGCTGAAGAAAGCGTGAGGGAAATTGACGTGAAAGTAGCCAAACAAATCTGAGCACGCGTGAAGAGCTCATGAGGACCTCTTCTCTCTTAATGGATTACAGGAAATTGCTTTTTTTTCATGTTTTCACACAATTTTATTACAACAAAACGCTTAAAAACACTGCAATTATTTTGAGGACATCCTCTCGCATTTTAATTACCTCCCAACGCCCCTCCAGTGAAGCACGGAGAACAGGTGGGCCTCATAAATATCTAGAAAAATAAAACAGCAGCAACGATTACGACTAAATGGCGCATCGACTATTCATCATCTTCTGAAATCAGCACATTACAAAACATTTCTCACACACATCCTTGTTGGTTCTGCTTGAAAACAAATCCCCAGACGCTCCAGCCTGGGTGGAAACCATCTCTAAAGGTCACCCCTGAGAGCCGCATCACGTTCGAAAGCAATAAAAGAGTGTTGTTCTCATCACCATCCTCCTGAGACAGCTTTTGTCTTTAAATGTGAAAAATGCACATAGAAGGATGGACGCCCTTTTACGTGAAGATGTTTTTTGTCCTGCGATTGGGTAAGGGGCCATAAACCTGACCCCTGACCATGCGCTTGTGTTCAAAGATAATTTCATATTGTTTGAAATATTGAAATTCTGAATTAAATGATTCTGTAGTCTGAAACACCTGAACATCAATGTTTCATTAGCTCTTATGTTTGGTAAATGTGCACCAAAAAAAGAGGGGAGGGGGCATTTTGCTGGTCCCACAGCTTCACTGTTTGAGATTGCAATGAGGTTAGGGTTAAGTTAGGTGTTAGTTTTGGGTTTAGGGCAAGGGCTAGAGTAAAGGTAGGGGCTAGGGTTAGGGGTAAGGAGTTATGGTTTGGGTTTAGGTTAGGGGTTAGGTTTGGGTTTAGGGCAAGGGTTAGGGTAAAGGTAAGGGCTAGGTTTAGGGGCAAGGAGTTATGGTTATTGTTTAGGTTAGGGGTTAGGTTTGTGGTTCGGGTTGGGGTGAGGAGCTGGGTAATGTATTATTTCTATGAAAGTTCCCATTAAAGTGAAAATGTGAGGATGTGTGAATGTGTCCCACCAGCCAACTGATTTATACATAAAATTTGCATTTAAAAATTTCAGCTTTTGCTTTTCTGACCTCATGCCTGTGTTTCTGTTTAGCTGTGTTTCCCTTCAGAGCGCTAACGGCTAATTACTGCTCTTTAATTTAACCAGCTATATATTTTTTTTTATTGAAAAGACTTTTGCTAATTTACATATTTGGGATGATTAACTAAATAGCTCACTGTTTATAATTAAAGAATATAATTGTGGTTTTATGACTGTCACAATTAGGTTTTTTTTAAAATTTCTGATTCTTAAATAACTTCCAGCCGTCACGTCCCCTCACACAACAACAGCTTTGTTACCGACACATAAGACAAACCCCCATGATGCTTTGCTCTGAGCCCTCCGGTGGGCTGAACCAATGGAGAATGCGCCATTAAATCATGTATCACAGTAATCCGGAATCGTTTTACAACCAAGTCCCTTTAAAGAGGACCAAAACGGGCTTAGCCGTTTAGCCATGGTGCTGTACATCCCTCCCCCCATTCTCTTCTCTTTTCAGCGTCTCCTGGGAACCTGCAGAAGTAATTACATCATTATGAGTCACCCTTTCAGCTCATCCGATTGGTTTGGTGGGAATCATGGAACAGGAAGGAAAGAATTGCAGGTGTGTGTATAAGTGCAACAATACATTTAGCAAAGGGATGGAAGTGGGGAAGCGGACTGTTGTCCTTCTGGGGCCCGCGGAGCCAGTTAAGGTTTGTTCTTCACTGTGATTCATTTCTGCTCTCATTGGTTGCGTTGGCTAACCATTTATTATCCGGCGGGGGCGGCGGTGCTCTCACACTAAAACGAGAAGGTCCATCCAACAAAGTGAAAATGCAAATGTCCCTTTTTTGCACTCTGTGTTTGGACAGGACAAAAGTTGATGCTTCACATGTAAATTGCTGGGCTAGCTTGTTGACACCAAACTCCATAAAATGGAAGAGGCAGAGCTTCTTGTTCTTCCCACAACCAACTACCGAGATGCTTTCGCCTTCACATTTGCAATCCCGTGTTGCCTAGAATCAATATTTCCACCCCCATGTTATGGCCCTCACTCGCCAGACGCCATGTCGGCATCAGGTCAGAATACATCTTAGCAGCGCGAACGCGGGGGTCGCGCCTCCCCTACAACAGGGACTGTGCAGTTTCTTTCTTCTGTTCCCTCTTTCTCTGCATGTTTAATATTTGTGGCCCTCTTCTTTGTGAAGTGGAGTTCCCCAGTGACTGGCTGCTGTTTTAACGAGAACCTGCCGCAAACACAACAGACCACAGGTTTATTTATAGAAGAGGCCTCCGACTGCGTAATGAAGCAGCGAATATGCGACATGGCAGCTCCACCTGCCATGTCAGACATGATACGACGAAGGTAAGATGCTGTAAACAAACAAAAAACATGCATGGGCCGCTATTCCTTTTATCTTATTGTGGTTCAAAGTGTCGTTATGAATGAGTTATTATACTGTAAGAGTAGACGTGCCAGTTTATAACTGGGCTGACTTGAGGGGAAAAAAAGAAAAAACTCGGATATCCTCAGTTTCTAATTGACACGTATTGTAGGAGGTCGTTTTACAAGGTGTATTTCCCAGTGGCGCATCAATCCTCAGCGTGCTCCACTAAACTTATTTTCAATTTGCTCAGCTTTTACTCTGTTCACTTGAGGTCAGAGCGCCTCGGCGGCGAGAACATGGGCTGCCGATCTTCTGACTCTTTTGCACTTCAAAGTCTTGCGGCGCACCTTGAGATCACCAACTCTGCATCTCAGATGGAGAATAAAAGAGACGCGTTGCGCTTTGAAGAAATTGATCCCTGAAGATGGATGTCAGACAGTTATGATACCGCGCCGGCTCCACGAGGAGGTCTTTTTATCCTTGCGCGAAAAGCGATGCCATTAGAGCGGCTTTTTACCGCTCCGTAATCTCCTTCCCCAGTGTTGACACTGTGCTGATGTGTTTTTGGATGTCGCGCCACGCAGAAGTGGAAGACAGTCTGCAGTAAATATCTCAGGAGGCAGCTGAGATTTGCCCCAATTTGTTTTCACACACAGATTCTTTGCCAGCTAACGCTTGCTCCTGCATCTCATCAGATGCAACTGTAGAGAAAAAGTAAATCTGCTCCCTCCCGGATCTCTGTAATACTGGCTCAGAAAACAGCACCCAGCACATTCAACAATCACTCCGAACGTGAAACGCGCCGATGGTTCAGCGCTCCGAATGAGTCCGCGCTCCTGACACAACAGCATTTCTATGAGTCTATTAGAAAATAACAATATTTGCAAAGACGGGGGAGGAATACATTATAAGCAGTTAGACTGAAATAAGAACCCACATTAGACAGCGATTAGTTTACACACGGCAGCTAATGGATCCAATCACAGCACATTAATAAAGCAGACGGTTAGCTTCGTAGCTACCTGAAGAGCCCCATCAATCTTACACTGAGATGGCTGCAGCTGGGCCTGGCCTGACGGGTCCGCTACCTGGAGTGGGGGCAGCTCCAGTCGCTACGTGGCAGTTTTTCAGCAGTAAGAATACTCATAATGGAAGCCAGCTATGGAGCCGATGGGGTTGCTGATCAATACAGATGAATCAATGACTCCAGGTGCAAGCCCCCACCCCCTCCCGGTAGGACACTTCCACCCACCCGCTGACATTTTCAGCTTCTCAGCAGTGAAGGAAGCAGCTTTGCGAGACATTTTCAGCTATGAAGACTAATAAGCTTCTCCCTCTTTCACGCCAACAAAGGCAAACAGAGGTAAATGCCAAAGTTGTTGTTGCCGTATTTAGCGCAGTGATATAGAACCGATTTACCCAGTGTTTCTCTGATTGGCTCCTTCTGTAGTACGGCTTTATTGTTCCTGTCACAACCAAGCCAGCAAAGTGTAGCTCAAAAGGAGATAAGTTCTGCAATGGTAAAACACCTATAGGCTGTAAAAAAATGAAATGTCCGAATAACCTGGGGATGTTAAGGGGAAACAAGAAGTGTAGCAAATTGGTAATCTTAACTCCCCAGACTGTCTATACAGATTCAAGCCGATTTTACAGAGATGATGGTAAATATGATTTTAGAGCGTTTGTGCCTAATCCAATAGCACACTCGATGGAAGAAAGAAAGGAGTGCGCGGAGATATAAATCTATTATTCAGTCAATTAATCACCAGAGAAAATGCATGTTTATCAGATGTCTGTAACACTTTCATTCTGATGGATTACACGCATTACAGCTTCGCTTGCCAATCTGATTTGTATTCCTCACTGTGCTGATTACAAAATTAGGCTGCTGATGCACCGCTTTTCACCATCCAAGATTGATGGCGCTGATGAACAGAAGGGAACAAGGAAGTTAGCTTGCAAAAAAAAGTGTGTGTGTGTGGGGGGGGGCAGCTAAATAAATGAAAAGGTTGGGAGTCTGGGGGATTAGGTTGCTGATAGGCTGTATGACGGGCAGGAGTCCGTTGAGCAGTAAGACCTGGATTGCAGTGACGGGTTTGAGTGGGACATTTCCAGTTTTTAATTATTTGTTTTTTTTAATTTAACTTGGGGGTAAGTTCCCCGTGGTCTGCAGAGAACCCCCAGGCTGTTCTTTCAATTTTATCAGGTCTCTGTCTATCAGCCTGGGACCATGGCTGATTTAAGTATGTGAGCGTGTGTGTGTGTGCGCGCGCGCTTGTGTGCGTGTTGTGTGCTTCAGAAGCCAGGCCACACATTTAGAAATGATGCCCACGAGCATGTGCACACACACACACACACACATACACACACACATGCTGTTTGTTCTCTTATTCACAAGTTCAGCTGCTTTATATGTGTGCATGTTTATGTATGTTTGAGGGCCCTCTTTCCCTCAGGTAACAGGTACCAACAGGACCTCTGCTGGAGGCACTTATCAAAGGACTAGCAGAAGGCAAGAATCAGGAGCTCCTTTTTCACTAGAGAAGTGCTGGCAGGTTGTTGCCACATGCAAATCTTGCATGAGTGCACGTGGTAAAGTACCAGGCAAACATCTGCCATAGAGAACATTTGTAACAGCGTTCAGTGTAATGTGGATTTGAAAGCATTAATGCACTCACATCTTCCCTCGATTGATCCTGAACCTGCTTTTACCTCCATCAAATCTCTGAGGATCACAGTTTTCCTTCTCAGTCTGTGTTAGTATGCGCGGGTGTGCTTCTTCATTCCATTCCTTGCGCACCCACAAGGCTACCGTGTTGCTTGGTTAGCAAGTAGCCTGTTTCAGAGTTTGATCTCCTGTGTTTTCTGAGTCGTACTGGTTTTGACTCAACTGGAAGCAGAAAGCTTTTTCCTGGTTTGCCAAGTGCATCTTTGAAGCAGGATAATGTTGCCAGGAGAAACTTTACAAAGAGGATTGTGCTTTTAGCTTTGTTGCTTTCATATTGTTTAGATTTGGATTTTTGGACTGGTAGCAATTCAGTTCTGATTTGATTGTATTCAAGCCAGACCCTTTGTCTTTTCACATTGATGCAGTGTAGCACATTTAATTAGCAAATTAACAAAGATTTGTATCACAAAATGATTTTTTTATGAGGAGGAAGTACTTAGGGTTAGATGACTTTAATTTGGTGTCATAGTGTTTAACAATCCATTAAACATTAACAATCAATTTAAAAAAAATAAAACTACATCTTGTCAGTTGAAGGCTTATATATTATGAGTTTTAACATTTTGAGAGGTTCGATTTGGGGAGTTATGAGCTGTTAATATGAAAGCAAAGGTCAGTTGGACGAGTTTACAACTATAAATATGAGACAACCAGGTTTCCATTCTGTGTAAACAGCTGTGGAAGTAATGAAAGAAAGTTGGAGCTAGGAAGAGGAAGTGAAGTCCATGTTTCTAAATTCACTGCCAAAAGGAAACATATAAATATAAAGGAGTTACCAGTGGTGAATTCCCAGCTGCACACACCGTGGTATGGGGTGAACTGGGCATACTGGGATGAAGTTGGGCTATGACAATAGATGCTACATTTAATGAAGATGAGTGTGCGCATGTGTGTGCACGTGATAGACATGCGCGCAAGGTGAAGAAAAAGAAAAAAAACAAAATTGTTCGACAGCTTAATGCAGGTTGAAATGGGAGTGGACATAATTGGCAACTGGTAAAGACAGTTATAAGACCAAAGACTATAAAGCAGTATATTTTAAAGATCAAAGCTCTTAATGTTTCAATATTTATAAAATGTATGGTTGCATCATTAAATAAAATACAAAAACTAATTTTGGAAGAACAAATAGATTTCATAAAATACAATACCACCTTACAAGATGGATATTAAGTGTAAAATCGAGTTACTTAAGACTATCAAAAAAGAAGAGAATGAGAACTTGCATAAGGCCTACAAGAAAAATAAGGCATTCATCCGGCAGCTGAAGAAGGAGAACAGGAGTCTGCAGAGCCAAACGTCAAAACTCAAACCATTTTCTGCAGACAAGGGCTTAGAGGATGGGCTGACATGTCTACCCGCCCAGATTTTAGTGAAGAAAGCGGCGTTGCGAATGAGTTTCAAAGTGCTGCCCAGGGTGAAGAAAGTGAACGATCAAAAATGCATCAACCAGTTAAAACAGTACAAAGTCCAAAAGGTAAAACAGGAGTACAAGCGATTACAAAGACAGACGGACTACCATGAACGGGAGCAGAAGAAGAACAAAATGAAGATTAAAAAAGTGGGAAACAGCCTGGAGACCGTCAAATTCAAATGTAAGGATGCTCGGAACGCCGTGCGGCAATATCAGAGAGTCAAAAACAAAGTTGAGAAAAACAATCTAACGTTGAAGTGTGAACTGAAAAATCTAGAACGCATAACTGGCACAAAGGATTTAGACGAGTTGGAGAAGGTGGAGCAGCTGCTCCACAAAACACTGAAGGAGCGACCCGAGATCATCATCAACTACAAGGAGAAGCTGCCGCTCATAGACGACAACGGGGAGAGCAGTCAGGAGGATGAGGAAGAGGAGGAGCTCCCTGAAATCGAGATGATCCGCACCAGCATTCAGCAGCTCGTCGCAGAAGCGGACGTGGAGGACATGCTGGAGCCTTTCGTCGCTCTGATCAAGACGAAGCAAAAGCTTCTAATGGAGCACGAAAACAACAAATCTTTGCTGAAGGAGCGGAAGAAGGACCTCTCCAAGGCCGAACACCAAAAAATCAGTATGAAAAACAAGGGCGATCAAGAAATACTAACGTGGGTAGATAAGGTGAGCGCCGCGCTGGAGAAGCACAAGGCCATCAGAGAACGACGGAATCAGCATCTTAGAAGCCTGAGTGAGATCAAAGTAACGATAACGTTACTCCTCAGCAGACTGGACCACATCCCGCTGGCTAGAGACTCAGCGCCCCAAGTCTCTCCTGACACACAGGAGTTTGTCTTGGTCCAGTTGAGTCATCTGGGACAGAAGTTGGCACGGTTGCAACAAGAGTTTCAGCAAAAAAATCTGACCGCACTTGAGAAGGAGATGGAAAAAGCTCAACTTGAAAAAAAATAAAACGTGAAGATTTGAAAAACCGCTGATGTATTAGCTCAGTACACTACTAGCAAACACTGACTAAACAAATCTCTCTTTACTGCCACTTTAAATGCTTAAGTCACTTCCACAAAACTGATAATTAATAGTGGGATAAAAATTGCGATGAATTATTAATATCCCTTAAACAAGCATTTCTATTGTATTGCGTAAAGCATCACACGCTGGTTTAGTCATGCTTTGATGTTGTGCTTTGATGATTGAAGAAAGATTAGCACAAGTCCTGATCGTTACTATCATCTATACATTATTGTTTGCAGTGTAACAATAAAACCTCAGTTGCCTCACAAGAAGGTTCTAGGTTCGAATCCCTAGGGGTCCTGGGGGCTTTTCTGTGTGGTGTTTCTATGTTCCCCGTAAGAGTGTGTCCTTCCTCCCACAGTCCAGATATTTGAGGGACAGGTGAGCTGGTGTGGATGCTTGTTGATCCTGCGTTCATCCCCCCAAACACCTACACACCCAGCATGGTGCTTCAGAAGTTGCCACAAGTGGTATTTTCCCTGTTTCCTGTTTAATGTAAAATGGTGTCACCACCCACCCTTTGCCCAGATCAAAAGTAGCGATTCCAATAGTGAGTGTGCACATTTCTGGGTGCGTAGGGACATTAAGGACATGATATAATGGATCTCAATAACTGTTAAACACTGCGGCCACATTACATGTGTACAAATTCACATGGGCCGATCACAGACTGAAGACTGTGAACCTGCTCTGATCCCAGAGAGCAGACAGAAACCAGGGGGACAGAGGACATCTGGTCCTCAGGTGTCCATCTGGACCATAAGTGGAAAGTAGGACCACTGTTATATACATTAACTAACATCACATCACAATATCATACATGTAATTAATTTATCCAGCAATAATTACTAGTTCTTCTGCGCTTGTAGGTAAGAAAGGCACCGCAATGTAAATGAGTGGTAGAAAATGGAAAAATATATGGCATAAACCAGGACTTTGTACATCCTCCAAACATCAGTTGCAGACATGTTTCCTTTAGCAGATTTATCTTGTGAGGCTGAGACACAATCAGGGCAATGGGCACCAGCCTTGGTCAGGACTCAGGTCAGTCCTCTGCCAAACTAAAGCAGAAGGAGCAGAAGCACAGGCGTCGGCAGGAGGAAGCTGCTCAGGTTTACAGAGTGGAACCAAGATCCAGCAGAGGCGCCAGTTCAGGTGAGGATTGAATTAGGTCTGCACAGGGTCACCAGGAACAGGCCCAGACACAAGCTCACATCAACCAGCCTCTCTAGGTTAAAGATGGACCCTTTCTCAGATCCTTTTCAACACAAAGAATGTTTTTAAACCAAATCCTGGGTCCAATCATGGCACGAATGTGGTGCGTGATGGAGGGGAGGGTGAAGGGGACCCAAAAAAAGCAGGAGAGGCGACGCTTCATCTCCATGGTGCATCTGCTGCAGCAGAGAGGACATCGACGCCAGCGGAGGGACTTTGGGATCGTAATGATACACAGCTCGCACAAGATTACAAAGGAGCACAAAGGAGGACTGTTCCTCCGCTCTCCGTCCTCCTAGTTTATGGCCGAGAGACGCGGTGGAAGGAGCGGAGAATTCTCCATGGCCATGTCATGTGGATGCTTCGCTAAGAGGCAGCACATAAAGGACAGGCTTATCTCTGGAGGGAGCACTGGGAAGAGGAGGAGGGGAAGATAGATCTTTTTATAAAGAGTGCACATGTTCTTCCGTGCATTTACACCTTCACGTTGCCAAGCGAGTAAACCCTCTGATGTTGCCATGCAAAATGCATTAGCATGCGGGAAGCTCCTGCACGTTGGGAGACTCGCGGATGGAGAAATGTAAATGTAGGACTGGCGGTGTTTGCAGGAAAGTCTTTATTCTCATGAAATAAAAATGTAACACTTTATAACGCCTTAACTGCTGCAGTGAACAACTGCTTTTTATTGGATTTTGGCTACCCACAGTCACATGAGAGTCTTGTTGAACTAAATCTAGTCAAATGATGTCATCTTACCTGTATTTGCAATATAAAGGTTTTGCTCGATTATTTAAAAATATTTAACATTAGCGCAGCCTTTACATCGAAAACCAAAGAAGAAAATGGTGTATAATAACAAAAAGGAGTGAGCCCTCCTGTCAAATATAACATCATTAAAGGTATGAATCAATTCCACATTTTATGGTTTACCTTTATTCTTATTTTGACGCTGCAGCATTGCTGGCTCTCTGAGCTTGTGAAGCCTTTTTGCTGGATCCCACCTCACCTCCCCGAGGACACCAGCTCACCCAGTATAACCCCACTGTCAGGCCAGCCCAGCCTGCAGCATGGAAATGTTCCCTCCCATTCCCGGCTGCGATAGCCGTTCAGTTCCCCGCTATTGTGTTTGCTGTTCGAGCCAATCCCGGCTCTGCGGCAGATTCCAACACAACAATGTTTTAACGTGTCAGAGCAGCGTCCTGGACGGCGGCCCGAATGGCCCGAATTCCTCGCACACCCTATTTTCCATGGAGTCATCTTAGTCCGCTGGACAAACGTCAACAAAGAAACACATTTTAGGCTCTTTTTGAGATGGAATATGGGATCATGTTTCCTTCTTCCACATTTGTGAGGTTAAGCAGCAAGTGTGAAGAGCACCGACATTCTTAACCCAATCTCCCTCTGCTTCCTCCCGCACCTCTCCTCCAGGAAGAGCTTCTTTCTCCATCATTTTCCATGCAGAACACTCTTCATCAAACTCTCAGTAATCACTATACGGCTGTTACACACAACATATGTGAACATACAATGAACACACGCGCATATCATCGTTAAGGCAGAGGAGTCAGCGTGAGCCAGCTGCCCTCGACAGACGGCGCGAGCGTTCAGGGAACCTCTTTGGAACCTTGCTCAAGGGAATTGGAAAATCCCGCTTTTGCTTTTCACTGTCCGGGACTTGAACCCTGCTTGTTGTTGACGTCAGGGACGAGCCTCAGACGGTTTGGCCGTCACGCCGAGCTCAGCTCCGAGATCAGCTCAGAGATCAGCTCAGCTGCTCGTGGGAGTATTTGTCTCGTACGCATGCAACAGCAGCGCTGATATCGGCGATAAGAGGCAGGACAGATTAGCCGTCTGACTTCAGCACAGCATTTCGACGCATTAATGTCTTTTCTGATTAGATAACACCTAATAACCTCTCCCGTGCACCACTGCCTTATTTATGACGCCAAATGCATGCATATTGTCAGCACTCTAATTCTTTAATGGAGTTTAATAACACAACAAGAAGAAAAAAAAAAACAGCACAGTCCTGTTTTATAGAAGAAATCAGGCATTTTTTGAGCTGTACCAAAAAAACCTCCGACTTTAAAGCTTGATTGTGGGTGGTGAAGCTGTGACACTTTTATTTATTGATGCAGTTGTTGACAGTCTCTGTGTCTTAAAACGATTAATTATTCAACCATGGTGTCTTGCTTTTATTGGATTATTACTGAACACAATCAGTTATGGTGCAGATACTTAATAGATAAAAAAAATGATCTTTAATGATTGACGGAGGTTTGTTACTCATTAAACATCCCATCAGCACTGATACTGTAAACATGTAACAGCAGCCTGATACAGTGCAACCATATTATTAAGTTAGTGGGGTTTTCTGTAAATATCGTTATATATCTCAATAATCACGCTGCAGCGATATCTGGCCAACACGAAACATTTATCAAAACATTTTGGAGTTTTAGTTTTCATTAACACTTTTTGAGAAATCTACATTGTTGAAGCAAAACAGCGTCAATTTCAGGTTCACGGTAGGCGGATTCAGCAAAAAAGGGCTCTCACAATGAGCATGTTAAGGTGGATTAATCCGTCATCATGATTAACCTGAATATTTAGAACGATTTAGAATGTTTCTGAACGTCTGTTGTAACACATTTCAGACAGTTTGTCCAGGTAGAGTTAACGTTAAACATGCAGAAATATGCAATAGGCGCCCCCTACAGGAAGGAATTTCCTCTCACCTTCCAGCTGAAGCATATGTTCGTCAGGGACTCTGCTAGCACTTTGGCTAACGTGTCGCCAGCTCGCGACACACGGCCCTCCCTCTTCTCTTGAGTCTGTTTGCTCATGCAAAATGAAACGTGATTAATGTGGATTAAAACTGAATGATATTTAATCGTGATTAATTGAAATTAATCCGCAGCAGCCCTGTAATTAATCTGATTTTAAAATGTAATTGTTTGACAGCTCTAGTAGAGATGCGGTTTAAACTCTCGTGCACTCCGAGCAACCAAACGCTCACGCTCGTATCATACCGCACTAAAACGTGCATTAACTATGTGCACATGTGCACCGTTGGTGCCTTCCAGGTCAGAGGATGTAAACCTTCCCAAAAGTCTTCCTACTTTGCCTTATTGGTGACCCCTGGACTACTTTAATGAATAAAATAAGCTTAAGTTGTGTAGATTTTTATTTGAAGGGATTCCAGCAGAAATCATCCCCTTCAAAAGGGCAAAAGTGGTTTTAAAAACTTCCAACATTGATTGGTTTTAATGAGAGTATGACCTTTCAAGGAAAACCAACCGAACGGGCGGGGGGATGGGTGATTTAGAAAGAATCCATATCAAAGAAGTCCTGCAGCAAGCGCAGCTCAGGAGGATGAGAAACTGGCACACACACACACACACACACACACACACACATACACGCACACACAGGAATGAAGGGCAGTGAGAAGTGAGAAAACAAGTGTGAAAGGAAGAGTTCAACATTCTAGTCACAAAGCATCGGGGTTTAGGCTGCATCTTTCACTTGGAGTCGCTCGGAGTTGCCACTCGGCTAGCTGCCAAGCACGTTGCATCATGAAAACACGCTAAAGCCTAGCAGGGAAGTGTTGGAACGGCGGCGGAGGGCGCAGGGATGGGGGAGGGGGGGGGGGACTGAGCCTTCCTCCCACTGCTGTGCGAGCGCGTACATATGTTGCACTGCAGGTTTGGATTCAAACATCAGGCAATAATGAGCTGTACAGGTGATCATGAATGATAATAATGCAGCAGAATGTTGCATAAATTAGCCGCCACTCTGATCCTGGTGTGCATTAGTGCACGCAGCGCCGCTCCGAGTAGGAATGCAAATGGCATTTTCTGCATTAATCCGAGACACGGCGATTGAATTGCAAATGCACTGAAGTAACTGCTTTTAAATTCATTTAAAGGCTTTGAATAGTAATCACTTTAGCCTCCTTTGCACGCCGCCGGTTAACACAACGAGTTGATTTCACCTTTTCCAGAGGATGAAACATTGACCAGAGGCGTCATCTTCCAATCTGAACAGTCGGATGCTACGTGCAGCTACGTGCGGCTTTTTCCTGCTAATTAAAGTCTAACCTTCTGTTCTAAACCCGTCGGAGGCTCAGTTACGTCCTCAGAAGAGGAAGCTGATTTAGCAGGATTTGGGTAGAAGCTGCTCATCATTATGAGAGGAAACACCCGTGAGCCTGAACCCTGAATGCCCTTTGACCTCACACCTGTTCTCAGCCTTATTTTCTTGTAGCTACATATTTCTCGGGCACAAATGTCCCTTTTGATTCTCACTGGGAAGTCGGATTATATCCGGACGCCGACAACGTTCCGAAAACATTTTCTCCAAATTTGAAAGTCTGCTAAATTGTGATCAGTGAAATCCATTTATGCTTTAAAGTAATCTGGAATAATGTGACTAACGACGAGCAATCATGGCTTTAACGGTGCCTCGTCCCATCGCTCAGCCGTGGAATGGGAAAATAAAACTCCGGGAGTGTGTTGAAAGGGATGAGGTAAGAAAGAAACATCCGCTGCTGGTATTTTCCTCTAACTGACACTTAAATCCTCTCGTGTCTCCTCGGATCATTTCACTCCACACCTGGAAACTTTTATGACCTTTCCCTCTAACCAGGCGTTATCCCCATAATGTTCTCAGCCTTTGGTTTTCTGGCTGACACATACCCCCCCCCCCCCAGCTTCGCTCTCTTCACCTGATATGATACAGAAGGTGCTTTAACATCCACACCAGTCAAACAGAAGAACAATAAACGTGCACCATCTGCGCACGTATCCTGACATCATGTGTGCGATGACGTATTGGGAATATTCATAGAAAAACAACTGGGAGTAAAGAAACATGAGGAAAAGATCCCGGAGCGGTTACATTTTGTATTGAAATGCTACTTTTTCTTTTTTTCCCAAGCCAACGACACATCTCTGTAAGCTGTGTTCATGTTATTGCTGAGCTTCTTCATCCATCCATCCATCCATCAATCCAATAACCTCGTTAGCATTGTTGCTGAGCACAGATCCCAAAGCAAATGCTGCTACCTATAGAGAATGGGGGTTGGGGGGTTTGGGTGCCAACAGGATGCCGGTCAGGTTTTGCGACACCAATCCCCCCCCCCCCCCCCACCTTCATTTCTTCCATTTTCTTCGGTCTTTCTTTCTCCGTGGCGTTGAATGCCTGCGTGGGTGATGGCTATGTGGGTCCTGTGACGTGTGGTGTGACTTCTCCGGGCTGTACTCCCCCCTAAAAACAAATACATGTTGAAACACGAGGAAACAATGTTGCATTAGTAGATTTTGTTCACGTGCTGACAGAGTGAAGGTGAGTGTGTGGTGACAGAGGATGAACAGAAACATGCTAAACACACGGGCCAAACCTCCCTCCTCACAAAAGGTTTTCTTTAACATTCCCCATAATTCACTTTCAAACTGTCTCCCCCTCCCCTCCTCCTCTCCTCTCCTCTCCTCTCCTCACCTCACCTCACCTGTCCCCTCCTTCGCTCCCCTCCTCTCTTCTCCTTCCCTTCCCTTCCCTTCTCCTCTCCCCTCCCCTCCTTTCCTTTCCTTTCCTTTCCTTTCCTTTCCTTTCCTTTCCTTTCCTTCCTTTCCTTTCCTTTTCTCTCCTCACCTATCCCCTCCTTCCCTCCCCTCCTCTCCTCCCCTATATTCTAATTCATGTACGAGCTCTTTCCTTTCAAATGTCTCCATGATTTGACGGTGTAAATGTGCACATCTTTTCGTGTTTCCTGATGGTGGAGATGATTTCTTAAGCATCTTGCACCACTATAAAGCTGTCAGTTCAAATCTTTTTAAATAAAATACATGGCTTTAGAAAAGCAGTATAACCACCAACGTTCCTTTGGTTAATATGCATGGTATATTTTTTCTATGTAGAACCAAATAATTAAATTAAATTAAATTTAAAAAAAGAAAACCTCACAGAAACATCTTGTAGTCGTCCCCCCGCCTGCACCAGAGTATCAAACCTAGCCCGAGGCTATAACCTTTGTTCTGATATCAAACCCATACAGTAGGACTCCCAATCTGAGAGAAACATTGATATTCAGCCAAAACAGCAGCAGTGGCCTTTGAAATAATGTTTCCCATGCATGACCATCCCCTTTTCATTTCCAACGCGCTACATTAGGACACACTGTATCACAGGAGGAAACAGTGGGGAATTCAATCAATGTTCACTTTGAAATCCAACACAGTCAAATTTCTGCTGTGCCTCTATCCGCCAGGCGCCGCAGTCATCTCGTATGCATGCGCGTGGTGCCAAGTGCGGATGGTGCGTGTAAAGCATGTGTGTTGCAGCACATCACAGCAGATTCTTCCAAAGAGCGCTTGAGGATGAACTGAGGGGAGAGCGAAGTAGTACTGGGAAAAATAGCAAGAGCAGGACAGAAGTATTGTTCCGATGACGCCGGTCTGCTTGTTTCTCCTCCTTCCAGCTGGTGTTGAAGCGCTGAGACGCTCGTTATTCTGTATGTTCCCAACGATGCTCTACGCAGGGGTCCCTGTGTTTATTGACCAGCTAGTTGAGGTGGACGTCTACCACTCAGGGAGCCGAAAGGTCAAAGTGAACCGCTTCAGCCTTGTAACGGTTGTGATTGTCCACCTGGGCCCCGAAGACACTTCCCATCTCGCTCTTCCTGACCTAAAATCAAGCACTCGGGTCGCTCCGTGAGGTCGGTCCCACATACAACATGTCAAACCGTCCTACAAAACGTAGGATTTCGTTGGATTTTGTTGGGTGTTGAAACGTTGGTAACTGTGGAGCAGAAGCAGAAATCACTGAACTCAGTTTGTGCTAATTTATGCTGACGACATCCTTTTTACATGCGCCGTTCCCACCCCCCGCGTTTCGTCTCCCGTTAACTGTGCACAGAGCCGGTGCCGGAGGACAAACCTTAAAACTCCACTGAATATGAGATATAAGCTGCTTTAATTCCACTTTTTTCCACATTTTATCGCAGCCTTATACGTCCAGAAAACATATTACTGATTACTGAAGGTGGGCCAAATTCCCCCAAATATTCACTTCTAATGAATATAAAAGCCTAAAATCAGCATTTTTTTCCCTTTTGAACTCACACATGTTGCCAACTTCCTGAACATACCTTCATATTATTAAAAACATTATGGTGATTAATAAAAAAGAAATCCTGTGTAACGACAGCGACGAGAGAAGGGCTGAAATATGTGGAGAAGAGAGACGTGATAGTGAGACACGGGAGAACGGAAGGAGAGGGGGCTGGGAGTGTGTGGGTGGGGGGTTGGGGGGGGAATGTTCCGCGAAGCTGTCACCCGGACATATTGTGCTTTGATGGGTTGGCTTTCATTTTTATGGCCGTTTTTCTTTGCTGTAGAGGAGCGGTATTAAAGTCTTCAATCTTTAGCTGATATTACAGGACTCACGGCAGAATGTGATAAACAGCAGCGCGCCTTCCTGGGCACTTCCTCTCTGAACATCTGTTGGAACATCACACGGCGACAAAAGCCATGTAATTATAACGTACCAACACACCAACACACCACACGGGACCTCACCGGCTCTTATAAATTGCGTGTCACTTTGGCAGGGGAACAATCGGACTGGTCGAGTGTGTGTGTGTGTGTGTGTGTGTGTGTGAGTGGGTGGGTGGGTGTTTGTGTATACAGCATCTTAAAAATCCAAAATGGCTGCAATTCTGGTTTTACAACACAGTCCTCCACATTCAGGATGGCTGAATCATGTTGGCACACACGCACAGGAAGTTGTTACACAATAGAACTCAACGCGAGCGAGGCTTTGGGGACAAACGTGTGATCGTCCATCCTGGGTTTATTTTACTATCTTAAATCAGCACGGTCACACTAAAATGAATAATCTCTGCCTTTCATTGTGTCTCAAACATCGACGTGGGACTTTAGAAGATAAGGATCTCCAAGATAAGGAGTCAAGGAATGGAGGATCTTTTAGTGTGTGTGAGTGTATGTGTGTGTGTGTGTGTGTGTGTGTGTGTGTGTGTGTGTGTGTGTGTGTGTGTGTGTGTGTGTGTGTGAAAATAACATGATGCATTCGAGTTGCTCCTCTTTCCTCTGGAGCTGTAAGAACCTGCTCAGCCTTTACTCAAGCATGCGATTTGTTACCTCAACATCAGGGTCTAAGACTTAGAGGCTGTTGATGAAATCTGACCTCAACTCATGTCTGTACCTGTTGGATTATGGGTAATCAGTGCTTTACCCACTTCGAGGGTAGTTGAAGCTTTGGTGTTCTTAAACCATTAAGTAGATGATTACCTTCTGTAAAACACTGAAAGCGCTGAGGAAAACAAGAGGTTGGCACGAAGGTCGTTTGGTTCGATGTTGCGTTCTAGCTGACAGCGTGTCCTTGAGCAAGACACCGAACCTCCAAATGGCTCCTGAAGCTCTGCATGAATGGAACATGGAAGATGGGAAGGAAAACATGCAATTGAGGCTCTGTGTGTTTAAAAAAACAAAATAAGCTGCTTGGCTGGTGTGACCCAACCCAGGGCCCTGGTAATCTGAGTCAGCCCACATGGAGCAACACCGGAGGACAGGCAATGCATCACTCCGCAAACTGGAAGAGGGTGTGGATGCAAGTTTACAGTTCCAGGTAAATGATTAACCCAGGTCCAAATTTGTCACAGGGCTGCCTGGGTTCACAGGTCAACATGTAAAGGCGTAATCTTGTAATCTTGAGTCAAACAGCCAAGCCCTTGGTACAGTCACAGCGATAAACATGATAGATGGCTCGTAGTCTGTCCGACTTCCTCTGAATTTTCCTGAAAGTTGGCTGGCTGCTCTACGACTGTTGCGCCATCAGTATATGCCCCACGTCATGTCTGGATTTTTTGTTTGCAAAGGCTACACCCTCAATTAATCCGGTCAGACATTCAGCCAATCAGATGCACGGATGGGGGATCACAGTCGAGGTTGGTGTCCCGGAGGCCTTGGGCCAAGACTGGGAGACCCATACAGAAATTTGGAGGAAAGAGCAGAATGAGAGAGAAAAAACGGAAATGGATAAGACCCCCGAAGTCAAGGCGGCTGCCTACTTATCGGCCGTGAGCGTGATGTGCAAACAGAGGCCTTTCAGGGCTGCCAGACACACAATAGCTTTGTTTGCTATGCAATAGAAACCAGTTGTTCACTGCTGAGTCAATATTTACTGCCTAATGGAATGTGTGCTCTGCTACTACTCCTGCTCAAAAACACCAGATTGGTACAGGGACTTGTTACCTCCCCTCTTTATCTTTCACCCCTCCTTCTCCACCACCCACCTTCCTCTGCCCCGCTTCGTCCTTCCCTCCCTTTTCATTGTTTCCCCCCCCACCCGTGATCTCTGGCTAACATCCTTGACTTCCGCTTCCACTCTTTAATTCTTTTACCCTCCATTACGCCCTCCCCCGTCCCGATGTTCCATTATCATATCTGTAGCATCAGAACCCCCCCCGTCCCACAGCCATAAAAACCTGAGGAGGAAACTCCATAAATGAAAACTATGAAAAATACAACGTGAGGAACAAATCCACATGAGTGAATACACCCAAAAAACCAACAAGAAATTAATTGATTAGCCTTTTTTTGTAGGTAAAATCCAAGTAAGTCAGCTAAACCTTTTGAGAAGAACATTTCACAGTGTAGATCCAGCACATAAAGAGGGGGGACTGTCTTCTGTTTTTAAAGGTTGATATACTACCAAGGCCGTACAGAGAGCCAGAGATGGCTCAGCGATGAGATCACAGTGCTGACAGAATGAGCCCTTTGTGTCTGAGC
The DNA here is from genome assembly GCF_003711565.1 of Takifugu flavidus. Lineage (NCBI taxonomy): Eukaryota > Metazoa > Chordata > Actinopteri > Tetraodontiformes > Tetraodontidae > Takifugu > Takifugu flavidus. The sequence goes on from NC_079536.1 coordinate 10,767,871, forward strand.
ACGCTGGCGGCCGGGGAACACAATACGTGCGTATTTACATTTTCAGCCGCCGCTAATCACAGCTATTTCGCCGGAGGTGTGTGCGCAGGTACCGAAACAAAAACAAGCTGCCTCTGTGGCTGCCTGGTTTCTGCTCACACTTGATGATTCTGCATATCCCGCCACACGGACGGACACCTCGGTCCAGGTAGAGGAAGGGATAACTGCCAGAACGACTCACTCGTCCCGCTCCTCTTAACCAATTCTGTTTTCCATCAATCCATTCCTCTCAGTCATGCTTCCATATCGTTTTCCTATAGCCCAGAGGATCACTGAGCAGAGGACAGTAGTGGGAGTGATGTGCTGGTGGTGCATGTTGGGAGGAGAGGAGGAGGGGGTTTCCATAGTGACACCGTGGCAATGAAAAGATTGGACCAATGGACTGTGCTGTGCATGCCAGTGTGTGTGTGAGAGAGCATGAAGTTCAGCTCTCTAGCTGGAGGTTGAGACACAGAGGAACCATTCATGATCTACTATCTCGCCCCAATGGCCTTCACTCCTAAATCAGAGCAGCTTGCAGAGCTCAGCTCCCTGCGTGCTTGTGTTGTTACACTCCAATCCATTTCTGGATGTGAGGAAAGAGGGGAAAAATACTCTTGTAAAAGCATTTCCGTCTGCTTTCCCCGCCCACTCGATTCGGAGACGCCGATTCTGGCAAGGAACTTTCTCAAAGCGATGAGGTCATATTTAATGTCCCTGTCATAAAGAAATGAAAATGATGGCCCTGATTTGTCTGTGTTTATGCTCTCATGCTGGCCCAGGAATAAACAATCCGGAGAAGGCATATTTACAGTCTCAAATGATCCTCACCAGACACATTAAATCAAGGTTTAAATGCTTTCACAGGTTAAACCCACATCTGTCTATTCTTGCGTCACATCTGTCCACAGTTCCCAACAATGTGACCGATCAAACCCTTCAAAACAAACTAACTTTTTACTTATTTTGTTTGATCGTGACTTCCTGAGCTGGCCGTAAAACGTGGATCGGTTGTCCTCCCCTGCGTTTAGAGCTCACTGTTGAGCTCTAACCTTGGCCGGTCTTGCGCTGCTCTAGTGTTGCATGTTTAGAATTCTCATGTCTTTAAACTGAGCTGCCTGGTCCTAATAAAAGCTTCTATCATATTGAAACATTCCGCGACTGCTTATTCATGTCACTGTGGTGTAACAGGGGAAAAGCCCACATGGAGCTTTAACTATTTTCCTTTCAAACAATGGTAGGATTTATCAATATTATGTCACCAGTGCAGTAGGTGTCTCATCTAATCAGCTTTTACAGCCTTTTTCCATTGAACCTGACCTGACTGAGACCACTGACAAGCTGCTGATTGTGCTCCAGCGCGGTCAAAGTACATTTGATGGTAATTTGTCAGTGAAATGACTCAAAACGTGTGCCGTGTTTGAAGAGATCCCCTCCCTGTGCCTTGGGCATACATTATAAGAGGACTAATTTTCAAAGGGGCCTTGATTGTGTAAAGCCTGCGTCCGTGTCTTCCACTGAAAAGACTATAATGTGGCCAAAAATGTCTTGAAAAGGACTGCCTCAAATTAGCGCTGAAACTCTAGATCTAGTGTAGTACCTTAAAAAGCAATTTACAGATAAGACAGTTTCCCATTTGCTACATGAAATAATTAATTATCTTTTTGGTGGAAATATCTTAACAAGGCTACTTAGTATGCATATGAAATTTGGAATTGTAAAATCAAATTAGCATTATTAGCTTTAGTGCGGTAGATTACATCTCGTCCCTTTCAGAGGGTCCCGGAGAGCTGAATTGATAATTAAGTAATGAAATGAAAATTTATGATTCAATCAATGGCATTGCGTATTAGCTTGGCAGCAGGCATTCTAAGGTTAGAGGTGGCAATGAGGAGGGGGCTCGAACCTCTGGAAAAAGCCCTGTAGAAATGAGACACAATGGTAATTTATTGGCATGAAGTCCCTTTGTGATGAGCTCTATTGAGCTCATCACAAAGCTGGTTTGAACTTCCCAGCCGGTTTTCGCATTCATACACCTGTATGCTAACACGATGCTAAGCAGGCGAAACGTGTGCGATGTTCCTATTTCTGTAGCATTTGGCGAGGAAAAAGAAGACTCTAAAAAAAAAAAAAACTTGACGATTATGGCGGGACGGCAGAGGTTTAATATTCCAGATTGTACGCGAGATAGCAATGATTTTGGCAAACACTGTATTCTAAAAACCAAGCAATCCTGCCTCCCACTGGCAGAGATTCTGTCGCCGTATTTTCCAGCTCGGTCTGATTCGCGGCAAGACTGTGACATTACAGAACTCTCTTCAGCTCCACTGCGTCATAGTGGGTTAAATGGAGCAAAGACCGATGAGCAATTCTCCAACAATTCCTCTTCTCAGAGCTGCAGGTTGTTCTTCCCCATCTAAACCCATCACTTCCTGGTGTTCTGGCTTAAAGCCTTACCCTGTGGGGTCCCAGCAGACTGGAATAAAATGCAAGTGGATGCGGCAATAAATTGAATGCTGTGAGGGGGAAGTGGAGGGGGGGAAAAGAGCGAGGGGGGGGTGCCTGTTATTGTGAAACAACCTTTTAAGTCGGAATTAAATATTTTGCAGGGGTGTTTGGGTGTGCGCTGTCCTCTCCACTCCCTTATGTGCCTGATGGGGGCCAGAGGTTAAACGGCTGTCCAGGTCATCACGGAGATGCTCTCAGCTGACCGCCGCCTTCTGCTGCGTGTCAAAAACGCTGTCGACGTGCTGTTTCTGTTTTTATTTTAGTCGTCAGCCTCACCTACAGCTGTCGTTGCCGTGACGGCGAGGCCGTTGAGCACACTCATTTCTCCCGGGCACAATTGATGCGCCGAGACTGTCAAAGCCCTAAAGCCTTCAACGTGCCAACCGAGTGCCGAGCACCCCTTTTGCAGCATAAATCTTTCATTAAGCACCGATCTATCATTAATTATCAGCTCCTGGCATTTATGGGGAGGTAGGGAGGCTGATGGCGGGGGTTGGGTTCCAGGCTGACGTTGATTGTTTAGGGAGCCAGACTAAAACGACGCACAACGAGGAGCCCTCTTAACTTGGCAGCACTCACCAGAGGTGTTGTTCATGTGTCTACTTCACGCAGAAACGGCTTCATCACCATCCCTGGTGTCCCCCACGGTCTTTCTCCATCTGCTTTTGGACAGCTTGGCGATCATCTCTCTTTAACCCCGCGATTCTCTCTTGGCTGCGCTAACAAACAAAATAAGTGAATTCCCCACTGTGGTCTAAGCCCTGAAACACTGGGTACATGCACGCCTGTAAATGAGCAACGGCTCTATGTCAACTTAAAGGTGGGGAATCTACATTTGATTAAGGGACGGTTGACAGTTCTCCTGCCTGCTGAGTTCTAATATTGGGCTTTGCGAAAGATTAGCTACCTGGTGTAGTAAACAAACAAATAGGATGAGCCCAATCATTAGCGGGAGCGTATGCGACATCCTTATGGTGCCGACACACTCAATTCAGGCCTTGTGAAAGTCTGTAAATCATCGGCAATCCTTGGCCCAAATGTGCCAACAAATGCACCCACCTCCTCCCTTTACACCCTAATTATCTTCTTCCTTCCGCCCTCTCCCCGGTCATGACCCTTTTCACAGCTTTTCAGATGCTTAAGCCACCAAACTACAGCATTGTTTTATCTTTAGAGGAGTCGATAAGGCACCATATTGGTTTTCTGCTAAAAGCCATGGACCACTCGGCGTATTGACTCATCAGTTGGATACTTTAGGCTCCAGCATCCTTGGTCTGCTTGTTGTGTTTCATTTTCTGAGCCTCACCTGCCACAGAGAAGATATTAAAACTGAGAACAGGATATCAGATACTGGATAGCATAACTTTTCCAAAAGGGAGGAAGGAACAAGAGGAACAGTGGGGGAGGGAGAGAGGCAGAGCAACAGCAACAGACATGGAATGAACACCCCTCAGGAGCGCTTTATCCTGCATTGTCAGACTCTGTTATCTGGGGAGTCGACTTGATATTTAGTGACAAAGACAAGATTAAGGTTGCCTACCTTTTGCCGCTGCCTCCCCCTTGTGCAGTCGCACAGCAGAACTCTATCTTCCGGATGATAAAAGCGACACCCATTGGGTGAACATTGAATCACTGCGGGTTTCAAGTCGAAAGTCCCAACCAGAAAAAGGAGGAGGCAGGTAGAACAGACCTGCAAACGCGGCACAACAGACATGATGTCAGCTTGTGTCGTAGTGGAATGGGGAACTCAGCAGGTTTCATTAAAACCCCAGGATTGGCAGGTCGACTGCACATTTAGTCATTCAGCGGAGAAGCTGATGGATTCTGGGAAAGGATGGTTAGAGGGGTTATTGGAGGTGAATGACAGAAAACCACCCCGATCAGCTGTAATTGAAAACACGTCATGAATGTTGCCAAATTTCCAGCGCAAAATCCAACCGGATGATAATTTGTGTCTTACAAAGAGGAACATCACTCCCCCAAGTCTTTGCTCCATGTCAATCTGCAGGCGGTCCCCCCCCCCCCCCGCTGTGTCAACTGTAGAGAGACCTGTGTTAGCCACAGGAAGACAAACAGCGAGCTCTCAGCGGAGAGACACAATAGAAGGATTAAGATTCATGAAGCGTGCTTACAGGTACTCCTCCATACCACTCTATGGAACCCTTCAGGCTACTGTCAGCTGAAACCCTCACAGAAGGCATGCAGCTAACATGCCCTTGCTGCTTCTCAGCCATGGAGCAGATGGTTATGATATGGATTACACTGACAGTAAGTCAATAAGAACCAGATCCCAGGTTTGCACCAGATTAGGCTGGAACCCTTTGTATGATTCTGTCAACTCGGTTAAAGCTGTTTCCCACGTGCAACAAAACTCTCAAAATCATGAAATCCTGCTCCCGCCCTCGGGTTGATTTGCATAATGGTAGCTTCAGGTCTGTCTTGTAAATATTAAATATTAAAATTGCTGCTTTCAAATAAAACACAATACCTCGTGCAAATGTTGTCTTTGCTGGTGTTTGCAGGCAGCTATTGGTCACACGTAACCATCGACCCAGCCAACCGGAGCCCAGCAATTAAACGGCATCCAATCATATTTTTGGGACCAGCAGAGTCCTTTCATCACAGCAGGGGTCCAGACAGCTCCTTACCGCCCACCTGCCCCGAGCGCCATCTCAAAGATGGTTTAGAATTAGTAATTAGGCAGCACATCCAACATGGGACCCGCCAAACCAGTACAGTAAAAATTCCACTTGATCCTACCATCCAGAGTCCGATTTTTTTTCCCTCTTTTTTTTAACGTGACTGCTTTCTTACTTTTGATCCTTTGTCAGCAGACAGAAGAGAGAGAGGAGCATTTTGGGTTGTTTTACAAGTTTTATTGGCGTCTGCAGACACCTGCTGTGAGCAGCACACTGCATGCTTTTCAGACGATATCCCACTCAGGGAGGAGGGCGCTGGTGGCATTTGGGGGAGGACTGGGCTGACAAAATGCTTTTTTTTCCCATTGCTTTCTTCTATTTGCGTTGGACTTGTCTGCACTCATCTCTGCTCCTCTATTGTCACGTTGTCAACAAAAATATGCACAAGGTGAGCGGCTGAGCAGCTCCGCAGCTTTGAGCGGCAGGAAGAAGACTTCAAAGAGCTGCGAGGCTCTTTGGTCACACTTTTGTTCAAAGCAAATCCATTTTTAGCCATTTCTCCAGGTTTTGTTTGTCGGAAGGGGGACTTATTTTACCAGAACAGTGACACAAGATGTAAAAATAAATACGGCAACGAGTAAAGTCAAGACGCAGCCAAAATTCATTTCTGTCTGGATGCGAAAACAATACAACAAATAATGCATGAGGGGCCAGCAGAGGGGGAGCACGCCGCAGCCAACACAACTAGGAATTATTCATTAAACTTCCTCTATTTCTGGAGTATGTGTTAGCAAGCAAAAGAGTGCAAGTTGGTTAATATGGAGTGTTTTCCCTAAATCTGGCAGAGCAACTCACCTTTGGCACCTCAGAGAACCCCCCCCCCACATCTACACAAGCACAGAACTAATTTCAACTAACTATTCTCACCATGAAACAACAATATATACGGTATCGCTGGCCTCAACAGCGGTTAAAAGATCTTAAAAAGAAGAGCTCATCAGCTAGGACATGTCATCGGTGCTGAAAACGGCCAATTACAAAAACCGACATTCAACAATTCAGTTGCCGTACGCCAGACTTTCGATTAGAGCTTGACCTCACTCGCGTTTTCAGCCAGGATGGAGGATCCTTAACGTAATTGCGCCCTAATGGACGATGAAGCCCCATTGTCAAAAAATTGATATGCAAGCGACGGCAGCATTTAGTGGGCGGACGGCAGAGGCTCATTTATCTCCCCGTCAAAGGGAAACTGCGAGAGGGGACAGATGGAGGAGTGACACACTGGGATGTAAACAGCCCCGCCCCCCTATAAGATCTTCTCCCCTTCAAGCTCCTCCACAAAAAGAGCTCCAGTCCGATTGCAGGCTGGACGTCATTTCGCCTGCGCTATAGTTCTACCAGCAACAATGTTGACCAATACCTCCAAGGTGACCGCCCGTGGTCAGCCCCAATTCCCCTTTTATTCCCTCTTCTTTATGGGGGAAGTCTGCCCCATTAAGTCGGGGATAATTGCATGTGTGTTCTCCGTGGTGAATATTTGATCTGCTGTTTGCCCTTTGTTGGCCACACGCTGCAAAATAATGGCTTTCTTTGAGCTGCTGAGGCAGAACCTCGGACTCCTTCGGCCCAGTAAGAGGCCAACCCAATTACTCTATCAATTATTAATTCATCATAAAGGTCGGGCCTTCGCTCTATTATCCCCACCAGTCTGGGCATGCCGATGCCGCGGGTGTTAACGGGGCCTTCAGGTCAAATACCACACAGACAGAGAGGATCACTGTAGAGGCTGCAGAGGAGCCGCTTGTCATCTGTCCTGGACCCAGTGTGGCTGGAATGAGTCTTATAAACAGTGAAAATGTGGATTTCATAAACCTTACCAACAAACATGATTGAAACTTAAGCTGAAATCAACTGGATTCAAAGAAAAGTTGGAAGAGTTGCAGTTCATTTTGCACCGACACCCCTTTTTCTCTCCCAGCGTCCCCATAAGGACCCCGGTCCTGAGACTCATTTTCTGTCTGGTGGGGATATTTTGATGCCAAGTCTATTTCAGGTCTCGTTCGTGATCTGTGTTCAACGTGCACCGACTGTTCGTTTCGTTGTGTGATCCTCTACTAGAGGAGAAGCTTTGCTCAGTGCGTATTGGACTCTCTCCCACCAGGCGTAAAGCGTGTTTGAGGTATTCGATGAGGTCTTTTCTACTTGAAGTTAAAGAAGATGTTTCACAGTTTGGGTTAAAATAAATCCTCCACACAAAGCAGTTTCTGCATCATCAGGGGAGAGCACAAAGTGAGTGAAGGATCCAAAGCTACAGCCAAAGACTGGGAAAGTTATGGCCTCCGGAACTCCCGTTGAAAGCAGCCGTGCGTCTTGTGTCTGAGGTGCACGCTGGGGGCTGTGCCAACCGGCAAATTACGGCAATATACTTTAAATGATTTAGGCTGCGGTAACACACTTTTTATCAACAGGAGAACTGCAGAAGCAACATTGGCACCACTGAACCTGCCCCCCATTGCAGAAACGTGGTAGCACAATAACTCCTTGTTTGCTCCAGTTGTTCCCGAGGGAACAATCATTACATGGTGAGAAGGCCGCCCCAGAGACATCAGGACTAAGACGACCCGACCATCCACAATCTGACACGTCCGCATCCCCAACGAGCCGGTTTTCCTACTTGGCCACTATTGCTGAGCAACGTTCCAAAATGTATTGAAGAGACGGCGGGAGTTTTTCAGGAATGCGGTCCTTTGTTCGTGCGGTTCTGGTGCCTCAGAGCCATGATTGGCCAAACTAGATCATTTATGCTTGTCTCTATCCCAACTGCATATTTTATCGGAACTTTTATTACTGTGGCCCAGGTGATTCGTCCGAAATATCTGGTCTGGTTTTCCTATTGCTAGCTAATTTTCTCACTATTCCTTATACAAGCGATGCCTCGAGGCTTGTGATGTTTGCTAACCAAATACTTTCTAACCAAATCCAAATCACTCATTCGGATCTTAATTCCAGAAGTTGTGAACCAGCCAAATTCTAAATGAACCCCGTCTGCATAGGAAATACGTTGAGCACGTTGCCCACAGGCTGTGCTCAAGCATCGGGAGGCCTTTAGCGAGGGCACCGTCCATCATTGTCAGTCCCTCCCGTGGAATTGAACCGCACCAGCGATCCCCTTTGAGGGTCGTGGTCCTGTGTGGTTTACATGTCACTGTCGGCAGACCTGTGGCTAATGCCAAACGCGTCGTCTGGTTTGACCTTTAGCTAACAGTATCGGCCCTCTTTAGCAATAAAGGTCACATTCTATATTCCAGCCAATCAGGGTTCATTGCAATGTGACCACTGGTGAAACAAAGCACTGGGGATGGAAATGTCACCGGCCTGTGGTATCTGGGTGATTTTACACATTATATTGTGTTGGATGCGGAGCGCGATGATCGTTTTCACGGTGAATTTGATCAGCGCCCTGACCTTTGTAGACCCTGAAAGGTATCAGCCTTTGGTCCAGCTTATATTACACCATCAATATTTATGATACTAACACCAAAGTGTGTTATTGCCCACCTGAAACACACCAGCCCCTTTTCCCCAAGGCTCAACTCTACTGTTGTAACACAAAAGCAGATTTCCATGAGTAAATAAACCAGGCAAATTTGGTCAACTGTTATTTGTCAAGGCTGCCGTCATTAAATTCTGTTATTATTCATATTAGCATATAATTAAAGCTGATTATCTCTAATTATTCCCATGAATTTAATTTAAGCCACTGATCACCGAGAAAGTCGGTCGTTTTTACTCCTTCTAAATTATCTGTTCAGAAATATTAACCCCTAAACAGAGCCGTCGTTAATATTCCGTTAGCGTTGGGAATGAAAAAACTCTTCTAGCTAATGAATCTTTGCACAGTTTATAGGACGGAGCGACATCGCTGCCCCAGAAGTGTAAACAACGTTAAGTGTGACAGATTAAACACCAAATGATGTTGTGGTTTTGCTTAATCCCGGGACGCGGAGCCATAATGGACGTCGCCTCAACCATGGCGGACGTGAATCACCCCGAAGAAGACAGGACCGGCGAGAGCATAGACGGAGTCCACGCAACGCAAACGCATGCCACCGTCCTGTTTACGGCCCGCCGAAACAGAAGAAGCTGCACGTTAGCGCCGGTTGACTGATCGCCATGGCAACCGGGGAGCAGAGAAATGTGAAAAGGACCTTCACGACTTTCTCTTTAGGCAAAGTTCTCCATCCTCTCTGTGTCCTTCATTCTCTCAGCCTGTCAGCTGCAGGTTCAACTTGATCTTCCTTTAAAAGGGAACATCTTCATTTTCAGTGCTTTGATCTTTAAAGGATTTTTAAATCACCCATTCTTCCTCAGCTGGGACCGACTGGATGGAGAGATGATGGATTTAGGGATGATGGGAGGAAGGATGATCGATGGTTGGATAATGGAAAGATGGTATTCCTTCTTGTCTGGCCCTCTTTAGCTTGCCTTTTGTTTCTTTTAATCCTCTTTTATCTTTTTTTTGATCTTCTCTCTTCTGTCATTTTCCCGTCAGCCTTTCGCTTGGTCGTTTTCATCTCTCGGACTTCTCTTTTTCCCTCCTTCACGATTCCCTCTTCTCTTGCCTGTGGCTCTTCTGTCACCTGTCCCGGAGAATCAGGCTCTCCTCCGTCACTTGTTCCTCCGTCGGCTCCTCCCTCCACCATCGTGGACTCGCACTCTCCAGATGTGCTTCTTTGATGAGGAGTTGCTCTTTTCCGCTGATTCTCCTCCTTTTTGTCTCCTTTTCGGCTGGTCAGTATGAACCTGGAGCGTTTTTGTCCCACTCCCCCCACGTTTACCCTGAAGGGGAAGGGACCCACGATAACCCACATTAACGCTGCGTCAGCGGGACGCAAGATTAGCCTTCACAAGTGTAAATGGCGTCCTCATTTAGCGCTTTTGCTGTGTTCACTAGTCGAACATTTTGAGTTTCAATATTTAAAAAAAAATGAAGTGAACATTAAATACTTTCGATTCCTGATGAGTCAAAAATTTAAGGAAGAACACATGAAAATGTGAACTGAACATTCTGCTCTCTTTTCAATTCTCCTGCATGTGTGTGTGTGTGTGTGTGTGTGTGTGTGTGTGTGTGTGTGTGTGTGTGTGTGTGTGTGTGTAGAGAGAGAGAGAGCTGTAAAATGAGGGTTCCTTCAGACATCAGAAATCCATGAAACCATGTGATGACAGAGTCTAGTGAACAAACTCCATCAACCACCCCCCCCCAACACACACACACACACACACACACACACCCTCAGTGAAGTCTGTCACAGCAGATGGAGCCACTTAAATGTTGTAGCTACCTGTGTGGAACACAGGGCCCGTTTGGAACGTGTCTGCAGCTGTTTTGTTCTGTCTTGGTCTCCTCAGATTCCGACTCCTGTCGGGTCGTTCTCGCCGTTCTCGCCGTTCTCCTAACACGGAGCGCCGCCTCTCAGTGAGAGAAACAGGTGAGGAGGAGACAAATGGGAATCATAATCCCCAGAATTTGATCCAATCCCACAATCCTGACTCACCTGAACGCAGCATCCCTTCAACACTACAGTAATCAGGTTTGTGGTTGGTGTTTTGTGGTTGTTGACGTCTTTAACGTTGCAGAAGAACCTTCTCAAATTTATATTTAGACGCCCTTCCAGGTGGACTGACGGCTCCACTTTTCATCGTAACTTCAAGGATCCGGCGAGCGGTCTGTCACTGAAGAACCCTATTTAATAATCGGATTCTCCAGTGGCCTGGGTGGGTGCGAGCGTGTGTTTGTTCCTGTTCTCATTAGGATCTATGCTACAGGACCCGGCTTCGCTGTTGCTTCCTGTATAGCCCATTACCGCTACCTGCCCCGGGGTTGCAAGTTGAAGCATGAGACAAACAGCGAGCTGTGTGCAGCAAAATGCGCCCAGGAGATTAGCCAGGCGAGGAAATTGGGGTGTGTAAGAGGGGTGAACTTAAGGTTGAGTCAACCTGAGGCCACAATCGGCTGTCGTAAAGATGCAATTTTCAGTGGGGGGGCTTTTGGGTTGCAGGGCAGGAAACGCAACATGACGGCGGGGAGATATTTCATGTGATTTCATTAAGGAAACAGAATTGTTGGAGGAAAAAAAAAAATCCATAATTGATTTAGAAGACAGAGTAATGTTGTTCTTTGCACTCGTATCAAACAATCCATTCATGAAATGCTAATTTAGTGTTTTTATATGTATAAAGCCTTTTAAGCAAAAGGATGACTTCCAGTCTGGTGACACAGACTCAACAGCCTGAAATTAGCAGCTATTAAAAGTCAGATTTGCCCCAAAATTTGGTGCATCATGTGTTTCAGAAGCAGAATATGATTTCATTAGCAAAGTGAGGACATTTTTGGACAATGAGGACATTGTGGCTGGTCTTCACATCTGCTTCATGGTTTAGACTTTGTTTTTAAGGGTCAAGTTAGAATTATGTTCAAGCTAAGGTGAGAATAAAAGTGTATGTGTTTGTGTGTGTGTCTGTGTGTGTGTGTGGTGTGTGTGTGTGTGCGTGGGGGGGTTCTGTGATGGTTAGATTTACAGTACAGTAAGACAGTTCGTAATGTGTTAAAGTCCTCACAACAACAGAAATACAGGTGTGTGTGTGTGTGTGTGTGTGTGTGTGTGTGTGTGTTTTAAATCCAACCCAGTAAATTGCTGGGGACAAACTAGTGTCACAAGCACAAGATGCAACTTTGCTAACATTATTTTCATTTTTGCACAGTGCGAAACATATATAATAATAACATGATATTAATACAATGATAACATGAACAATGTATAATATCAATACATTTAGATATGTTTCATCAACCAACATGTCCAGCATTTGTCCACAGCACCTTGGCTGAATTGGCTTTGGTGAGTGTTGGGACAATGCTAAGCTAGCTCTCTTTAGCTTTGGCCCATACTTCTACTGAGAAACCACATAATAGCCGCTACCTTCCCTTCATCCCATAATAGACAGCTGCCTCTCTCTCTCTTCCTCGCGTGACTCAACACCGCGTCGCCGGCGCTGGTGCGGACAGCTCACACTGATACTGTCAGTCAGTGTGGATGCTAATTAGCATAGGCTGCACGCTAGCGTGATTGCCTGATTGGCAGCGTTATTTCCATGGCAATTATTAGGATTCTGATTGTGTCAATCACATCACTCTCGGCTCCATGTGGCACCGAGGAACAGCAACCGGAGCCACTGGCTGTTCCCTCCCCCTGCAGCCCTGACACCTTTGGCTCCGGTCGCTTTCTAAATGACTTAATCGGCTCCTCAGAATCACCATTTTCACTCTCTTTTGTAATAGTTGTGCAGTTTGTTCTGCTTTCCTGTTGCTACTTCTTGCATTATTCATGCCAGCTTGGTGCTTTTACCCCTTACAGTAATTACTACCATTATCATCTCTATGCTGCTCCGTTAAAAACGTGATTTTCCTCATTATCAGCGTCATCGCCGCCGCCGCCGCCGTCATCATCATCTGTTTACTACATGATTCAATTAGAGAGCCATCAGATAAAAGGTCACGGCTGTAATCAGTCATTTGAGAGCATCCACCTTAGTTCCCTCTTCCTCTTGACTTTCCAGCTTTGGCTGTTCGCTGACCGTCCTTTGCCGCTCTGAAAATTCAAGAGGATAAAATTCCGAAGAGCGGAAATCAAAGCCTGCGGAATTATAGGAAGCTAGATTTAGATGCAGACACTGGTGTTAGAGTTGAAATGACTCGAGTCGGCTGCAGCTTATCCAAATTAAATTTAAGTGATGGGACGTTAGATAGAGTCAGTGCATAACAGCCAGGCGCCCTTTTCATCCGGTCCGCCATTAGCTCCCATGCTCCGTGTTATTCGCTTTATTTTAATGGAAGTTCAAGGTTAACTGTAGCATTTATACTGTTCTGCTCTGATAAAATGACGGAGCTATCAACATCACGACGTCAGCAACTTGTTGCGATGAGACGGCTGGAAAAGGACCGGTGAGTCGGGCCAAAATGAGGAGTTTTTCGTAAGAAAAACAGACTTTCCACACAATTCCCAGCTAACTTTTTAGTTCTGGTGGGTTCCTGAAGCACTGAAGCCCCTTCTGAGCAGGAGGTAAGTGAAAACGAGAGTTCTGGACTTCTCAGCAATGCTGAAGATTATCAAAAGAACGATGACATCTGACAACACACTCATCCAAATGCTCAGTCACAACAAAACAACCAAAAATGCAACAGAGCAGCACTTTGCTACAAAGCTGTCATGATGGTGAATCATCTGATTTAAAGTGCAATTGTGGGAGTGCAAAAATGTATTTGACCCCCCCCCCACCCTCCACTAGGCAGTAGGAGGGGCAAGAATGAAAAGAATGCCACCATATCTACATCCTGACCTTGAGTCTCATAGCTTCGGTTTTGTTGGGAATCAAACCCTCCATTTTTATGGCATTAGCAAATGGCATTGCCTCCAGGTGCAATGGGAAGGAGATGACCTCTTTATACCAAAGAAAGGAAGTTTTTGGGGTAAAGGGTTCAATTCCCTGTACGTTAGCTCCAAAAAGGTCAGTGGCTAATAAGCGCTTGGGTCAAGGCTCTTCTTTACCAGGTTGTGACGCACAACATCTTTTTTCAGATGATTTCTGACCACTTCGCTGGGACTGTGTCCCCTTCATGAAGGGTTATTGCTCGGGTTAGGTTAGCGTTAGGTTAGCGTTAGGTTAGCCTCATGAACCAGGATTGTCTCACCAAGGGAAGCTGTTATTCCCATCACATACATGTCCAAACATCACGTATGATTAAACAACTTGGGGTGAGAACCAGCTCCTGTAACTGATGACTAATTAAATTAGCTGTTTCCCAACAGCTAACAACTGTTTTTCTGCTACAGGGCTGGATCTAATCAGTCTAATACACTGATTAGAGGTACAATATAACTGACACTCAGTTGCAGTGACCTAGTTCTTCAAAGAAAGCAGGCAGCCTCCACACACACACACACACACACACACACACACACACACACAATACACCCAGTCATAATCACCTTAAACATTAATACCTTATCTTTCCTGAACTCGCGTACCATTTCCTGTCTGATCAAAGAGTAAAACAGATGTGTGCATGTGGGAGAGAGAGAGAATCTTTGCAGTTGCTCTGTCAGCATCCTCTCAATCTGTGTGTGTGTGTGTGTGTTGGGACGGGGGGGGGGGTCCACACAACAACGCTCAAGAACTCATCAACAACCCCAGGCGCTGCGCTCGGTGTGTGGGATGATGCGCCGCAGACTTTTCGGCTCATGGTACACACAAAAAAGCCAGACTGTACACACATTAACTTACTGTCTGCTTTCATCCAGCAAATGCGCCCATTCCCCATGAGGACGGGTGTTTCTGAAAAGGGGGGGGTTGTGTTCCGCGAGCTTGTTATGAGAAGCGAAAATTTGATTGGTAATGAATGCAAAGCACACAGAAAAAAAGGCTCTCCTGGTATTTAGTCTCTTGCTATAGGCTTAATGAGTTTGCATGTGCACACTGAATAATTTGTGCGAGACGCACCCGGGTGCATCAGCATTTGTGCGAGTGCACGGCTGTTTACTTTGTACTTGTCAAAGAGGAGAGCTCTCTTCAAGTGTAATGCACTCGCGGCTAGCGGCTAGAGGCGGTTGCTGTATTCACGCTCTGAGGCTAATTCCATGCTAAAAGTCAGTAATGCCACATGCTTGTCCTTGCCCACCGCCCAGCGGGCCAGTCTCAGAGCAAACCAATTAGCCCGGCTCGCTAGGCCTCTGACAACCACTGCCCGCTAAAGTTTTTTTTCTCTCTCTCGCCCCTTCAAGGCTTTTGAATGAAGGTCTGTGAGGAGCTACACATTATTAAGCCTGCATCGCTGACATGAAAGACATCTTGTAAGACACATCAAATACACACAGCTAAGCTGCCTTGCCAATTAGCTAAAATAGCTATTTAGTGCCAAAACTTACAACCCTCCAAATTAAACCATGTCAATGCAGGAGTAAAGAGATGAATGCAGTTCTAAGGAAGGCATTAGCACGCTGTGGGATCCTTTGTCCGGACTGGTTTTCCTTTTTTTGGAAACTCCATTAGAGTGAGTTTGAAGAAACGGGCTAACTTGAAGGTGTCAGCGTGAGCTAAGTGGACTGACTTGACACTGTGCTGCAGCAGCGGCGCAGCGGTTCTGCGGGACTTGCTAATTGGATGGTAATTAATGGAACGGAGGCTGATAAATACCTTTGTGAGCAGGCTTGTCAAGGACGTGGAAGTGAAGGGGGGGGTTAGAGACAGAGCAAGCTTAGGGACGGACACCTTTTCTTCATTGTGACAGCTAATCCTCATCCCTTCATCTGTCTCTTCCATTTCTAAATGAAACCGCTCCTCCTTCATCAGTCCTCTGCCTCCACCACACTCACTTCCTCCCCTTATCAGCGCCCCCCCCCCCCCCCCCCCCCCCCCGCTTATTCTCCCCTGGCCCAACTTCGCCCGTTACCATGGCAACACAGGGTAAAAAGAACTTCTCGTAGATTAAATCAAAGATTTTTGAAGCGCCGCAAATGTTACGTGTTCTTTTTGATCGCGTTCCTTGACTGCCGGACGATACTCGGCGTTCTGCCACAGACCGTGTCCGCGCATCCGCGTTGTGCTCGTCCAAAGAGGCGGAGCAAAACGCCGCCGCTGATTGGACTGTGAGGTTTCCTCTTCCTCTTCTTATTTTAAAGCTTGAGACCCACTCAAGGCCGGTTGGAGTGTGTCTGCCCTGAGACCCGGGAGGGAAAGGAACCCATCCTGGAGCCGGCTGACGTTACGGCGCTGCGGCGGCCCGTCTTCAAATGCGCCGCAGGTCACTGTAGGCCGCCGTGTCTTTAGCCGCTCCCTTTGATCACAATCACCACCTCGGTGCACTTTAACGCGTAGCTGGAAGCAGCTTGGCTTAAATAAACACCGGCTTTTGATTTTGCTACTGAGCCGACGACCCCAAGGGCAAACGAGGGGAGGAAATCAGCGGTATGGGCCTCTGACACCGGATACGCACGTGTGTGACGCAAATCGGGTGCAAGACTGGCAACGATTCCACAAGTGAACAGCATTTCACACTTCTTTTTCAGACTGGATTTTACGGTCTTCCCAGGAAAAACTTTGCTCGCCCGTTCATTTGTTTGTTTGTTGGCAGCAAGAGGAGGCCGGAACTCATCGGAACAGCCGTTTATTACACTCAAATTTCATCGCGACAGCATCGATTATAAACCATTTGTTCTTCCCGGCGACACGATGCTTCAGCGGCTAGCTATCGTCCAGCTATCAGCGATAACGGATGGAAATTCCTCTTGGTTCTGGGAACGATCCCTCGTCTGGGGTGTAGAGAACCTGTGTGACCAAGCTAGCGAGCAAATCTGACACGAGGAAATGAGTTTCCAGGTTATCAGACAGGCCCTCAGAAACCCGGGTTGGCCTAAATCGCCCCAGATTTAACAGATTCTGAGGCGGCTCTTGGACTCGAGGCTCACTAAAGTCCGTTAACCCGGAACAGCACGGCTGACAGAGGTGGGTACAGTTGGTCCCGCGTGCGCACATGCTCAGTGTGTGTGTGTGTGTGTGTGTGTGTGTGTGTGTGTGTGTGTGTGTGTGTGAACCACGTGAATGAATCCAGACCTGGGCAACGGCGGACTGGTTTAAAAACTCCATCTGGATTCTCACGTCCGCTTGGAACCAAAGTACTAAAAAGGCGAGTTTGTTGTCAGGAACATGGCTGGGGGGTGGGATGGGGGTGTATGGGGGTGGGGGGTGTGGGGGGGCTGCTGGGGGAGGTCACCTCAGCCCTCCCCAGAAAACAACTGTCACTTGTCCATTTTGCTCGGTGCAGATGAGTGACGGCAGAACCGGGCTGGCACGCGAAGCTCTCACCAGGCTGAGCGCGTCCCTCCCTCACACTTGGATGAGTCCTGAAGGTTATAGAGTGTCCCCCCCCCCGGCAGCGTGGCGGTGGGTTCACGCGTGTGCACGCACAAGTGATGGCGGAATCCCAAGAGAGAGGCTGGAGCCCCGACAAGAGAAAGCCATCAGCCGGCAGAGGGGCCGCCTCGGGGGGCGCCTTCCGGAACCCATAAGTTCCTTTTAGAGAGGGAGAATCTTCGCCGAGGGGGTGGGAAACGCCACCTCCGTTTCCTTAATGCACACATTATTTATGGCAACATTGCAGAACTAAGTCCTCCTCCGTGGCCCCCCTGTATCCTGAACAGCGTCGGGACTCCACAGACGGTCTCGCCTGTGGACGACGGTGCAGCGGCGGGTGATTTACGAGGTCGGCACTCACAAAAATTGCACCTAATGAATTGTATCTGCGCTGCCTGGATTCCCCCCCCCCCCCCCCCCCCATTTTACTGCCTTTGTTCAGTGCAGGTTAACAGTCACAAGAGCACCGATCAATGCTGGGGGGGTTAATGAGTAAACAGGAGGATGAGAAGATAACGGATTGGTGCTGCAGCGTGTTCTCAGGTGAACCCCCTGATCTCTGCTCCCATGGAGGCCCAGGTCTGGGGGTCCGGAGGTTTGGGGGTCTGGGGGTCCGGAGGTCTGGGGGTTAGGGTTAGGACCTCCAGACCTTCGGAGGTCTGGCGGTCCGCAGGTCTGGGGGTCCAGAGGTTTGGAGGTCCGGGGTCCGGAGGTGTGCAGGTCTGGGGGTCCGGAGGTCTGGAGGTCCGGAGGCCCGGAGGTCTGGAGGTCCGGAGGCCCGGAGGTTTGGAGGTCCGGGGTCCGGAGGTGTGCAGGTCTGGGGGTCCGGAGGTCTGGAGGTCCGCGGGTCCGGAGGTCTGGAGGTGTGCAGGTCCGGAGGTCTGGAGGTCTGAAGGTCCGGAGGTCCAGGGGTTGGCTTCCTGTATCCTTCTGTGGCCCTGCGGGATAACATATAATCCCGCCCTCCACGCGTGTCAGCAGCTCCACGCCAAGGCGAATGGATCCGACGCCATTCCCGCTGCTGCTGACGTGTCACGCCGTTTAAATGGTTGGGAAAAAGGGGGGGGGGGCACCTGGGACTCCTGGGATGAGCAAAGGATGGGAGGAGAGTGGAGAGAAGAGGAAGAACAGCGCTCGGTCCGATGCTGTCGTTATTTTCACAGGTCTTTACGACTTAATTTAGAGGATGAGAGATAAAACAAGCAGGGTGTCGGCGCTCCGGGGGCTGAGATGAGTTAGCGAGGCTCCCCGAGCTGTCAGAGCTCGCCGCCACCGCGGCGTGGAGGGATCAGAGGGAGAGGAGTCAGGGAGGAGGAGGAGTCAGGGAGGAGGAGGAAGAGGAGGGTTAATAAGGCGAGTTTATTTAGCTCAACATCGCTCTTTAACTTCGCTCCGCATGTCAGCAACGGCGGCGGAGGGCCGGGATTCCTCGAACGGACCGACAGGCCTCAAGCTGCCGTCGGCGCTTCGGCTGTCAAAGGTATGAAACAAGCCCCCCCCCCCCACAATGCTCGGCGTGTGTTTGTGTTGCTCGCCACTGTGATGGTGTCACACTGATATGGGTCCCCCCCAGGCCTCCTCTCTGTTCACTCTCCCTTTTTGTCCCCTCGCTGGTATTTGAATTGGGAGCACACATGCGTGCGGAGGGAGGGGGGTTGGGGGGGATGGTGGTGGGTGGGGGGGGGCTCAGTAATTAAAATTCTGTTCGGCGTGACGACGCTGTTTCATGCCTCATTTTTCCGGTGTCACACGTGGGACGAATGCGGGATGCGAGCGCGGGCTGCAGCAGCAGGTGGAGCTCAGGCCGATGTGCGCCAGCAACATCCGACTGGGGGGGTGAGGAGACCTTCCTCCTGCCCGTGGCCCCCGCTGACGGGAAAAAAAGAGCGTGTGTGTGCGAGCGTGTGTGTGTGTGGGTTTTTTTTCCCCCACTGCTCGCTAGCATTGTGTTGACTCTGTGATGTGTTTACTCGACGAAAGCAGAGGGGGGGGGGGGGGGGCGACACCGGGGCCTCCTGGGATGTTTTCCAGAGAGCTTGTCAGCTCCTGTCACTCAGTCACAGCCCCCCCACCCCCCTCCCCTCACCGTCCCTGTTCCCAGCTCTGGTCGGCCCCTGGAAAACAAAGGCGGCGGCAGCATCCAAGGGGACCATCGCTCCACCAGTGTTTAACCTCGGCTACATCTTCCCGCTGCCTCCTCCTCCTCTTCCTCCTCCTCCTCTTCCTCCTCCTCTGCTTCATCAAAGCATTTCTGGCTATTTTGTTTTGCAGCTCCGCTGAGAGTTATTGCTCGCGACAACAATCACGGTCGTTTATTTTCTCTCCGCAGTCCCGGACTCTGTATGCACGCCGGGCTAGCGTCACCCTATGATATCCAAGCGCTCTCCATTAAATATGCATGAACCCTGGAGATGAAAATTAATTTTGGGAATGTTCTCTCCCTCTTTTTGCCCTCGCTCTCCCTTTGAATGTTGAAATATGCCTTCGTCTGCCTTTGTGTCAGGCTGGGACTTTTCTTCCCACCGCTATATGGTGCTACGCTATATGGTGCTACGCCATATGGTGCTACGCCGTATAGCTAAAGGGCTAAAGGGCCGACGGAAACCCATCCGGCCACGGTACACTGTCGTAGGAAGCGAGTTTTCAGAGGTTCGCCAAGGTTTCAGCAAGTTCGCCCTGAGCCGTTATCGTCATGAATATTTAGGGACATAAAAATGTTAAAATATTATTGTGAATTATGCATGTATGGAGCGGAGATAGATATCTGCAGGAGGACACTGCGGGCTTTATATTTGTGCTACATGATCATGCTCATCCCTGCTCACAGCGGACCTTCAGACTCCAGACGCACATGTGGGGGCTGTTCCGGCGTCTGTGCTCCTGCTCGCTTAATTCCAGTATTCCTCGGCGAGGAGCGCGCAGAAGAGCGAAAAACTTCAAAAAAAAAAAAAAGCAGCACAGACACAAACAGGCGTGGTGAGCAGGCTGTGTGGGAGGTGGAAGCAGCACAGGTTGAAGGAGAAAATAGGTGCCGCTGTAAGTAGCATCCAAGAAAAGTCGCTCTTTCTGCGGCCCTTTGATGAAGCCGACGCCAGTTGCAACCGCTAGCTCTATTCCAGTCGCACGGTTCTGAGGTTTTGTAGGTGAATTCCTCAAAAGAGAAGGAGTTCAGGCACATTAGCTCGTGTGGATAGCATCACAGCAAAACGGGTCTGTGTGTTAAATGCTGTTAGCTGCGCTGATATGTCAAATTAGCATAAAGCCTGAGTCTGATTGCTGGATTCCTTCGCTGCCAACTTGTCCTCAATGACATGGAAATGCTAACAGATGAGGATAATGATCCAAAACCAGGCATTGTGAAAACAGTCTGGAAAACATGGTGCAGGTCTACGTGGGCGAAGCTTCAAAACGGGACTGATTGTATGTTCAGGACCGCTAATTTAAGGTTATTTCTGTCATGGCAGGTGCATAAACTCTTCTGATGTGTTCATCACCACCATCTGCTGTTCGTTCACGCACACCTCGTTGATCCACAGTGAAGGATCGTCTCCTCGCTGCTTACGAACACGCCTGCTTAAGCCGTCGCGTTGGCGTTGGCGGCGGCGTGCGACACCCGAAGGTTTCTGCCGCCTCCAGGAAATGACCACTCAGCAGGAGAAGAACCACCGGCCTCTTTAGAAGCGGCGTGCAGCCACATCTGCATATCTGCATCTTTCATGAGCTGTTGGTCAATGCTCGATCTATACCGTAAAGGTCTGTGTGGTCAAACGAGTGTGTGCCTGTTCTCACTTTCTGTACATATGCAGTACCAAAACGCTCTACCGGTGAGACGGGGCGCTTTTTGCTGGGGCTCTGACCTTCACAGAACTGTTGAGGGTTAAAACTTGAATTTAGGGTTGGGGGGGGGGGGGGGTTAGGGTCAAGGTCGGGGGCTGAGTAACGTATTAGGTCTGTGAAAGATAGGAATGTGAAGATGTGTGTGTGTGTGTGTGAGCGAGAGACTGGATATCTACTGCTGGTGCTGCTGGTTCTTACTTTGCAGACTTGAAATCCAAAATTGCATCGAATAAATGAGGTGTGTGTTACGGCAGCAGCTGAGTAAACAGACGTGAGCAAATCCACAAACACGGACGGGTCCCGGGTCTATTTATAGAAGCACCACTGGTCCTGGAGGAGGCAGCACGCGACGGTGGGGTGAGGATAACACCCCCCCCCCCTCGGCTCCCCCTCTTGTTCCGGGCCATCTCGGCTGGGAGACGTGGGTGAAATCCACCAAAGAAGCTGGGAGAAGTGAGGGAGCGGATGGGACGAGTCCGGCGCCAACGCAAAAGGGCGGACGACTAATCATCTGTCTGAGAAATCGAGTGGTCCAGCTTCTGCTTGGCAGCAAATTAACACTCTCACCTGGGTCTCTTTATCATCTTTATTGCTCCTGCTAGTGTCATTTGTTTCAGCCAGCTCAATATTAGCCGTGGTGGACGGCGCCGCCGTCCTTATCAGGGAAACTTTGATTACGGAGTAAGTAGCCTTGAGCTTTGCCCTTGACCGGGGCTAATTTTTCGTCCGGTGACCCCCCGACATATCGCGGTGCAGTCCTCCGTTCAGGCAGCCGATCGCTCCGGATGCTGGGCACCAGATGAGCAGGTGGAGCCCGGCAGAGGGGTGCAGACGCGCACAGACGTGTGTTCGCGCTGACAAACAGGTTTAAGGCCTGGACCTGCTCTCAAGGCGCTTTGAGCTATTCCATGAATGTCACGACGCTAGTGGCAGGAAGAGCACGTCAGCCGGTAAGAAGGAGGCTTTTCTCGTTCGGCGTTCCCCAGACAATGGATCCAGGAAGACAGTCTGCCGCGCGCACGTGGCATCTGGTGCACCAGACAGCCCTGCATGTCAATGCCGAGTTAATATTATTATCGCGCACCGCGAGCGACTTCACATGTTAGCGAGCGTTCTCTCAAATTAATGTCGCTCCCATTAAAGCCGCCGTCTATTTTGTGTCACGGGCGGGCCCTCGCTCGGGCGCACGAGGGACGGGTTTGGAAGCATGCGCGCGGCGCCGATGACCTCGGGGGGGAGAGCTGCAGCTACACCCTCGCTCCCCGATCCTCTCCAAGCAGCCGCGGGGACACGAGGGGCAGGAAATGATGATCCGGGCTCGTTTATCACGAGAACCTCAAACGCAGTGATGGAAATCTGTCCCGAGAAATGTCAGGAAGATATTAACTCCAATACATCACAGCAACCCCCCCGATGCTCGATCCCTCCGATGGTCAGCGGGCGGCGCCGCAGCTCGGCCCAGCCATCAAAAGGGACAGAGAACAACATCCCAAAACATCGACGTGCGAATTTTCCATCTGCGCCGCCGCCGTTCATTACATCTGTCTGATCTAAATGAAGGGTGGGAGAAGAGGTGGGGGGGGGGGGGGGGGGGGGGGGGGGGGGTTGAGGGAAATTGCCTTTTCATGTAGATTCCACTAATCGCTTCCCCGAACAAAATAGTGCCGACTTGTACTAATAAGTAAGTCGGGGCTCAGTGGACAGATAGCGTGAGACAGCGCGGAGGCTAATGGAATCCGGGGCTCTCCACGCCTCCGTGGGTGTCTTAATTGTCAAAAAGAGACTCTCGCAGGAGCGCTTCGCCACTCGCCTACCGGATTGCAGGAAAGCCTAAATTGGAGTGCGACTCGGCCGGGCTTGTTTTAAGCCAGAGCTTCTCCGGCGGATGCGGCTCAAATCCCTCGGCCGCCGTCTGGGAACAGGCCGCCGCGCTTCCCGCTCTGGCTCCCGCAGAGTCCGCTGTCTAAAATCTATAACTTCTTCTTCTCTGCTTTCCATCCCGCTTGCCCTCCTGGCTCATTTCCGGGCGCAGGCGGGCATAAACACTCACTCACACGTGCGCGCGAGCTGAAATCCCATTCGTGTTGCTTTTTTCAGTCTGATGCGGCGGCAAACGTGTAATAACACCGCGGCGGAGGTGTCGTTAGCATCGCCGCCGCTCTTTGCTGGCTGTGACAGCGGGACAACTTTTGCACGCCGCCGGTTCATTAGCAGATTGGGCTGCTCGGGCCTCCACGTGAGAGAGAAAATGTGCTTTTAATCTAAAAAAGGTCAATGCGCGCCGGCTATTTCGGAGCTTCACAGCGAGCTCATAATTGGGGCCTTGTCTGAAGACAGTGTTGGATTAAATGAAGACAAAGTTGGCGAGCGCGAGGCTGGCCTTTGAAGCGAGTCGGGGAGTTAGGACCTTTGCTTTGCAACCTTTAATCAGTCCAATGAGATCGGATTTGCATGTGATTGTGGAAGAAGAGGAGGTGGGGCGGAGATGAAATGGTAATGAGTATTGATTACCTGTGGGTATATGACCCAGCTGTCTCCCTTTTGCATTCTTAAATCAGCCCAAATTACCGGAGCCGCTAATTTCATGTTCGGAGTCGCACCGCCGGCATGAAAATTCCTCCACGGCGAAGCGAGAACCGGCAGGAGGTCCGAGGAAATGATGGCGAGGCTGAATTAACCACAGCGGTGTAAGTTTAGGACACTAATTATACTCCGTGGCTCTAAGGGGAGCTAAGGTGATTCAGACTGGGCTGTTGCTGCGATATGGTCTGAGCCAGACATGGATGCATGCAATCACGGCCTTTTCCGACAGAATAAAGGTCCATTTAGGCAGGAAGAAGCAGCCCAATTACATGTATACACAATTAATACACCCATGGGAAATTGAAATTTTTACTCAATGATAAGATTAATTCCTAATTATGGTGACAGACACGCACACACGCGCGCGCACATTCACACAAGGCCTCACACACTTAATCTACTTTAGTGGATTTAAGCCACCGTGTACTGAAATTGTGAGGAGCAAGTGGACAGCAAGTGATGGAGGGAACGAGCGTCACAATGCACCCGGTGAACCCCGCGCAGCAGAGCCGAGGCGGTGCTCTGCCGCCACCTGCTGGTCGGTGGAGGTACAACACCGTGAAGAGGGGGTGGAGGCTGCGGAAGAGACGACCGGAAACGAGTGGGAGCGGAAGAAGCGGCTTTTCAGTGACTTTTGATTTTAACTGTATCAATTTTAGATGGTTTTGTTTGGCCCATCACCATTCTTTCTTGTCTGGCAGCTTGTTCCTCTTATGTGGCAATTTGTTGTCACCATGGTGATCATCCTTATCGTCTCAACTTTGTGTTACTATGGGGCGGTCGCCTGTTGTATCCATTAATATGTGTTAAAATAGCTTTAATATAACTAGTAATGACAGACACTGTTGGTTTCGTCTTTCAAGTCTCTTTTATTCTCTGGGAAAGTCATTTATACATCTAACATGTGCAGTAGGACAGTCACCTAGTACAGCAGTGCCTACACTTAATAACAGATCCAAGTTAACGAGCAAAATAAACAATGTTAAAAAGATAAATACTATGGTCAGTGTCCGAGAATACGCTGTTCTTTTAGCTGGCAGCAGCAGGACTGCATCGCATCAGTCTCACATAAATACGCTGAACCTTCACGGCGGTTCTGGACAGACGCTCGCGTGGGTTTTTGAGCCGACTCTGTCCTCGTGCCTTTCTGGATCAGAGCCCGGCCAAACCGCTGCGGACACAGAAAGTGCAATTTATAAAACAACAGTGACACTAGACATCCAGGACACACGGATGCATGACGGACAGGCTGAGTTTTAGGTGTGCAACAGTGTGTGTGTGTGTGTGTGTGTGTGTGTCTAACGCTGCAGAGGCAGAGGTCACCATTCAGGAGGACCGAACAGCAGGAGTGATATCGGAGGAAACGACAGGAAACAAAGGCGACACTGGGCCCGACGGAGGCCATGTCCGGGGGAAGGCGGCGCCGTGCTGTCCCTCACATGGCTACCGAGGCGTCCAGCTCTTTAGGCCGGTTGTGGACGACGTGCTCCAGCTGTCCTGAGTCCGACACGTCGTAACTGGTTTTGTACTTGGCCAGGATCTTCATCAGAGGACGCAGCTTCAGCCACCACTGCTCTTTAGGGATCCTGTGACTTCAGACAGAAGAGCATCATCTGACCTCTACGGTCCGACCTACAAAGAAAATACAGCAAATTTCTGGCTTAAAATACTTACATGAAGTCAGTCTCGCCCTTGAGTTGCACGACGGGTTGGAAGACCAGAGCCCTGCGACGCATTCCCAGCAGGCAGCAGGAGTCCTCGCTGTTGGCAAAGACGCGTCCTGCGAGGGGACACAACACGGCGTCAAAGAGACGGACACGTGGGGAAGGACAGAAGGGTCCCCCCACACAGAGGGGCAGCCAACAGATGTTTGTGGCGCTTCTTCAAGCGGCTGTAATCTTGAAGAATAAAAATAGGATGAAGGGATCTACAGGACGACAATGAGGCGGAGCAGCACCGAGACAAAAACGGGTGACACGTCTGCAATAAAAAGCAGCATTAAAAGACATCATACATGAGGGGGAGATGCAAACCAAATGGGTTAATGTGCATGTGCTCATTCATTTACAACGCGACTATGTGAAATAATAACCGTCTTTCTACAAAGTGGCAGACAGACGAGTGAAGCGGAGTGTAAAGATAAAGATGGTCGTGGAGCCGGCGTGACAAAAACAAAAGGTTTACCTTCATCTTATGTCATCCACGTGTAGGAAATAGAAAAAAACAAACAAAACAAAGAGCAGTTTTAACTCAAAGTCTGGCCTGGACTCATGCAGGGTGGTCTCACATCAGCCGTCGCATCGTCGCGTGGCAATCAACACATTCACTCGGTGAATGTACATAAAGAGTCGATACGGCACTTTTGAGGGCGTTAGTGACGCGGCGGCAGAGCGTGCGGTCGCGTCGCTGCAGGTTCAGAGGGACAGCAGGTGGTCTGAGGGGGACAGAAGAACAAACCTTGTCTGAAGGTCTCCCCCAGCTTCCTGGTCACCCACTGCATGGCCTTGGCAGAGATCTTGGTGCCAAAGTTACGGTCAAATGGAGATGGAGCGCCGCCCTATTGGACAGTGTGACATTTACTGCAGGGCCTTCATACTGGTGCGTATTGACGATGCAAACACAAAGAAAAGGTTGGACGGATATTCCTGACAGGGGAGGGAATGTGTGTACCTGCTGCATGTGTCCCAGCACATTCTTCCTGCAGTCAAACACTCCTTTACCCTCCTCAGAATACAGCTGGTAGATGAAGTCAGTAGTGTAGTTTTCATTGGAGTTCTCGTTCCTAAGGGAAGAAAATGAATTTAACAATTGCATCTTCTTCTGTCGTCATATTACACTGATGTGGCGCGCCGATGCCCCCTAGCGGACTGCAGACTAAATTAAAGCTTCTCAAATGAATGTTGGAAGTGGAAACTGAGCTGATTAATGTGTGAACACTTGGCTTGTAAACTGCTGACAACAGCAGTAAATCTGCTCTGTACAAGCAGCTTAATGATCGCGCACAAATGGAGGAAATGCAGCTGTAAAACGCGACCTAAGAGTGGGATTTAAGCAGCTCTTACAGTACCTGAGCACCAGTCCTCTTTGGATGCTGGTCTTCATTTTCTCTGTCAAGTGTTCAACGTTGGCCTGTGGGAGGGAAGGGTGTCAGTAACGTGGCCCAGTAAAGGCTGTCGCGACTGACGTTTATCACCTGCAGATCTCTGATGTCAAACGGCTCCTCGTAGATGTAGGCGGCGTCGGCTCCGGCGGCCAGGCCCCCGACGCTGGCCAGGTACCCGCAGTAACCGCCCATGGTCTCGATGATGAACACGCGCCTCTTGGTTCCACTGGCCGACTGCTTGATGCGGTCGCAAGTCTGATGCGGTCAGCGCACATAAGAGAGTCAAACAGCTGCCTCAGCGTGCGCACGAGGCTTCACACCACAGACCAATGCAGGTAGGTTCAGAATGTTCATATAAACCCAAGCGAAAAAGATGCACGTGCAAACAGGAAGTCCCGCACATCTGCCTTTAAAAGCTCTCATAAGGCTGGGATCGGCGTGGGGCTGTCCTCTCTTACCTCCACGATAGCGTTGAGGGCGGTGTCTGCCCCAATACTCAGATTGGTGCCGGGTACATTGTTACTGATGGTGGCGGGCACCATACACATGGGTATGCAAAACTCCTCGTAGGTGGCGCGAGCCTCAAACAGCTGCAGCAGACTCTCAAACGCCTGAAGCGGCAGCACATGGAGATGTGTTAGAGCCACGAAAGGCCGGTCACCGACAGAGAGAGGGCAAATCTCTCTCTGGTGGAGCGCAACCTGCCTTTCCGGCTCCTTCCGCGTGATAGTGGCTGATGGCTTCCCTTTGGCGGAGGGAGGACGGGACACAGACGAGGGAGGGCGGAAGCGAAAAAAGGGGCTTCTCTGTGTTTGTGGGGATCGGCCAGACAAAGTAGCCCGTCGGGGCGGCCAGACTGGACTCCCTTCAGAGAGTCGGGGGTTCGTTTGTGTGGAAAAGTTCTGATTCTTTAATAAATCTGGAAGACATATTGGCTGAATGTGACAGTGACGGCGCAGATAACATGGTCTCTGGCAACACACACAACTGGAGGAGGAGGAGGAGGAAAAAACACGAAGAAGATGGTGGTCGAGGGGTCAGCAAGCGGGGGCGTAGCAGGGTGAAAGCCAGGCAGAGCAAACATGGTGGCCACTGTGCTCATGCACCTCACAGCCTGCTGGCAGCTACCTTACCTGAGCTGGACATTAATCACACGATGTAGAGACAAGGAGGGAGTCCCTGTCTTTTCTGTCCGTCTAGAATCGTGTGTGTGTGTGAGGTGTGTGTGCGCACGCCTATTAAAAACATTCGCCAGCCTCATCACTTACAGAAGTGATGGCGTTCAGGGCCGTGTCAGCGCCGATGCTGAGGTCTGAGCCCGGGACATTGTTGGAGACGGTGGATGGGACCATCACCATGGGAACACAGAACTCTTCATACTTCCCGCGTGCTGTTAACAACTCCAGCAATGACAGGAAGCCCTGCAGGGCAGAGCCAAGGGCTTTAGCGTCCATAAGGGGGGGTTGGGTATTGTGGGGGGGGGAGGAGGTGCAGTGGTGGAAGAGCGGTGCCATAAGGAAACAGTAGAGGGCGCCAAAAGGAAGAGAGCCACGTCTATCACACCGGACAGCAGCCAAACAGACAGGTGCCACTCCACATCCTCTGCTCACACACACACACACACACACACACACATCACAGGAAAACACTGTAAAGCTGGTGATGAGCACCATAACAGGAGTGAGTGAAATGGCTGGAAAAAAAAGCAGGTTTCCATTAAAACCATCCAACAAACACATCTAAACTCTTGTTACTCTTGAGGTTTTTTATAGACATGGAGTATATATATATATATTAGAATGGTGCTGCTCTGTCTTTATTTAATGCAGCATGATGGTTCTATGTAGATGATGGTGTAAAGGATGGCGGGCTCATATAAAGTAGGGTGACATTGTAACCCCACAGCGCAACGACAGGAGCGGCCGGTGGCGACGTACCTCAAATCCGCCCACAATAAGCAGAGCATTAATGTTGTGCTGTCGCATCTGCGCAGCAATTTTGTCGACGTGCTTCGCAGGAAGGGTCCTGAAGAAATGAGAGGCAGGAAAAGGCGACAGGCTCAGTGATCGGACGGCAGCAGGTGAAACGTCTCTAATAACTGACTCTTAATGCGTGTGTTGCTGTGTTCATGATCCAGGTTATGTGGATTTAAAATGATTCATCAAGCTTTTACCTTTTGGTCCCCAGTAGAGATCCACCCTGTCCTGTCCATCCTCCAACATCAGCCCATTTAATCTCCTTTATCTGAAACATTTGCACTCAATTAAAGGTCACTGTTGAAGCAAACTGTATTTTGGTTTATGCTGTGTAAACCTCTAGTTTAGTATTCTGTTTTTTCTAGATGGGGAAAGAAGAAATTGATCTAATACAGACAGGGATAGAAGCCCCCCCACCCCCCGCCTCAGCAGGACACTCGTGGATTGTGCAGTAATCCTGACGAATGGTCAGCTTGTTTGCATTATTGGAATCAGTTGACTCAGTAATGACTGGGATTTTCCACAAGGAAAAGGTGAGTGAAGAACCGGCTGTGCGGAAAATAACAAGTTCTCATGTTACAGCACAGTCTCAACCCCCCCCCCCGGCTCTGTTTTGTCTGTGACTTCCACTCCCCACCATCTATAGTCAAGGCATTGCTGCCCTCTAGCGGATCGTCGTGGTATAGCTTTGTGGTATACACAGACACTTGACTTTCCTCCCATTATAATTATGAAACAACATCTTACTAACAATAAATGTTTGTGTTACCTGGACATTTTTGAATGTTTATTGACATGTAAACACCAGAAAATGTCAGCAGCACTGAACCCACCTGTCCTTTGTAGAATCCCTCGAAGCCGTCACTGACGGCAAACACCTTGTGTCCCTCAGAGATTCCCACCCGGACGGCTGAACGGACAGCAGCGTTCATGCCCGCCGCAGGAGCGCCCACGTTCAACACAGCCACATTGAAGTTGCTCTGTGGGCACAAAAACAAACCAGACAGCTCATGCAATTTTAATCAACAATGATTCCTCTGTGCTCAATTATAAGGTCGTCCGACGGGGACGGGGACGGGGGGTCACGATGACAAATGGGGTCTGAAGCCCCAAAGCGAGCTGTCCTCGCGTCACCCATCACCAGTGCGAGACGTCTGTGCTGTAGCAACAGGCGCCAGAGCTCCAGTTAGGGATGAATAAGTCATGGTGGGGAGCTGGCCGCCATCTGATACCACAGCTCGCTGAGCCCTGTGGGTCTGGTGTGAAGCCCTTGGCTTTAATTATGGCCCACGCTGAAACAAAGGTGAGGCTGTGTGTGAAACACCTGACAACAGGAGCACCTAGATGAGAGCAGGTGCATCATTGTCATTCAGCAGATCCTCAGGACCGATTGAGAGTAAAAGGTCCACCTGCTGGGGCTCCTTCAATTCTCCGAGGTGACCTTTGACCTCCAGGCAGAGGTGACTTACATGAGGCAGGTCGGACTCTGGTTTACGATGAGCCAGGAGCTTGTAGGTCTTTAGGTTGTTTTCAAAACTCCTGTAGATGGAAAGTCATCGTGAATGAATCTGTACCATCTCTGTCAGGAGGGGTTTCGCACCGATTCCCCGTTCCTACCTGCCTCGAAGCTTCACCGCCTCCTCGAACCGCTTCTCGTCCATTGCCTTCTGGACCTCCTGAGTCTGAGGAAAGCACAATCTATAATGAGATCTGTTATGAGAACATGTGCTGCATGTGAAGAGGGCAACCTTCATAATAAAACAACACCAAAAGCTTGTCTTTTTCTTCCATGCTGTATCTATCAGCCTTGGCTTCCAGGTCCAGGACCTACCATCTCCACACACTCCATCAGAGGCAGTCGCACCGACTGGTTGCCGCACAGCGAGACCACGCAGGCGGGCGTGTTGGCTGTGGTCTCCAGGAGGGCGAGAACCGCCTCCACGCCCATACGACTGGCCTGGGCACAGAGCAACAACCGAACATTTAAACGCTGGTACTAGGGCACGGACTGGGCGTAAACGTTACCAACAGAACCCGCGGGACGGGAAAACATTATAGGCGTGGAAGACCAGGACAGAATGAGAAAGTAGGCTTCAGGTTTTAGCTGGTGGCTCACAAACAGGAACCAATCTGCTGGACTCTCGCTGTGCAGCAGCGCTTCACACGCTGAGCCACAAATCTGTTAATGTGCTTAACCTCAAAGCCGAGTCCAGTTCTCCTCAGACACACGGGATAACATGGCAAGCGCTCTGTGCTGCTAGTTCCTCCCAGTGTACCTTTACCCGGATCCCACGGCAGACGCGTCAAGAGGCTGATGTCTCTGAGGTAACTCATCGTGACTGACTTCTCTCTAAAACCACAGCTTCCCAGTTTGAAAGCAGCCTAAAGATGACCCTGTTGACCTACCAGGATGCGGTCAAAAGCAGAAGGGGTTCCTCCTCTCTGCACGTGTCCCAGAATGGTCACTCGTGTGTCAAAACCCAAATTTTTGACAACAAGCTGGAAGGATAGAAAAGAAAAGGTCATCGTGGGCATTTGCCTCTCCTCTTCTCAACTATTACAAAGCTAACAGATCACGGGAGGGAATCATGCACAATAAACCTCTTCTCTCACAGAATCAAACTGGGAAGTGAAAAGATGGGAGAGGCACACCACAGAAACCAGTAGAAAATGCTAAAGAAAAGGGGAAACAGAAAAGCACAAGCAAGCCATTCTAATTTTTCAGTCATGTTAGCTCTTAGCTTGTCGGTAACATCACAGGAGGTCGTGCTTAATGAAATCAGAGCCCGGATTTTACGGGAGAAAAAAAACCCAAAGAAACAGCTACAAATGTTGCGAGGTCTGAGCACACGGTGTCACGACGTTGTCAACCACAAGACCCACACAGCTTTGTGAAGCAGAAATCAATACAGGACATTTGACTTGGCAAATGTCTGCGTGGGAGGTTTTAGTTTTTACTCTAGCTGGAGAAGGTGGTGAAAGCCGTCTTACCAAACTATAGCGTGCACCCGACAGAGCACTTCAGAGACACAGAAAGTCAAAGCCACACCAGGGCAGCAGTACAGTGGTAGAGGTCATACAGTCGAGGTGGGGAACCGCCAGACTTTCACCCGAAGCTCCGTACTTACATCCTTGATATAGTCAGTGGTAATGGGCGTGTTGCTACGATCAATCGCCCCTTCGGCTACAATTATGACATTCAGCCTTTTCTTCCCTGCTCGGTTCTACGGGGAGGGGGTTGGAGGTGGAGAGAAAACATGACAGAAAAACTCAGACTGCGGCTGCGACGTGGGCTTTCAGAAGCATGGTGGCCAGGTGATGCAAGCAGAACCCAAGAGGGCGCATTTGAATTTGGGACGAAGGCCGTCAGCGCCCCGCCGTGGAGCCAGGCTCTGAGAGGAAACGCACGATCCGTTTTGTTGCTCGTCAGGTGGGTCTCCATGCTTCTGGCTTCCCCTTTCTTTCTGCTGGGGTACTCACATCCTTGACAAAACTAGACGTTATAGGCTTCCCGTGCCTGTCAATGGCGCCCTCTGCTACTATGATTATGTTCAGCCTCGTGCCCCTGGAACGGGTCTGAGCCGTGACATGATTGTAAAGCAGAAACTTGGATTAAAGGAGATAAAGCTTCCGTGTCAAAAATGAATTTGCGTCTGTAGTGAGGACTCGCTCCTTTAAAAGTCCGGCAACTGTTTCGGAATAAACGGGAACGTTAAACCAAGTGATAACAGCCGGCACATCCGGGTGAGTCATGTTTGATCTGAGGAAAAATATGAGATTATGTTACCGCAGAGAGCTTTTGACACATCTTGTCCTCCCAGCCGTCCTCTGGAGGCATTTCTGGAATCAAGACCCAGTCGGCTCCACAGGCCAGAGCACTCACCAGAGCCAGGTAGCTGAGAAGGAAGCATGAGGAGCTGAATGAGGAGCTGATCATCATCTGTGTCTCAGAACAAACAGGACAGTTCTTACCCACAATGCCTGCCCATCACCTCCAGCACGAAGGTCCGCTGGTGACTGAGGAACCGGAGGAGACGGTGAGAAGCGAGCGGAAGGATTACGTCCTATGTTACACGAGACTCACCTCTGGGCCGTCGTCATGATGGCGTCGACCACCTCGATGATTCTGTGCAGCGCCGAGTCCGTCCCGATGGTCATGTCGGTTCCGCAGAAGTCGTTGTCGATGGAGCCAACCATGCCCACGATGTGGAGGGCCGAATATTTCTGAACCGAATCCTGCTCGATCAGGCCTGGAAGGATCAGGGCGCTGGGGTTAATCCAGTTCCTCCAGTTAGCATCCCCGCTGTGTTTCTACTATAAGTACGGACTACACTCTACATGTTGACAAAATACAACAAGCAGGAAGTAACCCTGAACTGTCTGTGCTGTAGGATTTTGAAGGAAAAGTAAGTTTAGGTTTCAGACTTTCTGACCGTGAGAATCGGTATGAGATTCCCTTTTGTTTGTTTACAAAGCGAGTCAATAAAACCCAGAAGGGGGGTAATCCCAGAAAGTGGCGTTCCCACACTACCCTGCTCCACCAGCTCGGTCAGCAGCCCGCTCCATTCCTCCCTGAACAGGTTGGCTCCCGTCAGGCTGCCGTCTCCGCCGATCACGCACAGATTGGTGATGCCGCGCTGCACCAGGTTGTGAGCGGCCTTCAGACGGCCCTCGTGGGTGCGGAACTCTTTACAGCGGGCGCTGCCGATCACAGTTCCACCCTGACGGGGACGCAAACTTCATTCAGCTCCGCGTCAACAGACGCAGCGCACGATATGAGAGTGTCTGAGGTGTTGCTCACCACTTGTAGCATGCTGGAGACACTTTCCCACGAGGCTTCTCTGATGTTGTCTCCACCGTCCACCATGCCCTGATATCCCTGGGGAGAAGAGGACAATAAGCATTGAAAAGGACCCCGGGTTAGATCAATCCTAATGTCACCGTTAGCAACACCAGGATCAGGTGGCGTCAGCGTTCTAGGATTGATCCTGTAGGGTTGCAATTAACTGTTATATGGTCCTGAGGCCCCCTGGGGGCAGGAATACATCTGTTAGGAGCAGAGCCAGTTATGTAACCACGCACGTCAGAGGAGGCGCAGATGTGCAACGAGCACATGACTCAGCCGGCATTCCACTGATGTCCTTTATGCTGTTATTTGAATGCATCGATATTATGCAAAGTCCATTTAAATGCGATGGTGCGGTGAAACGGCCTCTCCTCGTTGTTTCATACCAGATACCTGCTCTTAGAAAACACCTGAAAAAGGTGCGTAAGGCTAAAGGAGAGAGGATTTCTTTTATTTATCACGCAGGCAGTGAGAAATGCTTTAATTCTGAGTGATAATGTTTAAAGGGCACATTAAGGGCAAATATTCTCCCCACATCTGCACAGATTCCTCGTTGCTGTTGTACTAATCGATTTATTCCAAAACGAGGAATATTCATTTCGGAATATTCAACAATCCGCCCACCCGTTGCCAGTTTTCCTGCTATTGCACAGGCGTAATAAACAGGTTCATGTGGTGTGAAGTCCTGAAATGAGTGCATCGCAGATGGTCGCCTCACCTCGTGAATAAAATATACTTTTGCTCCTACGTACAAGCCCATTCGGACGACAGCGCGAACAGCGGCGTTCATACCTGGAAGAAAAAGAAACAAAGAAAAGAAAGAAGAGAGCAACAATCTCTTTAACAAGTGGTGCAGACATGGTTTTTGGGTTTATCGGCTTTAATTTCCTGTATTCTCTCCTGACTCTGAGCAGCAGTGTGCTGGTGTGTGTGAAGCACAGCCCATCATAACTTTGTGTTTCTCCCGTGCGGTTCTGCGCGCGGCAACCGCCATATTTGGTCAAGCGGTTTTTCCCCGCTCCTCCCACAGCTGCCAATGATTTTGCAGTTTTCCACTGAACTCAATAACCAACTAGGGGACAAGTGTGTGGCTGGAATGTCAACGGGAGGACAGTCTGAATGCTGACAACCTGAAGAATGGTCCTCACAACAGGAAGTTGGCAGGGCAGAGTAGATAAACACGTGATGAGGTTGGTTTTTTCTCCCCTCTGCACAAACTGGTGAATACTGCAGCTCCAACAGCAACCAAGAAATGCTGTTACCAAGCAACACAGAGGTTTCGGCTATAAAGGACCATGTTGAAAGTAGAGATAGGAAAATGAACATGTTGAATGTCCCGGGAAGTGTTTTTCCTCCAGAAAAGGAGAGTAATAAAACACCAAAGTGTCCAAAACCTGTAAACAGTCAGTCCAGTGTAACGGAACACAAGCCTGGGGAGCTATTGTCTGATTACATAACCCAACTGAGCAGCCTAATCTCTAATCAGAGGGGACAGAGGAGGGAGGCCCAGGCAGGAGAAGGGAGAACGGCGTGGGGAATGGCTGTTCGAGTAAAAGGTTAAAGATTATCTCCAAAAATGCAGCAGCTGTGTTTTTCTTTCAGCAGTTCAGATGTGTTGGGGTTCATCCCTCGGCTCCTGGCGGACGTATTCTCAGACACGTCGGGTCGGGAGGGGAAAAAAGTCAAAACCAAGGCCGCATAATTCTGTGCGACATGACATTCAGCTCCTGTCAAGCATGGTGCAGCCTGATTGGTCGGTGCGGGGGCCAGCGCCACGTCTCTGCGTGAGGGCTAAATGTAAAGCCGCCGCAGCAACCTTCTCCCCACGCCGAGGCGTGCGTGAACTGGGCACGGCTGCACGTTTTCAGATGAGGGATGCAGAATGAAATAAAACCCGAGATGCATCACACGAGCACTAAATATGAAATGATAAGTGCGTCCTAACTGTTCACTGGGATGCTGCAGCTATTGTGTAAGACCGCGCATGTGTCTGTGCTGTCAATGTGCCGCTTTACGTGGTCGGTGAACACGTGACTAAGGGTTTCCTCTGTGATGCAACAGCCCCTCGAGAGAGATGTGAGATGCAGTGCATCACGTAGCCCAGATGATCGGACATCCCAGCAGCCGCGGACACGACTCTCATCCCACCGACGGAACGTTGCGCCAGAGGTACTCTCTGACCTTTGCCCTCTCTGCTGCCCTCCCAGCCGCAATGCAGCAACATACAGCTCCCATGTGTCACTGCCTCGTGCATTACATAAGACGAGTCGATTATAAGCGTGGGAAATACAATCGCAAAGCCTGCAGAGACGTGGCGGATGTCGGGTGGCGATGCGGTTCCTCGGCTCACCAACTGTCACCTCATCAGCTGCGCAGCGCTTCATTAAGGAGACGGCGCCCCCCTGCTGGGACAGTGGCACCTCCGCACAAAATGTCTTATTCTGTCCACTACGCATTTGGAAATACGATGGAGGGCTTTACCTTGAGCATCCCCTCCGCTCGTCAGGACCGCGATAGCTTTCCCGGCTCCAGACAGGTTCTCAAAAAAGATCTTCTTGCCGTCCGGCTGCGCCATTTTCACAGCTCAGTGTTTATCACGGTCCGATTCCAGACAAACACACAAGGAGACAACAGCAGGTAGAAAATTGTGCTGAAAAAAGTGAAGGGCGACAGTCGTCCTTCCTCCCGGTTTCTGTGCCCGCTATGTGCCCGCTCCCTGTTCCGCATCTACTCTCGATTTGCATGATCTGACGTCAGGAGAGATGATTGACACTCCCCTGAGCCAATCACGTCGCAGCACCGGTCGCCCGCGTGTTCCTTTGAACCAATAGTGAAAGGTGTAGATGACATATGGGCGGGCCAGACTGGAAGATGCGGACAGGAATTGGAGTTTTTAGGGATGTTAACTCATGTCTAGTGCCAGAAACCTGCATTAAAGTTTCTGGTTCCGAAAAACAACGAAACAAACCCCAGAATGGTGACAGATGATAAAAATGGAGTCATTTTTCCGCTCCGTTGGACGCTTAGAAATGTGTAATAATTGCATCATTAGAAGATGACAGAAAATGAAAGTAAATAAGTGTATTTTAACGCCTCCTGCTCGTGTTTAATTGCAGCCGAGCACACAGTATTAAACCCGTCCAACTTGAATTACTTTCTCACTCTTCTTTTTACATGTTTAATGGGGAAGTGCTGTCATTATGTAATTAGTTGCGCGCATCAAGTCACGTTACAACCCTGTGACTGAAATACGGCATTTGTGGGAATGTGCAAAGAAAACTTTAAACTCTTTTGACGTCAAACAAAACTTTTGTTGTCTCACAAGCTAAATGCATGAACATGAACATGACAACCCAAACAATGACTTTTGGATTGTAGCTGGACACGGGTTGTCCGGTTGGAAGCCATGCATCTGGGGAACAATTGGCAACTTTAAATGATCATAGGGGGTGGATGGATGGAGTGATGGAGTAATGGAATGATAGAGGGATGGGGTGAATGATGGTTGTATTGGTATAATGTCTCTATCTGGTGGTCAAAGTCTATATTGCATGTACATAATTTAACGACTGGTTTTCCGTTTCCTCTTCAATCAATCAATCAATCAATCACTCAATCAATTAATCAATCTTTATTTATATAGCGTCTGTTACAATCAAAAGTGTTTCTAGGCGCTTAAAAGAATCCCAGGGTAGATCTAATAAATATAATAAAAATAATTATTTCAAATCTGTCCTTTTTGCTTCAGTCTGTAAACAATTGCCTTTGTATTTTCTCACAGGGGAAATAAATTGTTTTGGTCAAAGGTTTATTAGCTTCCAATGCGAATGCAGCGGCACCGTCTTGCCATTCATGTTTTGCCCTATAACCGGTATGCGAAGCGTGTAACGCCGAAAATGGTCTTCTCCTGGATGTAAACACAGCTGGACTGGCTGCTGAGTTGTGTAAATATACTTAATGTATTCATTCACTCGGGATCCTGACTCAGGATTCCTGAGTCTTTGTCTCTGTTGTCCCGAAACCTCACAATCCAAAACAAATTCAGGACGGTTGTCGAGCAACGTGAGATCAGATGAGAAACGGGACAAAGGTCTCCAGAAACAAATGTTTGGAAGGGGACACATCCAGGGATACACATTTAATCCGGTCCTGAGTTAGCATAGTGCCCCGGTGCAAAAAAATGTTCGTCGCGAATACGTCACTTTTGATCATAGCACATCAAACCTGATACAGGAAGCTTTTATATGATTATATTTCGTGCTATTATCTCACATTTACCTGCCATTCCTCTTCATTTTCCAGTTGTTTTCTACACTTCCCTTTTTGCCACCATTATCTGGGAAGCGTCGCTGGCGTATCTTAGCAACAGCGACGGCGCTTCCTATTGGTCGAGAGGTGCGCATCCGCATGGCAACAGTTACACAGTAACATGGCGGCGTGCGATTGGTCAATGAGGAGCTGACTCAGGACCGTCAGTCAGAACTTCCCCGTGTCATTGTAATAAAAGGCAACATGTCTACATGAAGCGTTTTTTTTTTATTCACAACACACTGAAATGGGGGTCAACATTAGCCGGGACAGGTCATTCAAAATGGGGACTGTCCCCAGAAATCTTCCCTGGGCTGTTTGTTGAGCAATTAAATATTTTCACGTTGTGCTTGTTAAGTTTTCGCAGTATAAACAACAATAAATAAACAACATAATGTCTCTTAACACTGCTTTTGGCTGACATTTCCAGCAAATACAGTTGAAACTTGTTTTAGGGCTGTTTCAATGCACATTCTCACCAATGAGCGAATCGACAGTGACCCGTCATGGACATGTGGACATTTGGATGCAGCCAAGTCATTCTGAGGGACAGAGACATGCAGAGGCAAAGTCACAATAAAAACAACAGGCAGGTCTATATTGAAGTGATGCACGTTTCCATGACATTGCCAGATAAAAACCAGCAGTTCAGAAATGTGAGAGTGAATCCCAGTAAGACCCACTGGGCAGGTTTATGGTGTCCATTAAGCTGAAGTTCTAAGTGATCTTTACGTTGCTGGACACATGCATTCCCAGAAGGTGGTGCCCCAGTTCTGCCACTCTGACTGGCAGCCACACCTGCGTCAGGGCAACGACAGTCACCTGTTGTCAATCAGAAGATGCCAGTATGAAAACTGCTGCTCTCACACAAACACTGCTGGACACATTTTTGCTTCTTCACATGCAGGACTTCCTGGTGGACTGGCCTCCTGTTGCCATCCCTGCCTGAATCCTGGTAATGTCCTCAGCCTTCTGTCCCTGACCACGAGTTCTGCTTTAGCCCTGGATGGTGGATGGATGGATGATGGGTGGATGGATGGATGGACGATGGATGGATGGATTAAAAACTATATTGAAACTTGATTTGTGAATGGAAGATCAGGGCCTCTTTGTCTCAGTAAGCCAAGTCCCATTTACCCTTTCTGTCCCAGTATAACCACTGTATTTACCCTCTCTGACCCAGTTTGACCAGTCTATTTATCCTTTTTGTCCCAGTATAACCAGTGTATTTACCCTCTCTGTCCCACTGTAACCAGTCCATTTACCCTCTCTGTCCCACTATAACCAGTCCGATTATTCTCTCTGTCCCACTATAACCAGTCCATTTATTACACAGCTGGTCTCTGCTGCACCACGGGAACCCCACGTTCCTGTCCCGGAGCGATATTCCGGAGAGGCAGGTGCGTGTGCCCCATTCTTGCTCCAGTGCTCGCTGGTTTTTGACCTCCAACCCCTCACATACCCCAGCGACAGGGCAAAGATTGCCTTCATGGTGAACCTACTCTCTGGGAGAGCGGCGCAATGGGCCACAGCCGTGTTGGAGAACCAGACCCCCGCGTCCTCTAGTTTTCCGGTTTTTACGGCCGAGTTAAGACGTGTTTTTGATCATCCCGTTCAGAGCAGCGAAGCGTCCTCCCAGATTCTGTCTCTGCGCCAGGGTCCCAGCTCTGTCGCTGACTACTCAATTCGTTTCCGTATCCTTGCTGCCCGAAGCGGCTGGAACGACGCGGCGCTTCAGGGAGTTTTTACACAGGGGCTTTCCGACGATCTGAAGGACGAGTTAGCAGCGAGGGAGCAGCCGGAGACCTTGGAGGCGCTCATCGGTCTGGCTACCCGATTGGACAATCGACGTCGGGAGCGATGCCGGCAGAGGATGAGCGAGCGGACGGTGAGAGCTTCTGGGAGGTTCTCCAGGCTGAGGGAGCCCACCGGGGACTCGTCAGCCTTCGTCCCTGTCCCAGCGCCTGAGGCTTCAACCTGCGAACCAATGCAGTTGGGTCGAACACATCTAACCCAGTTGGAACGTCGGCGCCGGCGCTCAGCTGGGTTGTGCGCCTATTGTGGCCACGCAGGCCACCTCCTCGACGACTGCCCGGTGCGGCCAAAAGATTAAGCTTGTCAACGCCGGCAGGAGTGCTGGCGAGCGGATCCTCCTCCTGCTCACCCCCCGTCCGTCTAACCCTCTCCGGCACGCTCCTTTGGGGGCAGGAGTCGGTGCCAACTACCTTCCTGGTGGATTCGGGTGCAGACGGCAACTTCATTAGCCAGGACCTGGCCCGGCAGGTTCGCCTTCCCCTCGAGACGCTGCCCGAACCGAAGACCATTCTGGGTCTCGACGGAGATCCTGGCTAGGATTACCCACCGGACCCAGGCAATCACCCTCATCATCTCTGGAAATCATCGGGAACAGATCCACTTCTTCCTCATCCGCTCCTCCTCA
The DNA here is from genome assembly GCF_003711565.1 of Takifugu flavidus. Lineage (NCBI taxonomy): Eukaryota > Metazoa > Chordata > Actinopteri > Tetraodontiformes > Tetraodontidae > Takifugu > Takifugu flavidus. Next base: position 10,808,096 of record NC_079536.1, read on the forward strand.
TCCCCTGGAGTTCTCGGGTCCCCATGGCTGGCCCTACACAACCCTCAGTTCGACTGGCCAACCGGGAGGCTGGTGAGCTGGAGCGTTAACTGCCACACCAACTGTTTGCGTTCGGCGGTCACCTCCTCGTCAGGGACCTCGGCACCCGCCCAGGAGATTCCCGATCTGTCCCAGGTTCCGAGGGAGTACCATGACCTAGGCGAGGTCTTCTGCAAGCAGCGGGCGCTCTCCCTTCCGCCCCATCGGCCGTATGACTGTGCCATCGATCTCCTCCCCGGGGCCACGTTACCGTCGCGCCGACTCTACGACCTCTCCAGGGCGGAACGGGAGGCGATGGAGAATTATATTGGAGAGTCACTAGCTTCTGGCCTGATCCGGCCCTCCTCTTCTCCAGTTGGTGCTGGTTTTTTCTTCGTGCAGAAGAAGGATGGAACCCTGCGCCCTTGCATTGATTATCGGTCCCTGAATGAGATCACAATCAAAAATAAGTATCCACTGCCCCTCCTCGACGCGGCCTTCACTCCTCTACACTGGGCCCAGTTTTTTCTAAATTAGACCTTCGGAGCGCATACCATCTTGTGCGGATTTGAGAGGGGGACGAGTGGAAAACTGCCTTCAACACCCCTTTGGGCCATTTTGAGTATCTTGTGATGCCGTTTGGACTCACCAACGCCCCCGCCGTGTTTCAGGCCCTTATCAACGACGTGCTCCGGGACATGTTGAATAAGTTCATCTTTGTGTACCTTGATGACATCTTGATCTTTTCCGAGTCTGAGGAGGAGCACGTCAGCATGTCCGGCTCGTTCTCCAACGGCTCCTGGAGAACCGACTTTTTGTTAAAGCTGAGAAATGCGAATTCCACACCACCTCCATCTCTTTCCTGGGCTTCGTGGTGGCGCGGGGACAGCTTTCATCAGACCCAGCCAAGGTGAGGGCGGTAATGGAATGGCCAACTCCTTCCTCCCGTAGGCAGTTGCAGCAGTTCCTGGGCTTCGCTAATTTCTACCGTCGCTTCATCCGCGACTACAGCAAGGTGGCCTCCCCGCTCACCAGGCTCACTTCCACCCTACTAAGCTTCCGCTGGACTCCCGAGGCCAAAACTGCTTTCAACAGACTGAAGGGTCTGTTCTCGTCGTCGCCTATTGTCACTCACCCCGACCCCAGTCGGCAGTTCGTGGTTGAGGTGGACGCTTCAGATGTGGGAGTTGGGGCCGTCCTGTCCCAAAGGAGCGGGGAGGACCAGAAGCTCCATCCGTGTGCCTTTTTAAGTCACCGGCTCTCACCCGCAGAACGGAATTATGATGTGGGAAATAAGGAGCTCCTGGCTGTGGTCCTGGCGCTCCAGGAGTGGAGGCATTGGCTGGAGGGCGCCACCCAGCCATTTATCGTATGGACAGACCACAAGAACCTCACATACCTCCGGAACGCCAAGAGGCTTAGTTCCCGGCAGGCTCGGTGGGCTCTCTTCTTAGGGAGGTTTCGGTTCACTCTTACTTACCGTCCTGGATCGCGTAACCTGAAGCCCGACGCCCTGTCCCGTCAGTTTGCCTCCGAGCCTGGGGAGATGGATCCGGACCCCATATTACCCCTCTCCTGCATCCTGGGGGCTGCATCCTGGCAGGTGGAGGAGAGGGTCCGCGTGGCCCAGCAATCTGCCCCAGATCCTGGGGATGTCCTCCAAACCGGTTGTTCGTCCCGGTGGCGGTGCGCTCAGAGGTGCTGCACTGGGCCCATTCGTCGAGATTAACCTGTCATCCAGGAGTCAACCGCTCATTACACTTCCTCCGGCAGCGTTTCTGGTGGCCTTCCATGGCCCGGGACACCAAGGACTACATAGCTGCCTGCCCGGTGTGTTCTAGGGGGAAGGCCTCCCATCAGCCACCGGCAGGACTCCTTCAGCCCCTGGAGATTCCTCGACGACCGTGGTCACATATAGCAGTGGACTTCATCACCGGCCTCCCTCCTTCCCAGGGTCATGAAGTCGTTCTCACCGTGGTCGATCGTTTCTCTAAGTCGGCCCACTTTATTCCCCTACCCGAGCTCCCGTCGGCAGCTGAGACTGGAGAGCTCCTGGTCCAGCATGTGTTCCGCCTCCACAGATTACCTACTGATATAGTTTCGGATCGGGGTCCACAGTTCTGCTCACAGGTTTGGAGGTCCTTTTGCTCGGCTCTGGGAGCCTCGGTCAGTCTTACGTCGAGGTACCACCCACAGGCCAACGGGCAGGCCGAGAGAACCAACCAGAGCCTGGAGGACGCCCTGAGGTGTGTGGCAGCCCAAGACCCATCCTCCTGGAGCACCTACCTGCCATGGGTGGAGGCCCACAACTCCTTGGTTTCTGCCTCCACTGGTCTGTCTCCCTTCATGGCTTCCCTGGGCTACCAGCCTCCATTGTTTGAGGGGCAGGAGGAGGAGGTTGCTGTACCGTCAGTGCAGGCCAACATTCGCCGTTGCAGGAGGGTGTGGAGGCAGGTCCGTTCGACTCTACTGCGGACTTCTCGTCGATCCCAACTGCAGGCCAATCGACACCGGACGCCAGCCCCCTCCTATCAACCAGGTCAGAAGGTCTGGTTGTCCACCAAGGACCTTCCACTCCAGGTCGAGTCTCGGAAGCTGGCTCCTCGCTTCGTGGGTCCCTTTGAGGTGGATCGGATGGTGAACCCCACAGCCGTCCACCTGAAGCTTCCCCCACCCCACCTTCCATGTTTCCAAGGTAAAGCCCGTTGCAGAGTCGGATCTGGTTCCCCCGTCTGACCCTCCACCTCCTCCCCGCATTGTGGACGGAGGCCCTGCCTACACGGTCCGGAGTATCCTGGACGTCCGCCGACGAGGCCGTGGCTTCCAGTTCCTAGTCGACTGGGAGGGGTATGGTCCGGAGGAGCGATCGTGGGTTCCCCGCCGGTTCATCTTAGATACCAGCCTCCTCCGCGATTTCTACCATGCCCACCCGGAGAAGCCTGGAAGGACGCCCGGAGGCGCCCGTTGAGGGGGGGGGGGGGTAATGTCAGGTTCCCAGTTTCTGGGAACTCTTTTGCAGGGTTTCTCCTGCGGGGGGCGTGGTGGAGCCATGCCTCAGCCGCAGGTGGTGCCGGGGACTGGTGCACCTGCAGACTATCGTAATCAAGCCACCTATTTATGGACTGTTCTCACGGTTGGCCAGCGTTGGCGTGTTTTGCCTGTTTCGGAAAACCCCGGCTATACCCTCCTGGACTTTTGTGAGACTCCTTCCTTCGTGGATAACTTTTGAACCCGTTTATCGGATGATTGTTTTTTCTTAATCCTTCATGGACTGCTTTCGGCCCCGCTCGGGATTTTTGTCGTAAGTTTACATTCCCTGTTTTGATTAAGAACCGAGTTTGAGTTCTATAAACTTTAATAAAGCTTCTTGGAACGATACGCCACTGTGTCCTGCCTGCTTTCGGGTCCTGATACAACCGCTCCTAACAGTCCCACTATAACCAGTCCATTTATTCTCTATGTCTTACTGTAACCAGTCCATTTATCCTTGTCTCACTATAACCAGTCCATTTACCCTCTCTGCCCCACTATAACCAATCCATTTATCCTTGTCTCACTATAACCAGTCCATTTACCCTCTCTGCCCCACTATAACCAATCCATTTACCCTCTCTGTCCCACTATAACCAGTCCATTTACCCTCTCTGTCCCCAGTATAACCAGTCCATTTACCCTCTCTGTCCCACTATAACCAGTCCATTTACCCTCTCTGCCCCCAGTATAACCAGTCCATTTACCCTCTCTGTCCCACTATAACCAGTCCATTTACCCTCTCTGTCCCACAATAACCAGTCCATTTACCTCTCTGTCCCACTATAACCAGTCCATTTACCCTCTCTGCCCCACTATAACCAGTCCATTTATTCTCTCTGTCCCACTATAACCAGTCCATTTACCCTCTCTGTCCCACTGTAGCCAGTCCTTTTATCCTTGTCCCACTATAACCAGTCCATTTATCCTCTCTGTCCCACTATAACCAGTCCATTTATTCTCTATGTCCCACTGTAACCAGTCCATTTATCCTGTCCCACTATAACCAGTCCATTTACCCTCTCTGTCCCACTATAACCAGTCCATTTACCCTCTCTGCCCCACTATAACCAATCCATTTATCCTGTCTCACTATAACCAGTCCATTTACCCTCTCTGCCCCACTATAACCAATCCATTTACCCTCTCTGTCCTAGTATAACCAGTCCATTTACCCTCTCTGTCCCCAGTATAACCAGTCCATTTACCCTCTCTGTCCCAATATAACCAGTCCATTTACCCTCTGCCCCCAGTATAACCAGTCCATTTACCCTCTCTGTCCCACTATAACCAGTCCATTTACCCTCTCTGTCCCACAATAACCAGTCCATTTACCCTCTCTGTCCCACTATAACCAGTCCATTTACCTCTCTGCCCCACTATAACCAGTCCATTTATTCTCTCTGTCCCACTATAACCAGTCCATTTACCCTCTCTGTCCCACTGTAGCCAGTCCTTTTATCCTTGTCCCACTATAACCAGTCCATTTATCCTCTCTGTCCCACTATAACCAGTCCATTTATTCTCTATGTCCCACTGTAACCAGTCCATTTATCCTTGTCCCACTATAACCAGTCCATTTACCCTCTCTGTCCCACAATAACCAGTCCATTTACCCTCTCTGTCCCACTATAACCAGTCCATTTACCCTCTCTGCCCCACTATAACCAGCCATTTACCCTCTCTGTCCACTGTAGCCAGTCCTTTTATCCTTGTCCCACTATAACCAGTCCATTTATCCTCTCTGTCCCACTATAACCTTTTTTTTCCTGTAAACTTTGGACATTGGCCAACAGTTAGCTGCATTTGTCTCTGTCCCATCGAGAGAAGTTTGTAACTGTCTCCTCAGACTTTCCGGTCGAGAGAAACTGTTGCAGCACCGATAAATTTCTGTTTTATGCAGAAGAAAACGACAATCTTCCAGCTGCCAAACTGACCTCACGGCCACGGATTTAATATCTTTTAAACGTGGACACACAGTTTATGGAAATAATAATGAAATTCCTTCCTTCCGGATTTATTTAACTTTATTATTGTACACATTTGAAAAGGCAGATAAGCAGGGTTCTGCTCAGGTCAGCTCCTTTCTGTGTAATTACTCATTTATTACCGCAGTCATCACCATATCACCCTTCTCTTTTCATCTGGTTCCCATCCTGCTGAGGTCACATGTTCTCCTCAAGGTCTTCAATTCAATCTAACTTTATTTATAAAATGTGAGAGTTAAAATCTCCCCTTTAACAGGAAGGAACCTTGAGCAGGTTGTTGTTGTGCGATGACCTGGCAACCTGCGCGGACTGTGATAGACCCCCACCATCACCACCACCACAACCCCATCAGAACCCTGATATGTGGTTAATGGGAACTAGATGGATTCATTTTTGACAATTTTGAGCATTTTTCGTCTGGTTTAGAGCAGCGTGCGGCTATGCTGTTATTAAAACAAACGTTTCCCATGTTTATGTCGGCCCGTAAATTGTTAAACCGACATTATTGTTGGCGAGAAGCGGGAGAAAACAATCCATCCGAGGGTTAATAGAGGTGACATTTGTGCTGCTGGAGCTCATTTCTAGCAGCTAAAGAGCCGATGAGCGGAGCCGGAGCGCCGGACGCGGCGTGATGAGTTCCAAGCTCAGAAAAAGGCTGCGAACAGATTCCTTCGCTTTCTCTGATTGTCACACAGCCAGCTGCCAATCTCCCCCATCCCTGATTTTGGGGGGCCTCCAGTTGCTGATTAATAAAAACGTGAGAGGACGACTTCTCACCACCACCTACCCACAATGCCTTGCTGCCTTTTCTGATTGGGCTGATCATCCTGCTTACTTTAGGAGTCACCCTTTCCTATTGAACCCCTCCCCACATCCACGTTCACCCCCTCAGCATCATTACATCTACCCCCCCCCCCCCCCCCCTCCCCCCGTCCATCCAGCTCCCTTTAATGGCAGCCTTGTTATTATTTAGATGATTATGTGCTACACGCTATCTAGCGTGCTCAATGACACAGCTTCGACGTCGCCAAGCAGGAGTGTTTGATGGATGGCAGCAGTCGACATAAAAGGCTACGCCACGTGACGGAGTTAATGTGATATAAATAAGGTGTGCTTTGTGTTTCAGTGTGCGGCGGCGTTTAATGGCGTGTGTGTCTTGGTTGACCAGTGAAGCCATGTGAGGCCGCGCCATTGAACAGGCTATTAGGACGCGATAATGGGAGATGCTGAATTTAGTCTCGCTATTAAAGCTTTGACACTTCATGCTGAAGATAAAAACAGCAGCATGACTGGGAAGCACAAGCATATTTGTTTGAATTCAAATTGACATTTTTTTTTAAATCTTGGGTGTAAGGCAGACAAATATAGACCGATCATGGATGTCTTGACGTTCCTTTCTGCTTAAAAACCAAAAGTTATCAGCCGATTTAAAGGAAATTGGGCTTTATTGGCCTCAAAGACGTTAAAAGTTCAGCCTTTAATTTTCTGGGTTGCTGCAATTCCGGTTTGTGACCACTAGAGGGGAGTAAAATAATACTAAGTCGATTCAAAACGCATCGACTTTTCACTTCTAAGCACATTTTAATGTTTTGTGTTGCTTAATTGGGTGTAAAAATCTTAACCTGAACATCATATTCAGATGAAATCCATGCCAAAAAATATGAATTTCGTTTGGATTGTTTAAATCTTGAAATTAGAAGACGTGCAGAAATCCTCAAATGTAAATACTTTGTACATTAAATATCTATTTAAAAGGTACCAGCGCTTTAATAAAAAATAAATAATAGCAATAATCAATCTTTCATTTTTCATGTAATCTGAAAGTAAACTATGTTTTTTTTTTTAAAAAGACAAAATTTTAGGAAAATGGCCAAATGTTTCTCACATCAATACTTAAATATACATTGTTCTATATTCTAATTCAGGAAATAATGCAGCTCTGAGGGGGCCCTCTCCTACGTTCCATAATAACGATCTACAGCCCACTGGAATCTATTTTATTTATTTCTAACTGTAGAACCTGCAACAGTTCTTCTGTCTATTAATATACATTAACTGCTGATTACCAAGGGTCCTACCCAACTACTACCCGGTAGTAGTTGTCCCCTAACTGCCTGCCAGAAAATATACAAAGCAACATTCATATGACAGCAAGCACTGATCTGGGGCTGCGCAGCACAGCTTGCACCCTCAACGCCTGCCGCAGTGCTCTGCAGCACGGCACGCTGCTGCACCCCTCTGTCATCATGTGACATCCTTCTGCAGGAGATTCTGAAACATGCCCGTTGTGAGTCTGTTGGTACCTAGTGGGCCCGTCAGTACCTGGTGGTCCTGTCTGCTTCTGTCCATCAACCTTCACAACACTCAGGAACAAACAGGATCCACTCACTTGGGCCTGATCTGAATAAAGGGTCACCGGCAACCCAGTCATGTGACTCAACCTGGTCCAAACAGCAGAGCCTCCAGATGCCATCTGCCGGGGCGGCACCGTGACCCAAAAAACACCAGGCACATTCATCAATACAGCAGGGTGACTGCAGAACGATCAAACCTGCGCCTCCGTGTCCCTCCCGTCACACTTAACGCTGCAGGCAGGATCATTTTGAATCATTTAGAATACACACATAACCACAATCATTTCCAGTGTTGCATTTCAAATATCCCAGATTTTTTCCCCCTGAAGTCAGGTTAACAAAGACTCCGGTGAGGAACGAATTGAAGCTCTAATAAAGCAGCATGACTGCTAGTTGTGGCCCTGATGGGGGGGGGGGGGGCGCGGGGATCTGGGGGAACTGCAGGGGTCCGAGGTTTCTGAGAAAACTTTTTAAAAATGATTTTAAAAAAACAAATCATAGCGTCAAAAACTGGGGAGGTACCAGGTTTACTGTGGGATTTCATAACTGGACATGAACACGAGCACAAGCGCATTAGTGGTAATACGCCCAGTAAACCAGCAGGGGGAGCTGTTTTGCACACCCCGTCAGAAATGAAGCGTTTCCATAAAACTTTCTCAAGTAAACAAACACATTTCATATATTCTGCGAAAGGTCAGACTTCACAAGATCCAATCACATTAAGAAATCGTTTCATGTAGACACAAATCATGATTCTTTGAAATAAGAGCGGCAATATTTATACTTCCATCTCTCCACTGTATTTTATATTTTCTCCCTCTTCCCGATCATTTGATTATTAAATTGTTAATGGAGAACTCTTCTGAAGTCTCCTGAGTCTGTAATATTGGATGATTCCATCATGCAGACACGCAGGTGTAATTCTCTTTTCGGATTATTTTAGCAGTGTTTCTCTGCAAAACGAGCCAACCCATGCTTGCACCATCGTTCCATCAAACAACACGCTGGCGTGTCAAAGGCTGATCACCTCCATCTCGGTGTGCTCGCGGTGATTGATTGGCAGTCAGCGAGCAGGGAGGCTGTCGAGGTCTCAGATAAACTGACACTACAGCCAAGAGGTTTTTTTGCTCGCGTGGTTTGACACAGATCTGCCGTTCCTCTATCAGCTAACAACAAAAAGCTGCACGCAGCGAGGCACTTTTCTAATCCCAAATCACACGAGGAGGCGGCATCAAAATCACTATTCTGGAACAGGCATCAGATTTAGTGTTTAATCTCGTGGAAAGAAAGCCAAAGCCAAGACTCGAGCAAAAGTTGAGAGCAGAAAAACGATTGAAAAGTCTTCAGGCAGGAGCGGAAGGAGCAGATGAATGTGACATCTTTTGTTTCCGCCGCTCTGTACTTTGTTCATACTGGTTCCTCACTCTTCCTGTCATAGTCACATGGAGACACATCCAAAATATACCAGCCGGGAGCCAGGACTCAAAAGTCTGCCTCTATAATTTACTTTATTAAGTTTCGCAAAACGAGGTGATCGCCGAAGATCTCGAGATTTGTCGCATACAATCTGAACTAGAGACCGAAACTACTTGGGCAAAAATGGAAAACTCCCTTCAAAACAGGAAGTCTGCTTCCCCACCTTATGGAAGCAGCAGCCAGATAATAAATCTGGTTTCACCTTAATGTGTGAGGACTAACTCTGGTTCCTGATTACTTAATCTCTTCCAGGGTCACGGGAAGGACGGAGCCCAATCCAGCTACCTATGGGCAATTTGATACATGCTGGAAGTTTGGTACATGGCTCAAGGGTTCCCCGGCAGTGCTTCGAGGGTGTTCTGACATCCCCCTACAACCAGAACACCTTCCATGTTGTGTCCACACCGGGATTTGAACCTCCAGTTCCGCCCAGTTCCCCATGACTAACTATAATTAGCTGTAAACAGGTTCTAGGTGAACCCTTTGATTTTATATACTTATCTGTTAGTTTCTACATGCCATAACTGCAGGGGTCTAATTCCTTGGTAGTTGGAACCTTCCGAAGGTTTTTTCCTTTCCTGTTCCTCGGAAAAATCCTTTACACTTTTTATCCAAGGAACATTACGCGCCTCCTAGATTAGGATTTACATCCTTTAGGCTGTTGAATCAGGAATATGTCATTGTACTTTTATTCCTGGAAAGGATAATAGTGAAATACTGATTACCTGACAGAAGGAAATTAGACTACGGCTGCTGTTAGGGGGCTTTTTCCAAATCTGAATCGACAGGGCGGCGGAGGTGGGTGAGTTCAATCCACTATTGCTGATGAGCAGGCTGATTTCTATTAACCCACAAGCAGGAGATCAAATGGGGGGGAGAGAGCCAGAGAGAGAGAGAGAGAGATGCCGCCACCAAACTTTTATGACGCAGAAAGTCTGCCTAATGGTCCGGAAGATTCTTCCCATTTAGCCCCTCGCAGAAATAAAAGAGCTGGTTGGTGCTCAGGAAAAATGGTTACGTCCAGTTAAATCCCCCAGTGGATTGGAAATAAGGAAATTACAAACAGAGCAATCAATCACGGAGGAGGGTGCGGCGCCGGTGTTAAACCTCGGAATTCTCCGGAAAACGACATCGGACGTTGTGGAAGCAATTACCAAAGGTGCACCAGCGCCTGTCCCATTATTTCAGCCGCGCCTGGACGTGCCCCGGCCTGCTGTGGCCGCCGGTTTTCTGTGCTTGACGGGCGACCGAGTTAACCCAGTGGTTATTTTTTGAGGATGTGACAAAACAACCTGACCACCGCAGGACCGGGCTCGTACTTATCCTCCTTCCTGTTGTGTCCAGCCGTGAGGAGAACCAACAACACCAGGGACCAGCATTTCCAACAAGGTGGTATTTGTCCCCCGTGGCCCCGGCTGACAGATGGGGGGCCCGAGCGCACAAGCGCACGGAGGCACCGGCGGCGGCGGGAGACCAGCAAGCCGGGAGACAGTGGGCTGTTGATGCAAAGCGGTCGTGACAAACAAGACGCAAATTGTCATCACGAACGATCAAACGTTTGACAGTCGGAGGCGTCGGAGTGAAAATGATCGTGAGTCATGAACTGCTGGAGTTTAAAGATGCAGGAAAACTTCAGCGAGCGACCCCAAATGGAGCCGAGGGAGCCATGCGACCGCTCGGTCCTTCATCGGATGTTTGGGGGGTTTTGCCCGAGTAAAAGTAGATCTCAAAGTCATGTCGCGTTCCCGCGGTTTTTGCTGAAGCTAGCATGCTACATATGGGAAGCCAGGAATTAAATCCCAGGCAAAACAGGTCAGAATGGATCATCTGCTTGGTGCTTTTGGGACACTCCCAGTCCAGAAACCTGATCAGCCCTCAGAGGTCTCCTCTGGACTACGAGGATCTACGAGATCACTGTGCTAAGACACCCAAAAAAAGCAAACTGGCGTTTCCATTTTGTGGCCTTGGTTTGGGTATTTTCCTCCATATTCAGAGTAAATCCTGGAGCCCAATGAGCTGGATTCGGCGCCAAATTCCATCCCATTTTTGCGCTTTTTCTGGAATGTGATCGATTGGGTCCCCTGAAGTCGACGAATTAAACTTTTGATGGTTGGGGTGGCTGAGACTGTATGAATCTTGTGAAATAGGCTTTGTGATGAAAATGGGCCCATGATGAAAGGCATCGGTGGGACAGTCTTTAATATAAATTGTCTATATGTGGCGGAGATGAGAGGTGAGGAAGATACGGGGGAGTAATGGCCAGAGAGGCGAGCGACGGAGGCTGGGAGACAGGAAGTGTGTGTATGTGCTGGAGCCTGCACAGAGAGCTGCAGCGCTGATCAGTCATGATGGCACCTCGGAGGCCTTCCTGTAAGGAAGAAAAATGAAAACTATTAAAGGCTCGCTGGGCTATGTTGGCTTTGGTGTGTCAGCAATTATTAGCCAGGGGCGGCAGGCTTTAGGTCCTGGGAGCCTGGAGACTGGGACAGGAAGGAAGCCCCCCACCCCCAGCCTCTGCTCACCTGCTTCTTTTTTGTCATTGGGGATCCAGGTATGACCAAGTACTTTTGGGGTGGTTCTAAAAATAATCAAGTTGACAAGGCAGGCAAAAAAAATTCAAACGCCGACGGCTAATTCAAGCTAAATTAGCCTCATGCTTCCTGTGCAAATGAGGAAACACTAGAAACAGTGTGTGTAAAAACCACTGGGTCACCCTAAAGATCGTTACGTAACGTATATTAGACAGTAAAAACTTATTAGCTTTTCATTTACTAAAAAAGCCCGCAGAGACGTGGATTATAAATCAAATATGAAGGTCGCCGTGTCCATTAACGCCGGCCTGCTGGCCCTACTCACATATTGCACGATCAAAGCTGCTACCTGCTGTTGAATTTGGTGTCCTTGCATTTGCAGCCCCCGTGCGAGGAGACGGATCCTCGCGGGACTAACCCTCATTACTCAGCTCGGTGTTTGAGGACGCGGGGGAGCACCTTCGACACTTATAAATGACTCGCCCGCGCCGTTTGCTGCAGGCGGCGCTCTAGCCGGGCCCGACCAGATGGCCTGTGATCGACTGTTGTGGTGCAACACTCACGTGAGGCGTCCGTGGCCCGAGGGAAGAGCCGGTTTACTTTCTGCATTTATTAGGCAGCAGAATTACGCGAGCGCTGGTGTGATTATTCACCAAACTAAAGACGGTAGCCTATTTCCAGAGGAAGGGGTGGTGGTACTTCGACACCTTTCACGTAAACTCATAACGATGTCTTTTGTCAGTGGCCTTCATCCTCTTAAGAAATTAGTATTCTGGCTGGAAACAGATGTATGCGAGGAACAGGAAAGGCGATGTTTGTGACAGTAATCCATGGCAGATTGGGAAGGTGACGCAGGAGGTCATTGAATGTAAACGCGCCTGTTATTCGGGTAGTGTTAATCCCTCGGGCATGGCATCTGAGCATGCATCAATCACAGTCGTGTGTGTCCAGAGGTGAGCCAACAGGCATTAACCTTGAACCAGAGTCAAAGTCTAGCTGCTCCACCCCCGCGGCCACAAAACACCGCCGTCCTGTTCGTTCTCAGAAACACGAACTGGAGCGACAGCGCCGCGTCAGCACAAACCAACTCTCCAGTCAGCTGTTAATCAAACAGGAACGTTTCGCACGGCAAACGCTTGAACATTGGTCAGCTAGCATGACTCCTACATAAAATACCTGAAACTACGGATACAATGGTGAAAAACATAATTGACGTGAAGATATTTGCACATAAAGCTACCGTAATGCTACGCCAACGTTAAGGCATTTGTAGCCAGATGACAGATTAAATTCCACCTGCTCCTCGAGGACGACAGCCAATGTTTTCTATATGCCATGTTAAGCGCTAGCAGCCAAGTACAAAAATCAACCTTTTAGCAGCTTGTTTAGACTATTTAATTTCACACGGTTGAACAGGGATACATCAGCAGCCTCCCGAGTCCCAAGCACAGAACCGTCCATACGTGTGAGCGGAAAAGCTGCTTCGCAATGGTAGGGGACCCTTGTCCGCTTGTCCTCCTCTTCTGAATCGGACAGAGATTTGTCCAGGCTGTGACCTTCATGGTCTTCATCTGGCGGCGAAGCATCTTGTTCTCTTTCCTGGCCTTCAGCGTGGATCGCCACTGCTGATTGAGCTGGATGTTGTCTGGGTTTACTTTGGTCACCGCGTTCATCAATAGGTTCAGACGTGTGATCTGATAAACACCAGCTTCCCAGGTTTGAATGAAACTCTGCTTTGTTGGCACAGGTTTGGATTTTGGGGGTTTTACTTTGCCATCATGCTCTTCTACAACATTTGAAACTCGTCCTTTCACTGCAAGCTGTCTGAACTCATAAGTGGCTCAGAAGATCTTGAGCTAAATCTGCATCTGTTTTCTTCATTGATGTTCTAAGCATCAAAGACACTCTTGAATCTTTGATTTTCTTGGCTTCATGGCTGAAATATTCAGTGAAAAACAATTTGAAGCTTTTGAAGCTTTTTTTTTGATGACACAGTAATGGTCATCAATTATGTCAATAATACAAATATGATTTTTTTTTATCTCAGAAAATTTACGATACAACTCCCAGTGAATTGAAAAGGCTCCATGCCAGCCCCCCGTCTAAATATTTAAGAATGCAGCTGAAAAGACCCCTCAATTGCCCAGATATTGTGCCTTACACCTGTAGAATAGCATAGTCACTGGGTTAGTAATAGTCAGGCCATTTTGATCAGACACACTCACTCAAAATGGCTGTCATAAACCGGGTGTGTGTTGCTGGGTCACACAACTTCAAAGGACTGGCTGAGGGTGGAGTTGTGGTGGTAAGGTTGAGGTTAGAATAGGTTAAAGGTCAAGGACAGGGTCAGGGGGTTAGTCTGAATGAGTAGGGTTAGTGTAAAAAGCTGGATGATGTATTACGTCTATCAAAGTCCTCACAAGGGTATAAATGCGTGTGTGTGTGCGTGTGTGTGTGTGTGTGTGTGGTGTGTGTGTGTGTGTGTGTGTGTGTGTATGCATTCAAAAGTAATGAAACGATTTTCCAACCACTATTTCAAACTCTGCTCTTTAACGTATGGCTGATTTTTGACCATTTGTCCTATAGATTAAATTTGTGATAGCTTTTTGTCTCCTAGCGGTCTTAGAAAAGAATAAAGCGACTTTACAGTTAAGATCTAATCGTGCTTCCTCAGTAAGCAGCATCAGATAGGCTCCCTCACCTTATCAACACGCAGGCAGGGGAATCGTTTCAAGCATCTGCAGCCAGAAGGGAGGAAAAGATGTTTCCTGGCTGGAATACCAGCAGTTCGACAATTAGAGAAAAGAAACCGGGTGGAAATAAAGGATTGCCTGCAGGGGAAATAGAGAGGAAACGAAGAAACAACTTAAAAAAAAGAAAAATCAAGAGCAGCTATGGTAGATAAGGTGGTAGCACTCGGGACTTTGCTTTTGATTTCAGGTCGAGTTGGATAAAAGGAACCAGGGTTACAGGTGTCCTCTCCCAAACAGGAAGATGCTCCTTTCAACTGCATCAAAAAACTGAATCAGTCCCATATTCAACCTGCTGCAGCACTGTAGAGCTCTGAAGACTCATCTTCATCTTCTTATCTGGCTCTGGGTCATGGACCAATTGGACCCTGGCTCTTCTCCCCCGGCCAATTCCACCTGCTCCTTCAGGACAGTATCTGAGCAGATGTAATCTCTCTGGCACATCTCGGGTCTCCCGCCAGGGAAGCAGCTTCCCAGCCCACCTCAGCTGGCTCCTGTAGACGAGGAGGCGGGGACGGAAGCCTGTAGAGTAAATCATGTATCCACCAGTCATTGAGTCACTATCCAGCTGTGGGTTATTGAACCCCCACTGAGAACAGGTGCAGTATCAAGGGGGGCCTGACCAACCCTGACCTCCACTGTGAAGCTACAAGAGGTCAGGTTGGTAGACAGAACTGAACCGAGTCATCAAAAAATCCCAACACTCGGAAGTGGAAGAGCGCCGGATGTTGTTGGACAGATGGCGGTTACAGCGAAGGCAACGACGTGACAACAGCCTCCTCAATAAACAAGCGAAAACGGCGGCTGACGTTCATGCGAGCTGAGCCACGAGCCGCGCTTGTTTTTGAGGAAGACGGAACAAAATGCTCCTTCCCGCTGTCGCAAAGAATGTTCGCCGAGCTGGCTAAAAACGTTAGCTGGCTTTTGGAGTCAGCCAAAGTCTGATTTATTCTGGCGAGCCCAGAATCCTGTAACATCGATACGACAGCGCTTGGTTATTGATGTGACAAGCGGCTGCGCGGAATGCTGCGTGCAGAGTTGGAGACGTCTAATAAGGTGCTGCCAAAGATTTGCCACTTTGAAATGCTAAACTGAGCAGAGATACAAATTAGCCTGGAAATGCCTGGCGCATGTAATTAACAGCCCCAGTGAATTCCAATAATCAAATAGGCCATCTTCAGAGAAAACTATTACAGGGGGATTATTAGGGTAGCAGGTTTCAATAATCACTCAGCGAGAGAGCCGCTGTCTACCAAACACACACTCACACACACACACACACTCTCATGCCTCAGACGCTTGTGTGTAACCGTGGTCAGCTTGGATGCATGCGTGCAGACAGCAGCGTGCACACGCGGGCCGAGACAGTCAGTCAGTCCTATTGATGTCAACCTTTTGCTCTCAGTTATCATCTGCACGCAGGCAGGCTTCATATTGAATGAGAGCGACGGGGTTAAATAAAACTGGAAGGCTTTCACTTTCAATCTCATCCAGCCGGCGACTTCCATGCCTCAGCCCGGAGATCCAGGTGATAGCCGGCCGTTGGATGTCGCCACGCAGGTTGTTTTTGTGTCCCTGCGACTGTTTATGCAAAAAAAAAAAGGGCTTTAAATCAGACGCACGGTTTATGATGTGACAGGGAAAAGTGCTAAAGCAGCAGCCGTGTGCTGGTTTGCTAGCTGTCGAAGGTCCCCGGCAGAATTAATCAGTGGCATTAAAACGGCAGGCGAAGTGCGTCACGCCCGGATGCAACCCAATGTGCTTATTGATTAATAAACGCTCAAAGGATTCCATTTCCCAGATATACTGTCTCTGCCCACCGCTGCTCTTTTTTCCCTCAGCCCAAGAGGCTTTTTTACCCTCAGGACAAATGTGTTTCAGCTGAGCTGATCCATCCCTCCATTGTTTTTATGTACTTCTGCTTAGCGCTCCCTGAGCCCCGCTGACTACCTGTCTGCACCCAGGTCTATAAACATAAATCACACTTGTTAGAGATGTTTGGGGCAGGGGGGAAGGGGGGCGGAGGCGGGGGTGGTGCTCCGAACAGCATCTGAGGTTGTTGTTTTTTTTAAAATTCTCTTCTTTATTAAATTAATGTCTGTCCTCAAAACATTCAGTGGATTGTGGGATGCCTCTCTGGCCATTTGTATCATGTTGAATCAGATCAGGTCCTACTTTTAAGTGCATTTAAATTCACTCTTTGCTCCTCAAATGTTCATTTTGTTGGGAAAAAAAAGGAGGCGTTGCACCACAATGATGAGATTAATGTTCAATTAAAGGATTCACTGAAGCCCCTGAAATTGACCAGAAAAATGTGTTAAATGGGTCTCTGTGCTGCCTTTTCAAGGGATGAAATCCAAGGCGTACAATCGGGACAGTAATAAACACTACGTTTATGTTATTTAGAAGAAAATGCAAACAAAACTATGGAGTCCTAAAACAAAACCCTGCCTTTTATGCCCATCGCTGCTATTTTAGCAGTGAACTTTGACCTCCGCTGCTCCCATGTGTCACCTCACTGCGCACTAGTGAGAAACCTAATTACGCTTCAAATGAAGCCCCATTCACCGCCGAGCATAATGGGGAGGGTCAATGGACCCGGGCTCGCCACCTATTTAGAGGATTCATGTTTATCTACTGATAAATCAATGGCTCAGCAGCGTCTCCGCTAACAGTGGCCGAACAGCACGACCGTCCGAGCTTCAGTGGCTTGTAAAGGTGAGAGAGTGTGTTATAACCAGAATCAGTGAAATGACCAGTAAATACATGACTACATGTAATCACCTCATTAGCATGTAGCAGCTTCCTTGTGTGTCATTTCCTTTTTGTCCTGAACTCAGCAATAAAAAGGTTAAAAGAGAGCCAACGGAATCACACCTGATTATACCTGCGAATGTCTTAGAACGAGTTTTAGCCGGCGTCCCGTGATGGTCCGGGATGAATTTCGGGATGTTACAGACACTGGGAGAGCAACAGTGGGAGAACGCTGCAGATGTATTCGCTTGGACATAAAAGTGCTGACGCGAGCGGCGTCGCCATTATTCATTATTTCCATCCCAACACTGACGAAGGGTTGCGAGCTGCACTCAAGGTTCAGGACTAATTGACTGTGATGATGCTTAAATTACGTCTCTTCATCATGCAAAACTCTCCCCTGACGCGCCGATGTAATATCCCCCGGACCTGCGGAGACACCTCCACCTTATTTCCTGCTTCCCTGCACTTTGAATAGATCAGCACTTAGAAACGTGCCTCGGCGCCTCTGCTCGAGGGCGTGTATCATTTGGCCCCAAAATTCACTTTTCCCCACCAGTAAGCACTATCTGCCTCGCACCTCTGCGAACCCCGACAAAGCGCTCGCCATCTGTCAGTGTCGCCGCCGCAAACCGGCTGCGATTAATTGAAAAACAATGACGGGGCCAAGTGGGAGGGTCAAAGCAATACGCGTCGTGGCCTCACCGGGTCACCTCCTCATTTCCTCATTGTGGAGATGCCTCCGCCTGACATGAGCTGCAGGGACGCCTGAGCACACTGTGTCCGTTCAGTTTAGCGTCTTTCCCGTCTTTTGGCAGCAGGGATCACCGGGAGGACAGATCCTGGATCTTTTCACATCCACGTGGCGGGAACAGTGCTAATCAGTGCTGAGGGCAGTTGCCTGGAGCTGATTATAGAGGCGACTCCTCTCAACCAGCCCGATTAGAGTATATTAGCGGCGAAGAGTCTGGCTGCCAGAAAAAAGGCGTCTGTGACATTAACAGTGAACGAGAATGTGCATTTACCAGCAGCGAATTTCTTGTTCCTTCACGATGAGCCGCCCGCCCCCCCGCCTCACTCTCAGGCCTGACTGAGCAGCCTCTCGCCCGAGGAACCAGGTGAAGCCACCCGATCTATATGCTTACAGCGCGACACCTCCGTTTACAGCCTTCCAGTCCATTCTGCTGACAGCGCGTTGATGGTTGACGGCATGTCTCCATCAATGCCAAATGGGACTTTGTCTTCTCGGTGTCCCCTGCAGGACCGCAGCGTCCGTTCTTCCCCGCTGCTGCTGTCCTTGGTCCCAGGTTTAAAAGAGGAAATCCACACTGTTGGGTTAGCTTTGTAGATCCACACATACGCTGCTTTACTTAACCCAAAAGCTGCTATACAGCTATCGTAGCCTCAATATTGAAGCAGAGGAAACTAAAATCTGATTTGATTTTGATAAGTGAGGAGAGAAGGAGCGTTCCAGTGACCGATCCCACATCGTCCTCCGAATATTTAAACTTTCCATTTTAAGGACGAAAAAAAAAAAGCATATCAAAACAGTTGGAAATGAGCTTATCAGCAGCTGAAGGCTCGCAGCAGGTAGGTTAGCAAATCAATAGCTTATATTCTGGAAATTAACTGAATCATAACCATGGAAAGCAACAGCAGAGGCTCAGCAGTGCCATAAAAAAGGCAATAATAATAAAGTTGCCTATGACTTCACAAGGATCCTTCTAATGATTTTAAAACCACATTTTAATGCTGTAAATATGAGCAAATCCTCCGAGGTTAAACCATAAACTTGTTCAAGAAAAACTTTGTGTCAAATCTGCAGCACTTTTGAAGCATAATAAAGCTTCATTTGCTCGTCTGCCCCCCCCCCAACACAAACTCCTCTCAGCGTTCACCAGCGTCTTCACTTCCTTCGCTGCCCCCATGAAAAGGTTTCCTCGCGTATAACTGCGACCATGTAATTAACATTAAAATTATTCATCAGATATTCATCAGACTGCAGACAACCGGTGGTTATGTCAGACGCTGTTCTAAAAACGATGACGGGGGGGGGGGCTCAATTACCTCTGGCTGAACAAAGCCTCGTTCTGCCGTGTTTGACACATGGCTTGCACTGCCTGATTTGATTATTCCGCACAAGCAAACACATGCAAATGCGCATCTCACTTTCAAGATGTTATTTCTAAGCGAGTTGATTAAGAGTAAGGACAAGTCCCGGTAGTCCGCTGGGTAGTCCTGGTTAGTTCCACTCACAGGAAAAGTCGTCTGCTCCTCAGAGGAACGGAGGGACTTCTCGTCTCCGCCGGAGCTAAAGAATGCCAGGATTTGCCTTGAGAGGGCGTTTCAGTGCGATAAAAAAGAGAAAACATGGCCGACCTGGTTGTTCGCTCTGCCGTCCAGGCTTTTGTTTTTCCTCATCGTGTGGGTGACCATCTGTCAGCCTTGTAGAGGAAAGCAATGATCTGTGCTTGCCTGAGCGAGCACCCAGCAAGGCCGTATTTCACGTGACGCCAGGCCCGCACCGCCGAGAGCGATGTAGCCGAAATAGGTCTGGTTAACTGGGAACGCCGGACTCTTCCGCCTGGCGTTCTTGAAGGCAGCACGGACCTTGGGCCTCCTTCGTACCGCCAAGGTTGCGCACACTGAAATGCAACCGGGATGTCTTACCCCTTCAGAAACTGGCAGGCATCAGCGTTCGAGACTGAAAGTGTGAGATATCCACCGCTTTTCAAGGTCACCTTGGACAGTGGGGGCATAATTCAACCATCATTTAATTAGGGAGGCCAATGATCATTTGAGGGAGTAATGAAGTATACAGGAGATAACCCCGACGTCAGACCTTATTAATGTCCTGCAAGACACTTTAGGATGTGATGAGCCATTATCAAAACCATACAACTAAATGATCGGCTAATTAGCGTCCCAAAGGACACAAAGTGCAACATTTGTGAAAATAAATACAGCCGATCAGTCGCGCGGATAATAATTTGCGGTAAGTTAAAGATGACAGAAGTGCAAACTTCCTGTTTAAGCCTGTCAAATGGCTCCCATTAAGCAGCCATTTCTTCTAAGGGCGTGTGATTGTTGTATTGTCAAACGTGACTTTTCTCCCCACTTTTAAAGGCCCAGAGTCAGATTCTTTATCTAATTTATGCATCTTGAGAAAGTCTGAATGTACTGGCGCTGGGCTAATCGCATTCATTAACCTTTACAACAGTGAAATGTTTGATTGGACTCTGGCATTTCCTCCTTCAAAGGAGCATTTCATCCCCTTTGCAATTCAAATACTTCAAACATCTCATTTAATGGTATTTCACTTCAAACATCTGGTTTATGTATGGTAATAACTATACCTCACCGCACACACTCGCAGCCAAAGAGACACTTTGGTCGGCGTGGAGGGAGAGACGGCGTGAAATGGATCCGAGAGAGTCGACGCTAGAAGAAGCGTGCGGTGGCAAACGCTTCACACCCCCTCAACTGTGCTGAAATATTGGGCTTGATTAGAAGCGAGCTTCAGCGAGGCATAATTGTGCCTTATCATTCCACTCATCTGTGATTAATTAGAGTTCCTCGTCAATGAGCTGTCATGGCGACGCCGCGGAGAAAGTGCACATAGCAAAACACGAGTTTCTTTGATTATATATTTCTGTTTGTGCCTATAATGGATTAATGCGGAACGGGAACGTGCGGATAATTGATGGTTTCATAACGCCGCTCCGCAGAACGCTGAGGCCGGTGGTTTGGAAATTATCAGAAGGTCATCAAGTATTGAGAGTCTGAGCCAACTTAGCTGCCGTGACAGAATAAGTAGCTTTTATCCAGCCAAACGTGGCCTATCGGACAGCTATAATCTCACCTAAAACACGGTAGAGGAGGTGTTTGAACACCAGCGTTAACCATTTAAGGAAGGCAGAAGATCCGGTATCAAGTCCAGACTGAATCGCAGCGTGTTTGAAACGTTCCCTTATTCATTCCACGTTGCTAAGCTAAACCCTTCTTTGTTCTATCTAGGTTTCCCTTCCAGCTGCGATGGAGCGCGCTCCTCCCTGCCTGTCCTCTCCACGAGGCTTCCAGCCATGCGAGCAGGGACTTTTTCATCCAAGGACATTCTTTTTTCCTGTAAACCTACAGCTGATTGCTTCTGGCGTTATCCAAAATGTCCGTCTCCTGCTAATGATTTCTGTTCCGCCGGACGAAGCGGTCGGTTTGCTCACGTCAGTCCGCAGATTCTCACGTGATAATATGCTTAATAACAGCCGGTGATCGCATTCGCCCGACCTTGCTGCACCAGCAGTCTGAGGAGAAGAGGAGGAAAGTGTTTCTGCTTATCTGTTCCATTTGCTGAAGGAGGAGGGATCCGCTCCCCGTGTGGCTCCCATTGACTTTGGAGCCTTTGTTTTGCAGGGGCCATGGATAGCATCTCAGGGATTGGAGAAATTATGCGCATGCGGTCTTCAAACGCACTCAGCTGCTGCGGTGTAGAAACGCCGAGTTCCCAACAGGATGTGACAGATTCCTCAGACCTACGTGCCACAATGTTGTCACATTTGTGTGGCTCTGCAGCACTAATTACATTTGTCATCGAAGGCCGTCTAAATCAGGCACTTTGCCGCACTTAACGAGATGCTGATTACAGAATCTGAAATTCACTTACTGCTGATTTGGTGTTATTTTAGTGGGCAAATGGGTATAATTTCCCCTAATGTCACTTGTTAAGGTAATTACTCTTTAATTGCCTTATCAAGGTGTCATAGAAGTGTCAAGGGGAAAAAAATGTCTTCTCCTGGGGACACTTTGTCACTCTCCATTTCTGTTTAATTCTGTTTAACACAGTCTGGTTGTACTTCATCACTTTCCAGCCGTTACTCAGAACTGGAGAATATAAAACCTGTAGGATAAAATCTATAATCTATCGCCCGTTCTATCTCTGAATGTGCGATTTCCAAACACTTTTGATGTTCTACTTTGAAAACAGGAATAACCTTGTTCTTGGACACTTTTTGATTTAAAAAGGAACAGATAGATAAGTTCTTCTTATATCAGCAGGAGCCAACCATGGAGCAACCTTTGACCTGCACCAACCTTCAGCCCAGAGGTGGTGGGAGGTTTAAAGTCCACCATGAGGGTCCAACAAACGATCCAGATTCTCTTCCTTATAAGAACCTGGAGCTCTGGGCAGGAAGTGGTGACTGTGGGAATTCTGGGGCCCTGGGGGTTGTTTTTATCTGCCTGTTTTGTTTTGTTTTTTTCTGGTTTTTACCCGCCTCATTTAGGTGTCTAAAATGCTCACCTCACTAAAGTAAAGCCCCCCCCCACCCCCTTTTTTTTTTTTTTTTTTTTTTTAGTGGAACATCAAAAACGCTCTCTAAAGTTTCTGGAGTAAATTTGCAACTCGTGTGACTGAACTGAACTTGTGACCTCAGTGTTTCAGGATTGAATGCAGGCAATTTGTGACACGCTTCTGTCATTTCCCTCGCTTCTTATTTCACTAATTGTGCTTCTTAAGAGAGCAAGTGTGGACTGATGTGACTGGCAGAGTGAGGAACACACACACTGGAGATTAATAATGTACCTCTAAAACCTGAAACACAACGTACCCTTGCAGCGGTTGTCACAGCTGGATTTTAGCTGCAGAGCAGAAGGCAGCCATATGTCACTGAAGCAAAACCCAAAAGGTCCTCATGAGGAATTATTCCAGGATCCTTTTGTTATTCTCCAACCAAAAGAACCCTAACGAGGGCTGCAGCCTGTTTGACTTTCAGCGCCCAAATCCATGCCCTTTATTGCGTCTAACCTCTATTTCTCTCAACTATAAATAACCAAAAATGCTCTCTAATGGAGTAATTTACACACACTCTGCCAAGACTATTGACAGGCCTCTCCCCAATGGCAAATGTCTGGCATTTAGCAAATCAATGACGTGAGTTATGAAGAGGAGCCGAGGCCTGAGCTGCCTCTCCATTCTTTTCAATAACAAAAGAGGAAGTGCATTAAAAACTAGCGTTGATGGGTCGTTGCGAGTTGCAGTCAATGAGCTATCGGTTCAAAATTAAAAGGCTCTTAGGGCGAAAATTGTTTTCTCCGGTCGTCCATCTTGTCAAGAGGGGTCTTCCCTTCGTGATTCATTAGGATCTGAAAGGGTAACGGGAGGAGGTGCAAAAGTTAGAGATCCAGTTGTAATAAAAGTGCGGCACTTATCCGGCCCAGCTGCGAGTTAATGACACCAGCGTTCGCCTTGACGGATTGTTATTGCTGCAGTCCATGATTTCATCTGGAAAATGGGCAAGAGAGTGGATCTTCCTTATAGTAATTGAGTATTGATTTAAAAATAAACAGCAGAGAGCCCCCCCCCCCCCCCACACACACACACACACAACTGACACATCGCTGGGACGGAATCGGCACTAAACGTGGCCCCTGGTTGGGGGGGAAAGTTATGGATGTGTGTGATACAGTCAAGCCTTTTCCCTGCCATTCCTCTTACCTTATTTATCGGGTCCCAGATAACCCATTTGTGCTCTCTGTCATCTGAATCCCGCGGTTTTGAGCAGGCGGATGGAGGTCGGGCGTTCGCACACGCCGGGCTGACTCGTGCACGTGCGGGCTGTCTTTATATTGCACCAGCGTAAAGAACCGAACGAGTCGACGGAGATGAAATGAATTCCGAGGCCGGGTTAAGCAAATGTTTGATGTCAAACAGAATTTACGCTCCCGTAAATGCCAGTACATCAGTACATCCGTGGGCAAACACCTTTATCTGAGTGCGAGGGACGAGCGCGGTGATGGTTCAACAGCTCAGTAAATCCACATGATGTGAGGAGTCTTAGCACTCATGTCAGGGCAGCTGTTAACCTCTGCATAATCACTGCCGCGCCGCGCCCCCGACGCTTCCGCCTCGCGCTAGGAATGCGCTATTCGTTTTCATTAGTCGCCATTTCACTTTTGATCCGAGGGGAAGCGGTAGAACTAAACTGAACGTACGGGAATGATGCGTGGCTCCGCTGGGCGACCTCCGGGTTCCTATCGGGCTCCAGAAGAGATTAACAGAGATACAGAGCTCCGTTAATGCCACAGGCCGTCCCTCACGCTCCCAGATGTCAAGTCAGAAGTTGCTATTGTGTTGTCACCCCCTCACTTGCCTAATGGCTCATGACCGTCATTCACATGCTAATGCTTCCGTTCTTATCGGCGTGACCTGCGTTTAGAGCATCATCAAGCCTTATCTGTATTTATCTTGTCAATTATTGATTGCCTTTTCCCACAGCGCGTCATTATTAATCTGACACGCTGTGTCAAACTGACTGTTAATCATATTTAAACAGATATGGGGAGATAGAAATCAATTTTCCATTATCCTTGTGGGGAATTTTTTATATCCATCTGCCGCCGCTGAGAGGACTTGAGAGATTGGCTACGCACGACTGGGCAGATCCAGAGTAAATAATCGTCTCATTTGCGTTTGATTTGATAGCAGTAAAAAGATGGAAGTGTTGGACTCCTTCGCCACCTAAGATGTTAGACTGAATTGCCATTATCCCTTCAGAAACATCTCTTTGGTGTCCATGGTTACTTGGAGTATGAACACTTGCACTGATGTCTAAAATTAAGACATTATTATGAAGAGGCGTTATTGAACCGGTATGTACGAGAAGGACGAAATTGATGGAAACTGGCTCATGATATCAAAAGGAAAGAATACTAAGGAGCTCTTTTCCATCCGGAGATAATGATGTGTTTGTATGTGTGTGTGTGTGTGTGTGTGTGTGTGTGTGTGTGTGTGTGAGGACACAAATGGCTGCAGAAGGCCACTTCACTCAGCTAATGGGGTAGAAGGTTTCTAGTGTGGCGAAATTCATGTCAAGACAAGACTCCTTTGATGCCGCCACACCGGCGAGCCCAGAAAAGCCGTAGCATAAAACACAGAGGTGCTACTCTGCACTAATGGGATTCCCAGCTTTTTGGAGGCAGATTTAGCCCAGCCTGACGGGGCAGGCTAATTGGATACAGCTACCTGAACTCAGTTAATGAGCACGAGGGGATCCGTCGGAGGTGTCGGGGCTCATTGGGTGGTTTCACAACCAGGACGGAATGATGTAGAAAAACTGAAGTTACTCTTTCAGACTCTTTAAAACTGCAGCAGACGCCTGAAGGTCAGCAGAAGTGTCATTTCCATGAGGCTTGCGCCATTTTTAACCGAGTTCTTTTGTTTGTGAGAGGACAAATTGGACCTCAATCATGTGAAAAATGTCCCTACAAGAACCAGACCCGCTGCCCTGCAGACACAAAAGTAAATTTAAGCTAAATCAGTTGTGAGGTGCCTCCAGAGTGTTTGGTAATGCAGGAAGCCTCATTGCATATTTATCCTGCTGTGTCACTGTGAATAAAAATGAGTTTTAAATTATTCATCATCAACATACAGTGGCTGTTAACAGTTTACTCGCTTCTAATTGCTGCTATTATTCTCTACCGTCCCCTGTGTGGTGCATCCAAAAATGGGAATGCATGGAAGCACAGCTTCAGCTTTAGCTTCAGCATGTTAACACGTGTGTTCCTGGGGTGCGTTTAAACAGTGATACATCGGTGACTCCTCCAGCACCCTCGTTTCCACCCGTGCCCAGCGGTTCTGTCAGAAAAGCTCTTTCGATGGACTAATCTGTGGCCCAGCGACAGCGGTGTCCTCCCCCAGAATGAAAACAAATTCTTCACCCCAGCTCCTCCTCCGGCTCAGATCAATATGACTGTGATAAGCCAGGACACCTTCCAGGAGCTGCAGGGCACCAGAGAGGGCTCTGACATATCACCATTTGGGCTTTAATTACTTGGTGAATGTGGCTGTCTCCAATGCTTGGCTGTGTGTGTGTGTGTGTGTGTGTGTGTGTGTGGTTCCTGTTTTGGGCAACACAAAAGGTTTGTCTCCATATAAACTGGACGTGTGACTAATTTGCTCTACAGTAAAATAGTGCCACCACAGTGACAGGAAGTCTTGGTTGTTATTACTAAGAAAATACTTCATAGATACAGTTTTAAACATCTTCTTTAGGCTTAAAGTGGCTTATAAACAACAACAACAAAAACTCTTAGCTGAAATGTCTTAAGCAGAAATTTATTTTTATACGTCAATCTAACATTAAAAAACTTACTTGACAAGCAAATCCCCCAAACTCCAGTGTGCATCAGAGCAGAGCTACAGACGTATCAGTTTCTCTGCCCAGTAGAGGTCTGCGAGCCCCATGTGCCAGCTTTAAAGGCCTTTCTAGCTTGGCTGGGCTCCTTTGTTTGGGCTCCATTTACCATTCGTAAACCTCCGCCCACATCGATACTCTTCCCATCTGACTCCTCTACACAGCACGGCGCTCTTTTCCATAACCCATACACCCGTTTGGCATTTTTAATATGGATATTTTTTATATGGATATTCATCAAATCAACGGGGCAGAGGTCCGGGGGACGCGGAGGCTTTTCTTTATTCTACAGGATTTTTGGAGTCACAATGATCGCAAAGCCTTGATTTCCCTTTTTTGGCTGTAAATAAGTCTGTCAGATGGTGCCAGATTAGAACAATTAGAAAAATGCAAATGCAAAAAACCATGTCGTGTTGCCAAGGTGTGCGTCAAAAATTGCGAACATCGGGAAGGTTTTGGGGTCGTGTCCTGACAGGATCTTATTTGATCATAATTCCATAAGGTTTTACAACAAGGAGGAGCAGAGATTATAATTAAGTCCAAGCAGATGATGCAGAGCCACACTGGCTGTAGCCATGGTGACCACGGAGATCGTCACCCTGGCTACGCTGTCTGTGTAACGCAAGCAGGACCAAGTTTCCTCATTCGACAGCCCTCGGGAACGTTCCATTTATTTTATCAACAACATTAAAACTCTTCTTGGTTCATTAAAGCAGGAAATAACAAAAGTGAAAGAGTGGGTTTAAAGAACTGAGTCCACCCTGAAACCAGCATAGATACAGAGGAGTGATCGCACCCTCAGCCTCAGCGGCTGGGACATCTGTTCTATAGAAGATACCCCGTTCCATTAGACCAGCAGTCTTCCAGAGCCGGACACCAGCCCCTCAAACCCCAAAACTCTCCTCTTTCACCTCCACTGGCATCAATACTCTGCTGCTCCTGCAGTTATTACCGATATGCTCCGGCCAAGTGTAAAACTTCTATCTGCCACTTATCAGCACACTCTGCTGTGAAAACTTCCTTTATGCTGTTTCCCTCACAGCTTCCTCCTCCTCCTCTTCCTCCTCCTCACATGACACCACAGCTATTTCAGGCCAGCTCGGGCCTTTGAGAGGATGTTTCACTGAAGCTTTCTCCAACTTTTCACAGATTAACGTGTGTCTAGACTCTAAACAACACTCTAGCTCAGAGATTGGTAAATCCAGTCCTCGGGAGCAGGTTGAAGCCAGGTCTTGTGTCCCACCAGGCAGAAACTTACCGAGGGAAGAGGACCCTCCCAGGTGAAAGCATCGTCTGCCTGTAGGATAGAAAACCCGGCTTGAATCTGTCCCTCGATTATTGATTCTTTATCTATTGTTGTTCCACCCCAGAGCTGTAGGTGGTGCAATGCTAAGCAAATGTTAAGCATTTAGCAAAGCCACGAAGAAGAGGCGTACACGTTTTAGTCCTTCGGGCAGCTAATTTTAAATGCAATAATCTATTTAATCACAACTTCACATTATTGATCCCTGTGTGAAAAGCTATTTAAGGGAGGCCTGTGGGCATCCGGTGTGATGGCCACAACCCCCATCCCCCGTGCCATTTATTTCCCATTCTGGTGTGGTAGCTGAAGGACTGAGGTGTGCTGGGGAGATAAATGAAATAGGTGCCTGTTGAGATGGATCATACGCTGATGCTAAGCGTGTCAAGCTGAGTCCTCACCAGCTATCATTAACATACCAAGTGCAGCATTGCTGCAGGTTGGAACACCTGCATATTTGTGGCTGTTGCCACTTAAGATTTTAAGGGGGAAACCCCAAACATGACTGGATTTCAGGCTGCTATCTCACTTGTGTTACAGTGATGCATTCTAACACATGCTTACTCTGCCCAAGGTGTCATCAGATGTACACAAATTATAATTCTGCATTCCATATAGTTAAATGTGTCATAGATGGGTCATAAATGTGTCATTCTATGTTGCTGCTTCAGATTGGATTCATCCTCTTTAAACAATCAAGAGAGGTTTCACTGTGCACACGTTAGCTTTAGCTTTAGCCAGAGCAGAGATAGAGTCTGTGGCTCTTTATGTCTTTCTGGTTGTCTCCTATAGACAATCCTCCCTGTAAATGATGATTTAACCCTCAGACAGTCCTTTGAGGTTGTGGAGAACACCCAAAATGTCCTCATTTTGCTAGTAGAATGCATAATTTACCTAATATATTCTATCCAATATGTAGCAAGTAATGCGCACACACGCACGCACGCATGCACGCCGCACACACACACACACACACACACACACACACACACACACACACACACACACAGCAACCATTCAGTCATGTCATAGATCTGTAACAAGTTCCAGACAAAGCAATTATAAATTCATGTCTGAATGACCCAAAGCTGTATTTCTATGTTAACTCCATAAATGACTTCTTTAACACCCCCCCTCCCCCCCTTACACACACACAACTGCAAACTTTAATGTCAGCACTTTATCTCAGGACCCCGAGTGCTCCGTCCAGAAGTGCAGCCATTTGCACTTTTTATAAGCTTTATCCCACCTAGTTATTCTAAGATCTGCTGCTAAATTTGTCCCTCATTCGCTCCCGCTAAGCTTAAGCCATCATCCTGTTAATGCAGCTGCAGGAGCACGTCACCCGCCAACTTATTTTTTTATTTATTTACTCTGCCTTTGCTTATGGAAGGCATTTTACCAGAGAAATCCGAACAAATGCAATATTGCACAACCTCAAACTGTTCAAGATTCTTTGGTATCACTTCT
This sequence comes from Takifugu flavidus, assembly GCF_003711565.1. Lineage (NCBI taxonomy): Eukaryota > Metazoa > Chordata > Actinopteri > Tetraodontiformes > Tetraodontidae > Takifugu > Takifugu flavidus. Next base: position 10,836,955 of record NC_079536.1, read on the forward strand.
CTGTAAAGGAAATAAATAAATAAAATGCAGCCTGGCGAGAGTGCAGGTGATTTTTATGCAGCTAATATACTGTGTATATATATATATGTATATATATATATATATATATATATATATATAGAGAGAGAGAGAGAGAGAGAGAGAGAGAGAGAGAGAGAGAGAGAGAGAGCTGGAACATTAAATCTTAAATCGTATTGATCTTTTGCCTTTTTTACCACATAGAATCTCCCAAATTTTGCTCCCAGCTCTGTCAGAGCACCAAAGACTTCACTTAATCCTCAAATTTTTCAGGAACAGTTTAGTAGTTCACCCAGAGTTGAAATTTCCAAATCCTTCTTTCATGCTGCAAGAAATTAATGCATGAACATAACATATATATGCAATAGCACAAGATGGGGAGGGGGGGTTGACACAAGCCTGCGGACCATTGTTCCTCCACCTCCCACGCTGGTCTACCCTCTGTCAGAAAACTGTGAGGTGATATTTGGGTAACTGCAGGCTATGAGGTAGAGAACCAGACTCTACCAGTGCTCTGGCTGTCAGCGGGGGTGGGGGGGCGTCAGGATGTGTCAGCCTGCATCACATCACGCTGGGCTCCCAGCGAGGCCAAGGTCTCCGGCCAAATCACTTCTCATAACGGACGGGACCACAAACGGCAGCCTCAGTCACATGCACCCTTACACACAGAATGGGGGAATGTGCACAGCCCAGCCGTCCAATTGTGATGTTTTCGAGTCCGGGGGGGGGGGGGGGGGGGTACATGGTGAGGATCCCATGAGTGTGGACACTTCACTGCTTTTCATGACAGAACGAGGTTAGTATGTATAAAACCGGAAATCCAATCAGATCGACACCCAAACCTGTCCTCTTGATCGCCCTCTGCTGGACACAAGATAATGCCCCCCCCCCCAAGCCGCTTTTTACACTGCAGAAAAATAGGGCCCGTTGCAGCACCGTGAAAGGGCTGTCGCGGCATTTTGTAAGTGGCTCGGCTCGCCTGCAATATGGAAGCTGTCCCACGTCGTCCCACTAACATCTCCCATGTTGCTGATGTAGGGCAGCGATCCCCCCCCCGTTATTTTTACAATATTACACTGATGTTAATATAGAAAATAGTTCATAAGGAGTAGGACTATAAAAGGTGTTTATTTTCTCCTACTCCGATTTTTGAATATTGCCTAAATAATAGATCTGTATATAAATTATGCTTTTCAATCTTTTATTTTTATGCACATTGGAAAAATAATTATATCAAAGCAAATCACATTTGTCTAATAGACTCAGCTTATTTACACTTTATGATGCTTAGACCTGTTAGAATTAACACAAAGCTGATCTTCCAGCAGTAATTTACAACTCGGGGACACATTAGCTAACAGAAATCTATTTGAAAAAAAAAAGCCTCTGGGAAATATTCCTTCGCTTCGTAGCTTAATCTCCGGAGGAAAATATTCAGTGTCATCCGTTACAATCTTTTCAGATTAGCCGCAAATTTTATCCGCCCTCAATAAATTAGCGCTCGGGCATCTTTCAATCTGCGCTGAGCTTGTAAACTTTGTATTTAATGATGAGGTTGTCATATGAAAAGGAGGAAAAAATAGCCACGCCCCTCTGAGCGGGAGAAAATCCCACCAATTTCAGTGTGAAAGCGGCACAGCCTGGTAGAACGTTCAGCAACTCAGGTCAGTTGGCTTAAACTTGTCTCCCACTTCCTGGTGGCCGATACTGGCTGCAAATTATGTTATCGGCCCATTTAGCTTCATGTTGGCTCAGTAAAAAACTGCATATTTTGTTTCTAATGGGGCCTTAAATAAATGTAGTGAATAAATTTACAATGATTGGAGGATTGAAACGTAACGATGACTGAGAAAATGTAGAGACGTTGGTCTGTAACAAGCAGGAAACAATTCGCTGACTCAACACTCGGAAACAAAGTGACCTTTACGCTAATTTGTTTGGAAATGTTACCTTTCATTTTATATTTATCATACTAATTAAATGTTTACTCATCAAGCCTTTTCTCATTTTGATTTCGCAGCGCGGCGCTCGTCTTTCCCCCATTTGTCTTCCGCACAAAAGCCGCTAATTAAAGATCTTTCGATACAGTAATCATCAATAGCGAGGGGCCAATAAACAACAGCCCACGCAAACCAATGATGACGGGCCTTTTGGAGTATCTCGCTCTCACGTGACGCGAATCAATCAACCCCCAAAATGGGCTCCGCAGCACGGAAACAATGAGTCCAATTGAGCTGAGCTGTGATTATATCCATGAATGGTGTAAAATAGCAATGTTTAGCTCAAAGGGGTCTGATCAAGCTCTCTTCGGAGGCAGCGCTCGGCGTCTCGGGGTCCAAGAATCAGCCGGTTGTATCGCTGATGATGATGGAAGTGGCACTCAGTGGGATAACTTTCAAGTGATTGGGGGGGGGGAGGGATGTTGGATTTTTGTTTATTCAGGAGCCAGGTGCAGATTACAGGGCAGTAATGATTGCAAGTTGATTACACGTCACTGCTGCAGAGCGCAGCGGGACGTTCCGCAGTTTAATCAAGAACAAAAAGTTAATGGCTGCAGCTTCTAATTTGTTCATGCTTTCAAGTCTGGGTTATGATTTATCGCCGCCTTGTTTGGCAAAACCTTTGCATGTCATGTTGTTTCGCAGCAAAAACATTGGCAGTGACATTTGTAATGACACGATAATGAAAGTCTGACATTGATCCCTCGCCAGGATTGTCTACATCAGGGGTGCCCACACTTTTTCAGCATGCGAGCTACGTCAAGAAGATCTACCTACTATAAATTTGCAAAACATACATTTATTCATAAATATATTGAGAATTCTTTATATGATCCATATATGGTGGTGTACCTTGTAACTACATGAATCCATTGCTCAATACAAATCTGTGCATTTTTTCAGCATGCAAGCTACTTACAAAATGATCAAAATGATCTACCCACCACAAAAATGCAAAACATCTAATTATTTTAAAATGTACTGAGGATTCTTTGTATGTACAATGTATGTTGATGTACCTTTCATAACCGAATGAGCCGATATTGAAAAACACACATAATAATTAACTAAGTGGCTTGAATTCAGAGGTAATTAGCTGAATAGCTTAGCGCCATTGTTTGCAAATGAGCGGTGACCTAAAGGTCAATCAAGTAACGGGACTGCTGATAGGCTGACATCGTAAGTTCTGCTGCACTTAGCGCCATTGTTTGCGCCTGATTGGTCACTTGGTCACATTGAGTTGTCATCTAACTGGCTGCCCTGTATATCAATCAAGTGACGGGATGAATGATAGGCTGATATTTTTAATGTCACGCCGCGATCGACCAGTACTACCTCTGCGATCGACCGATAGATCACGATCGACGTAATGAGCACCCCTGGTCTACATGATGTGATATTTTGGAGAACGTAAACCCTGAAAATTAAAGCGCAAAGCAGTGTTTATTTCATAACTTCTTAACTGTTTTATCTCTTTTGGGGTCAGGGGGAGGGTGCTGGATCCCATCCCGCCTGTAAACGGGTGAAGGCAGGGTCCACCCTTCCGCCACGTCCTCATGTGAGCATTTGGGAGTTTGGCGCCTTGCTCTAGGGTACCTCTGTGGTACTCTGGGGTGTCCTGGCACTGACGCTGCTACCAGAACACCTCCCAAGTTTTGTCCACACTGGGACATGAACCAAGAACCCTCTGCTTCTCGACCCAGCCCCATATAGACTGAGCTACTGCAACTCAAAATCAGGAGTTTTAGGAGTTTTAACTGACCATTCCCACTTGTCGCTTAAAAAAAAAATTCCCTCCAAAATCGTGTATAATATATAATTTGCTCCATTTTAACTCTGCACGTTGCCACGCACACAGAAATGTAGTTTTAGATCGAGTTAGAGGCGTTTATAGACTTGAACTAAATGGATAGTGAACAGCAATCTATCACCCCAGTGACTTCTGGACCACCGCTTCCATTTGGAGTAACACTTAACGATGCGGCTCTTTTGGGTTTGCAAATGTAATCAGACGGACTCGAGCTTGCCAACGGGTCGCTGGTTTTCCCCCCGCCGTTTTTCAGCATTGCTGGATTTCCTCTTACGTCACTGCCCTTATTGGCGTTAGCACCCAGGTTAGCTCATCTGATGTAGCTCGCTGCACAAGAAGACGGGTCTGCCCACCTGGTTTTGAGCAGCATGGTCGCTTCCCCCGATACAGAGGTTGTCGGTTTATTTCTGGATCTCTGCTGCCTTCGTGTTGAGCTGATTATTGAAGTTTTACCAATGACTTTGTCACAAACTCCATCGGCTAATCTTTTTATTAGCTCGTGCGAATGACCTGAATGTACGAGATCCACCTCACAGCTGAATTCTGAAACGTTCTGCTCTGAACTGCTTCGTTTCTAGCAAACAGCAAACTAAACTGCTTCAGTGACATTTAAATGTTGGCATCAAACACTTAGTAATTGCATTTATTAGGCAGAAAGTCAGTGGGCCGTACTCTTCGAATCAAATCTTTTTGGCCATTACTTGCCTCCGTAGTTTAGTGTCAAGATGGTGCGACGCCCCGTGACAGGAGGAGGCGAGTTACCCAGTTGGGATGGCGGCTTTAATGAGCTTCCTAATCCTGGAGCTGCCAGGTTTCCTTGCTCTACGGGCCGAATGTAATCATTCTCCCCCAATATGAAATAATGAAGTATGAAGGGTAATTGTTGAACAAGTGGCCTCCCGGGAATCCTTACAAGATTGTACCTGACACGCGTGATGCGCGCGACGACGCGTCATCCACAAAGCACCAGAATGCGCCCGGGTACCCGGGCGCACAAACGTTTGCAGATTAAACCCATGAATGCAAACCCAGAGTGACGCCTCCTGCGGCGCGAAGAGGTTTTTCACAGGACTGAGGCTGATTATCAGCTGCAAATTTGCGGCGACGCCCGTAATCAACGCGCTGCTGCGGCAGAGGAAGGAAAGGAGGGAGGAAGGAAGGGAGTGAGGGAGGAAGGGAGGGGGAGGTAGCCGAGTAGCGAGGCTGAGCAGTAATTAAAGCCGAGGCGCGTCGTCTTTCCCGCCGTTTTAGCGCTACAGACTTCCAGAAGCCTTGAAGAAACTCGTGTCTGGGCCTTGGAGAGCTTCCGGTTTAATTATCACCTGTATATTCTGTCAGCAGCTTAAATGACTCACCAATAAATATTGAAACTTTTTTTGGAATGTTTTTAATTATTCCCCCCTCTATTTTTTGACATTTTCATATCTCATACATTTACATGTTAACATGATAATTGCTGCATGATATTCTTGTCTGTTCAGGTGGCGGAGGGTTAATCACAAAATTAACTTATCATCTTCCTGGATGAAGTAATTAAGCAGCGCGGGACAAACTCCTGGTATAAATGAGGATGAATAATAAGGAAGAGGCCGGCAGTCGGGGGGGGGGGGGGGGGGGGGGGATGAGGAGTCGGGACACGAGATGGAAGCTGCGGGTTAAAGTGCTGCTGCTCTGCTTCTATCGCTGTGATGGAGGCGCTGCAACAGTAATGAGACACACAAATCCTGTTTTACACATGGCACGACTGAACCAGACTGCGCCTGATGTATGTAATCTATCGACGGGGGATGGTCGGCAAACACACTAAAGGTCAAAGGTCGTCGTGTTCTAGCGCGATACCCACAGCGTCCTCCATTAAGAGTGATTAAACCAGCAAGAGCCCATGTCATTTCCCTTTGTCATTTATTATCGTCATATATTATCGATGAAATCAATCTGACCTCCCAAGAAAAGCAATTAAAAGTCGATTTATATCCTAAAAGACTAATTAGCAAACGAAAATAATCATCGGCAGTGTACGAACCTCAGATGGGCCAGTGGTTTTTCTACGCTAAAGTGATATTTTTCTTCGTGACAATGTTTCCCTCTGTGGCACCAACTATATCCAGAACCTTTATCTTCATATTAGACAGATTTTAATTATAAATGGATAACCCAGATAGAAAATACAATGTCCATCATGCAGGAAGCTGTCTTTCCCCCACATGCACGACTGCAGGCACGAAGTATCGGCAACAAAGGCGGAGACAGATTGCGTCTCCGTGCTGATCGGCCCCACGTCTTCTAAAGTGACAAAAGCTGCCTTTGTGTGTCCAGCCGGCGTCGGCCCTCCTCCTCTTCATCTGCTCCGACGTCTCCGCGCCGTCCATTCACACCAGGACACACTCGCCAGGACTTTTAGTTGACCTTGAGTCTGGATTGGAGGAGTTTTAAATGGAGGTTTTTAAAGTTGATCTATGCTGAACACTGATAAACAAGCACGGCGTTTTGTGTGAATGGTGTTCTAAAGGCACGGCCAATGTACAGCTCAAGTGTAATGAAGCAGCATTTTTGTAACGCGCCATGATTTGACAGCATTTAAACGAGGCGGATGTAAAAACGCGGCGTCGAACGCGCAGAGAGCGGATCGATAAACTTCCCCCGGGAGCTCAGCGCGGGCCCCGCAGACCTCCGCGCTAATGTCGGTTTAATGTGCGGCACTGTATCACCAGCGGTGTTATTAGGACCATTATGTCGCCCAAAAAAAGGCGGCATCTGTCTCCTCTGCATTTTCTGCATGGCGAGCACAAGAATACAGCGAATCAATACAGAGAATCGCAATCAGGAGAAGCTGCTGGAGCATCGGTGAGCGCGCGGCCCGCTTGGGCCCGGCTCAATTTATCGACCATTGCAAGAAATCAACAGCGGCAAGCGGCTCTCTGCTCCGATAATAGACTCCATTCACACTGGCCTTTTATTGCACGAGGCGCCAGGTGACAAATGGACATAATATCTGTCAGCCTGCCTTTGAATTTATTTTCCCCCTTTTCCTCCTGTTCTGACATATTTTGAGGCTCCAAAATATCCAGAGTAAATTCCCATCCGCCTGCGCTGCTCTTTCAGAGCGCCTGAGATGATCCGCAGGCTTCAACGCTGCTCCGGACAGTCAAATAAGAGACGGAAAACCAAGCTGTGGTGAATGATCTGACCTCCAGGAGGTCAGACACCCACATCCGGATGATCATAACCAGCTCGTGGTCACCTTCTCCAAAACTATATCCGTGGTCATTTTGAACCAAGAAAAAGTTGTTTATCCCTGTAATTGTAATAGAGTTGCAGTGATCCTAATTCCTCATGAATCTTCAGAGCATCAATAATGAGGGTGTTTTACTTTGGGTGTGAAGAAATATTTCAGCCTTAGAAGGATCTCGCTGGTGATCCATCACCCCCCTAGATGGGACACTCCCAGAGGGAAGATAATTCACCACTTGATGTTCCTGTGCAGCGTGTGATCTATACAGTCCCAGAAAAGCCTTATTTATTGCCTTCATAATTAAATTTGGTATCTTGGTGAAGGGGCCGCCGCAGCATGATTAATCATCTCCCACTGGTTGGGACTGAAGACGGCCAAGTTAGCAGGTGCCGCTTGCTCCCTTCTGAACCCAACACGACACTCACATGTCCCACAATTCAAAACCACGTCCAGCGTTGACTTCTAAACGCTGGTTATTATAAATTGTTTCATTTTTTCATGGATAAAACTTACTGCGGTCCCAAAGTCAAGGTATATTCTGACGTCCTCTGACTGAAAATGCTCGAGTTGTGCTAATGTTTAAATAAGAGGACCTTAATTATTCTGTCAGTATCATTAGTGGTCTCAGAGCTCTGCTGGTATTTTGTCTAATTTTGTCATTAGCATGAGACGTACCGAAGAACACTGGCAGCAAGGCTCCTCTGTGGGGGTTTCCTTATGCTTCTGCTGCTTAGCTAGTTTTGCAAAAGCTATTTGAACCCTCCGCACTGTGTGTTTCTGTGTAATGGTGTCATGGAATGCTGCAATTACATCCCATAATGATACTCTGCAGGAGGCTGCAAAAGAGAGGAGTGGAAATCACCGTCATCAGGTAAAAGAGAAACCTTTTGAGATTTGACCCACACAGTGTAAAGAAACACTTCCCGCCACCAGACGGCAGTAAATCCACAATTGCTTTGCTCTATTTACAGTTTTTTTTACAGCACTTAATGAACCAAAAATAGAAAATCGGAAGGAGAAACTCTGTGAGTTATCATTTGAAATCCTGTCTAAAATGGTGCCTTTAAAGTTTAAATAGATAATCAGCCCTTATTATTCCTCCAACAGTGTATTCGTGTCTCCACGCGCAAACACCTGATGACTGTCTTTCAGCCAAGATGGACACGCCAAGGCACAATAGACATTTCTCTGTATTGATTAAACGTTACCACCGCAACAATACCAGTGATGCCGGTGTGCTTGTTGTCATCAAGCAGCCTTTTAAGCACAATAATGTCCTAATGAATATGAATGGGAGCCCGCGGTGAACAAAGGCTGGATGCACTCTGAAAGGTGCTGGAGACAGCTCAACATCGGCGTCAGCGCTGCCGTTTCAGCAGCACGGTGAAGGAACGGGCTGCCCGTAGGACAGAGGAAAGTCAATATCCATGTAGAGCACCGAACGAACACGGTGTTTAATCCGCCGCGCACCATCGAAGGCTCCACGTGCTGCTCGCTTTACGTTCCTGTGGTAGCCTCTGGGCCCGGGCTGAAGGTGTGTGGGCTTTATTACACACGGCTTTATTAGTGTTTCCATGGCGTTTGAGCCGGCGATCACAAGCTTTATAGATTACACTCCGCAAAAGCCGTGAGACTTATTTCCAAGAGGTTCAAATTGCCGCAAATGCGGTTGGAAACGTGGCGGCTCCTCCGAGGAGTCGGCGTGATGATCGCCATCTTCTCCCTGACAAATGCGATTAAAAAGGAAAGTCGGGATTAGCGAGGTCCTGACAACTTTACAGCGGCGTCTATGTCCCAAGTCTTCTCTGCTGACTGGAGAGTCGGAATTTTCCAATGTGAGTCCACGCGGATGAAGAAAGGAGGACTTTTTTAAAGAAAAAATACGGCAGGCAGAGCGTACGGTTCGTTAGGATGAAGAACAGCAGGTTAATCATCACCTGTCACCTGGATACAGAGGAATGAGTCAACGTTGGTAGAAAGTTCCCAGTAACGTCTAAATTTAGGCGCCCGCTCCAGGAGAGTCTAAGAAGTGAAGTAGAACTGAGTGAAGTCATTATTTACAGTACTGAGTTTCTGCAATGAACCCCACCTCCCAGGCAGAGATGACACTTAAAATGCTCACTGGGATTTAAAATGCACCTTTTTTGTCCCTTTCAGGCTCCTGTGGTGTCACGGCATAGCTCCAGCCATGCAACACAATAAGTTACTTCAGTTTTCTTGTGTGTGTTTCCATTAATCGCCATGAATCCTGTCTTTTTTGGGGTGGTACCTCCTTCCACGGGGTTCCGATTCGCTCCTGCCATGGTTCTGGTTCCCCCGAGGCCTCGTTAGGGTTCCTTGTATTGTCCTGAGCGATGGCGATCCAGTTGGTCTCTGTTGCAGACTGACAGCCGTCGACCGCGGTGTTGCCGCTTCCTGTCCTGTGGTTTTCCTCCCTCTCACCTCCTCGACTGTCTGCCGGCCTCAGATTGTTAATTATCTCTTGTCTGAGCCGCGATCAGCCTCCCTCAGGGCCCGGCAGGAATCACGCTGTATCGGAGGCAGCCGATTGAACTCGATCCCAGCCCACCGGGGCGTCCGACCACCTGGCTAATAACGATTCATGCAGCTGCCAATCCGGCTGAGCCACGCCATCAATATTCCTGTCTGTAAGACAACATCAATTAAGAGACAGGAATCTGGGCATCGGGACACGGGACAACTAGCGTCTACAGGGAACAGCTACCAGAGGCTTACAGATAAACCTTACATATAGCATATGAAAGCACAGACGGATCATTTAAAGACATCGGGCCAGCCAGGGCCGCTGTGTAGCCACCAAGCTAACTAAAGTGGAGCGAGGTGCTAGCATCGAGGAGCGTGGAGAGTGTGCGACCATAACACACCTCCCTGGGTGGCGTGTTAAGAGTCAGAGGCTGGTTTAATCATGCTGAACAGCGGCTCAAAGCCCATCTCTGCTAATGCCAGGAGCAGCGAGGACAGGCGATGTGATGGGAGGGGCAGGCTGGAATCCTGCGGCCCTAAAGTAAACCAGGGTTATTATCTGCAATTACCCTGATTACCAAGCCCTTCACTTGAACGACTAAGGTGAAATGCATTTATTTATCCCTGCGCCTAAACAGACTGGAGGATGTTCATTAAACCGTGTGTGAATGAGCTTTAAGCTGATTCGTTTACGCACAGAAAAAAAAGGGGGGAAAAAAGGGCAGCAAGTGACGGGACAGTAGATGATCCTGCAAATGTGCTTCCCCTTTACTGTATTTGATGACTTTTCTGTGCTCCACTTCTCCTTTTAATGTCATTTTTCCCGCGAAGCCTCATTGCGTTTAATAAAGGCACTTTCGCTGCCCTACTTTCGCCATCTGTGAAAGTCAAATTCCCAAATATGTACTTATTGTTAATTCTCCCTCCGTCCTCAGACAAATATTGCTGCTAGCGTGCAGCGTATCCAGTGATCAATCATATCACCTCTCTGAACCTGCTATGTAATTTATTAAGCGCTGAACAAATGGGCCGGAGCAGGCGGGCGGCTGTTCCAGAGCCAGTTAATGTAAATCTAAGCAGAGTAACAAATTAGTCTGCTCCTTTCCCTTTTTTTCTGCTTGCATACTAAAATTGCTGGTGGCGATGAAAGCGACCCAAGGTAGACATTAAACTTGCAAAGGTTATAAAAGGAATTTGCATTTGGGGGGACAGCCAGAAGTGGCTGCGACTGAAGCATTAGTGGATGCATTAATTGTTTCTGCTTACAGTTCCGAGAGCGTCACCTGATTACCGTTTAATTATGACGAAGCTTATTTTTGCCTTTCGTTCACTTTTTACAGTGTTAAAAAAAAAAACGACACGTCTAGAGTAGATGCGATTTTAGGATATCGGAGGAGGAAAACAGATCCTCACTTCACAATCAGACACTCTTTGTGGTGATGCAGTTCTCCGAGCTGAAGATGAGGGGCAGAGATAATCACATTCACTGCAGCCGGCCACTAGATGGCGACAAAGACACGTTTTAGACATTCAAACGTTACGTTTTCCACTCCAGCTTCTGCCACTTGACATCAGCTGCTGTTATCTCCTTGGATACCAGTTTCCGACGTAACTGAGGAACAAAGACGGCGGCGAAAAATCGCGACGGCGGGTGTCGCAAATCAGGTAAGCGGGCAGCTCAGCTCTCCGCCCACCGTCATCGTCACGGATGGAAATGCCATCACAAGGCCCTTTTATGAATCCCGGACTCACACCAACGCTCTGACCCGGCCGTGAACTTCCCAGTATCTTTTGCAAACAGACGTCCACCTGAAAATGGCAAAATGTTTGAAATCCTGCTGCTATATTTCCTCTGTGCTCCATGAGAGGAGATGATCCCCCCCCCCCCCCCCACCCCTCCTCTCTGTGTCCAGACTGCCCAAACCTAACCTTTTATCCGCTCACTTAAAATTCAGAAAATGTGTCTGGATGATTACTTCTACACGCACTGCCTTTGACCTCCTGCTGCTTAATTATCATAAAGCTGTGCAGAAGGGAACGAGCCGTTGCTTCCTCTTTTGTGCCACTGTAATTGCGTTCTTAATTTTGGGAGGTGAGGAATACCGATATGGCAGCTTGGACCTAATATCACACACCAGCTACAACGTTACGGGGGAGGGTCTTATTATGAACTGCCGCAGCGACTGTCCACCTCACAGGTAGCTTAAATCATTTGTGGGTAAAGGTAGAGCAGGGAAATTGAATCTTTGAAGAGGAGGAAAGAATTTTCGGTTAGTGTGGCATCAAAAACTTGTTTTTCAAGCTATTGGAGAACAGACTTCCTTTCTTTCGCGTTCCGACTGTCAGATCGTTCTGGAATTTTCCCGCACGGACCCACCTGTAAATCCCACATGACCTTGTAAGGGTCGAGCGTTTGAAGATAACGAGATTCAGCGGCGATAGCAGCAGCGCCGATAAGAAATGTACATTTTATAATCAAATATTGATTTTCTTTCCGTCTTGTTTTCAAGCGTGAGATGTCAAGATTCACTCTGACGTCTGGGAAGACATTTCCACCGAGGATCATTTTAAACGCCAAACTAAAGGTGTGAGAATGATTTTGACGTTTTGGTCACAAGGAGCCTCTGAGCGCTTTGTTTAAATATGAAATCAATGTTGAAATGCTCAATAATGAAGCAAAACATTAGCTTAATGTCAAATTGTATTTGGTAAAGGTCTTCTGGGAGGTGTTATTAAAAAAAAGATGATATTCAATTAAAATTAATTAATGATGATTACTGAAACATTTCTTGAATGTTTGTGTGTTCGGTCCTGTTACTGTCCTGCTAATTAAAATTCATGGCATTTAGAAGGTAATGAGCGAAGCAAAGTTTACCGGCTCCACCTCACAGACACACTCCTACTGCACCAGGGTCCGTCATTTTACAACCAATTAGGACGCAACCTTTCCAGACATGTAAAGAAATCCAGTTTTTGATGGACGCCACATGAGACTCGACAGCAGGTGGAAGCTGTGCCCGTTGGAGACATAAAATGGACACCGCGTTGGCGATAGTCGGGGTTGTGTTTGAAACGTTTGAAAAAGCAAAGGGGGCGTAAACATGTGATTCCTCTTCACTGTGGTATTTTCTGGGATTAGCATTAGCTTTAGAGAGACAGTGTGCTGTGTTGAGTGCTTCTGGTGGCTAATCCCGGCGTTTCGAGCTTTAGCGAAAAACCTCTGCCAGTCTCAGTTTTACCAGCGCACTTTAAACCTAAACCAAGGGTGTCCACACCCAGTCCTCAGGCTCGGGATTTCTGTCCAACAAGGTTGTCCAATCTCTCACCTGGGATCCCACTTTCCTTGCTGAAGGCATTGTTCCCCAGCCGGAACCACTTGGGCTAGGAAGAAAATGTCCTGAAAATGGGGAGACACGATTTACACGGACATTCAGGAGACGGTCCAATCACAGCCAAGAAAACACTTATTTTTTATTTTTTTTACTTTTACACGTGCAACAATATGTGAATGATCCAGCTGCTAGATGAGAAGAGGAGGAGGCGGTGAGGATCATGGCTCCAACGGGTCAGGCCTCTGCTGGAAACGCTGGGCACCCGCTGCTTGGTCCTCATCCAACTGGGATCTGCTTATGTCATTACTGAGACACTTTCCACACTCTTCCGACAGTCGGGCCAGCAGGGATTTGGGGCTTGTGGCCCCTACAGGCAAGAGAGAGCCAGCGTGCTCTAAATAAAAAGTCACAGAGGGGCTCTATTAGGTGCATTAGAGACTAATGTTCTGTCAACTAATGAGAAACTCTCACAGCTAAATAGATAAAGAGTTAAATACTGTATTCTTATTATAGCTACCTGCATATTTCATTCACAGAATTTCATTCCTCCTCCTCCTCACGCGTATGTTTGCTCTGATGTTTCACCTGTGTCTCAGATCTGACCTGCGCTTCATTATCTGGCTCCTCCCACTTTATTTGAGCTGATTTCCTGTTCCGGTGGCAGGTTGTTGGCTGTTTTGAGGCTGAGCGTCTCACTGAGTTCTTTGGTTTGTGTCCCAGAAGTTGGCCGGATTAGGCGTCTCTCGGCTCCTTCCTGCATCGCCCCTGTAAGTCAGAATCAAAACAAACACTGATTATGACCATAAAGCTCTGTCGTTATCCTGGAGTCATCACATTATCACAGTGCTCCTGTAAACAGCAGGATGTGGTAACGGCAGGCGTCAGGTAAACAGCTTCTCCCCGTGACTTCCTGTCAGTCGGGTTTTCTTCTTTAACATCTGCAAATGTGTGAAAAAAAACCAATTAGAACAGTGGAAGCAACATTAGCGGGAAAGGAAATGCAACAAACATGGCCTTGAAGAGGCGACAAAATGGAATACCTTAAAAAAAAAAAAAGCTGTTTTGAAAACAAGTCTTTGTCGCGGCGTACTTAAAAAAATAAAACATCAAATAATTGGACTGAAACACCTAAACCCAGGTTATCTGATGGCTCCCAGCTAGTGGAGCTTAATGGTCATAAACTCAATGTTGAAAAGCGCTCTGCTCTGCTTCCGGATTTTCACCTGAATGCAGCACGAGCCCACTCAAATACCCGCATTTTTATAATATGGATGCTGGTTTGGCAAAAGTCTTCAAAATGAGCTGATCCTCACTGATCAGATCTCAAAAACTGCAAACATCGAGGCAAACCTGTCCACCGTATTTTAGGTACGCCTGTGCACCATTCTTGACCTCGCCACAATCCCGCCGCTCTTCTTTAAAACTGCCATTTTTGATAGATGGATGAAAAAGGTCAAATCCTGACTAAATCGAGTGTATAATAATGACATGGGACGGTTTAAAACTTCATCCGGGAATGTTTTTGATGGACTGGAGAAGAATCTGGTGCACGAGAACTTGTGTGATGTGGAAATGTGGCATCTCTGGCAAATGTGGTTTGTGAAAGAACAAGACTGTAATCAGGCACCAAGACAGGCTCTAATTACTCAGCTCCCCCTGTCTCACAGATCTCATCACTGCTCACGAATTACAGGCGTGACGGTGACCCGCGCCTGTCGGGTCGTCACGGTGACGGCACGCGCGCATCATCTGCACACGCAGGTACGTCTGCGGGCGTGCGGCGGCTGCAGAAGCTGTCAAAGCTCAGTGTTTTCCCGCTGATGCAGGTGGATTAATGTGAGCCGGGGTGTCGCTCATCAACCTGGGACAAATTATGCAAAGAGGGGTGAATCCAAGTCTTTGAGGTGCTGCCGCCACGTTTAGGGGACCTTCAAAATGCCAAGTTCAGGCTGCGGTTCAAGCCTTGTCACTTCTGATGATCTCCACGTTGTCGTTCCTCCTGCTCCAACCAGGCAGTGTCCACGCATCCCCCCTCAGGGCCCCTGGCCCCTGCCTCACCCAGCGAGCGCTTGACAGGAAATGCCTAAAAATTGCAATAAATAGAAGCAGTCACATGTCCCTTTCTTTTGACAATGCTGAAACTAGTTTTCATTTTAAAATAATTTTTCAAAGCGGCGTCCCACAAAGACACATTCATCCCTCGGACCAGCCCCGCTATCGTGAGTAAATAACGGAGGTGTTCCGCTAATGTCCCCGTCAGCTGTTTAAATACAGCGATGGTGCTGACTGAGAGCGATGTAGCTGCGTGTCCCAGGCCTGCTCTTATCCCGGGCCTGTCAGACAGACCTGCCAGGAAAGCTCAGGACGGCGGCGGCGTGATGGAGCTTCTTATCACTGATGGAGAGATCAATCATCATCACAGAGACAAAGAGGGAGAGAGCGTTTCTTCCCCCCCAAATAATGAATGACTCCTGTTTAAACAGATGCTAAAATGCTCTTTTTGCCATTTGCACATCTGCTCATCACGACCAAGGTAAGATTTGAACCCAACACTAGCTGGTGGTCATGGAGACGGACCAATAGGACCACACTTTAGGTTAGTAATGATAGTCATTATTCTTGTTTTTAAATATTAAAGAACTCAGCCCAAAGTTTGACTCTTTGCAGCATAAAAATTAAACAATTTAACTATTTAATCTTATACTTTTTTAATCTAAAGCTCTCTGACACGTCCTGTGTGAATCATCCTCCATAAATAAGGTATCAAAATCACATTTTGTCATGATCCGCACGGCGGTTTTCAGCCCCATCAGGCAGCCTGTCGGATAATCGTGTGTAAGCGAGCGGCTGTTGTATCGCAGCCATTTTCCAGTCTGAACTAACGGTGATCGGAGCTATTGGAGCCTATCGGTGGAGTGACAAGTACCCTCATTTTGCCTAATGGCCATTTAATCTATATTGCGGGTTGGAATGGGGGGAGTTCGGCGATTCATTGCACCATAATGCCACAGAAATATCCCAAGATTTGCTGCAATTATTCAAGTGCAGAGAAACGTGTTATCGATCCTGTAATTTCTGCTCGCTGGATAAAGTAAATGGGTCTGACATTGATTGTAATAGTTATCGTTGGAGTCATGCAGAGAAACCAAGCGACCTTCGACATATTGAACGACTGAATAATGCCTGGAAAAATACAAGTTTTAACTTTCCCTGGCTTTAGCGGTAACTAGAAAGTGGTGAATTCTGAACGGAGGTTCAGGTTTGGAGACAGTTCTCTCACAGGTGTCCCACAGGTGACCCGCTGTGCTCCCTCACCTTCACTTTGAAAGGTGCCGCAACACAATACACACTTTGATGTGATATGAAATTACTGGCTGAGCTCTGAGTGGGACAAATGGCGTGAATCGTTGTTAGGAGGCAGTAGAGGTTTTTTAGATGCATCTTCTCAGAATTGTTGTAAGAAGTTAAAGTGGAAAAAGGGGAAGGGACCTTCAACTTTTGTGTTTGACTGTTTCTGTATCTCTAATCCAAAGACTTGTTCACTGACTGGATTAAAGCACAGGGATAAAACATTTAACACTCCAAAAAGTAAGTTTTCCACAAAGCTATATTAAAGTTTCCCTTCCAAGCTTGTGTGGCTTTCCTGCAGCTGAATGCGACCAGGTTATTGTCAAATATTGTTTCTCACTTTTTATTTTTGCCCAGTTGTTTATGCAGTCCACAAACATTACCGCGCTCTGAGAGTCGGAGCCAAATGTGGAAGGACATAATGCCTGAGGGTGATTTGTTTAACTTTGAAAGGTTCTTTGGTTTGTATTTTATTCGCTCTGAGCTACGCGGATCATCTCCCAAGTGGGTAGCAGCCAACAGCGCATGGACGTTGCATGTGGGTGGAGTGGAGATAACCCCACCAGGGACGAGCTGACAGTCCTCATTTAAACAGACCGGGGATTTAACCACGTTGAAACAAAACCTTGCTCCGTAATCTTTTCTTCCCCGCTATCGCTGTGACTCTCTGGGGAGTTTTATGATGTTCGGTAAGCAGCAGAGAATGAGTTCCATGTATCTCATGAATCATATTAGAGCCTCTTTAATCCTCTAAAGTGAGGCTCTCCGGAGGACGAGGCAACAGATGAGGAAACACAAGCTAAAACGGTCCGCAGCGGAGCCAACCGTAGGGGGGCGGAGACAACCCTACCGAACACCCATTAATGGGTCACCCGCAGCCTCAAACACAGGTAAATGTGAGGTGTAGAACACAAACAGTGGTGGAGCTGTGATACGAAGAGCCAACTCTCTGGAGGAGAGTCTGGAGGAGCCCCCAAAGTGCTCTGCACCACCGTCCATGAAGCACAGACATGGCTAATGGCTGGTGTGACCAACAGGCGGAATACTGGGACAGCTTTGGCCCACAGGACTTCAGTAGATACATAGAATAATTAGAATCCAGGTCTGGAGGGACTGAAGGTCCTTCCCGATTGGTTCACGTCGTAAAGCTGTAAATCAATATGAGAACGTGTGGAACGCTCCCTCTTATCATTGGGTGGCCTACTGAGCTTCCTTTAGACCAGGTTCATCTCCTCCTCACCTGGACACCATAAATCCATAGGATGTCACACGCTGCCTCTGATATCGTCCCTGTGTGTGGTCGCCTTCCTCCCATAATCCTGGTGTGTCGCTGCAACTCTCTGAAGAACCGCATTGGTAGGTTGATCTTTGTGATACCTGGATTTCAGTGCAAACCTGATGGAAATGAGTGAGAACGCTCCGGAAAGACTGTTTTTCCCAATCATTCAGTCTGGTTACCATTGTGCTGTCCTCTTCAGTCCCCTGGCAACAAAGGGCAAAGGTCATCTGCAGGAGCTGTGGAGGGTTTGGATGATTGTCGGCACGAAGAAGCTCTTTGTCGAGGGTGTTTCTTCAGCCTAAGTTGTCCGGCCTGGTCAGCTGCTCTCTAGTTTGAGAACCACTGGTTTATGGGAACTGAAGCTGGACTGGGGCCCAGCTCCCGCCTCTGTTGTGGAGTCTCCTGTCAAAGTTTCATCGGAAAATATCGAAACAATGACAAGGTTGACAATTTAGCGTCAGTCTGACGTGAAAGGCTTTGATAGCTTTGATGTCAGCAGTGATTTCGGTGATGATTGAGGTTGCTTCTGACACATCAGTAAATATCGGTTTCCGCAGAGCAGGCGATGGACCTAAAAGCTGCCGAAATCATCGGATCAGTGCCCTCAGTGTGCCGCATTCACCCAGCGGAGGAGGAAGGACGTTTATTCACAAAGGTCGGATCGTTTCAGTCGGCCAGTCTGGAGAACCGGACTGTTGGCAGGTCTGATGGGGAAGGACAGCCTGAAAAAAGGAGCTGACTGGACTCTGATCACAATCTATGATCCAGCCTTTGACGGTCAAAATCAATAGCGGGAAATAGAGATTAAATAGAAAAAGCAATTAAACGTCTCTCACGTATGATAAAGAGTAGCTCTTCTCGTTTGGAACTTTCAGGCGCCTCATTTGAGGGGACTAACTTCTCGCTCCTGCGATCCCATCAGCTGGAAGATCTAGTCCGTCAGCTTCGCTTTGAGATCTGATAACGGCTACAAGCTGCATCAGCGTCCTTCATCCTGATGGGTTCACAAAAGGCCCCGTGTGGATCCGTCCCACCCGCTTTACTGGTGTGGTCCACGTCCGTGAAGGCTTTGAAGAAGCAGACTCTTGACAGCCAAACAACATCAAAGGGTCCTCGGAGAGAAATAGTGTAGGAAGTTGGGAAATTGGAGGACATTAGCCGACATGAAACAAGAGGAGAGAAGTAGCATCACACCATTATGGGCATGATGATGCTGTTTTGTTGCGCCTTGAGGCTCGTTACCGACTGACCCCTAACAACGAGAAAAACGTGTTGCTTTGATCTCGCCTGCCGTGCAGGTATTTTAGAAATGCTTTAAGAGTTTGATGACTTCTCATCTACTTAAATATAATGAAGGGTGTTGCTGTGGCGACACTCCCTTCTCACTTTTAGGATAAAATCAAACCATGAGAAGACAAGAATGGAACACAAGCTTCTAAATGGAATAAATGGTTTCAGAACATCATTTTCTCCCGACTGATGTAAACTATTTCCATTTTCTCGTAAAAGGTATAAACTTGGATTTGGGTTAGAGGATAAAAAAAACAGATCAGCACAGAACTGATGAACTCTTCAGCTTAAACAAAACAATTTCCTATGTTTTCCAAGAACAACCGCACCGAAAAGGGTCACGAAGCTTAAAGCTTAAGACAATCAGATTTGGCCGCTTCGGCATAATATTGGCAAGGCCCATCCGGCAGCTCAATTTCCCTGCGTGAGCATTACAGAAGAGGCTAAAGGGCTGGAAGATTTGGAGCGTGCTGATGTCATGTAGTTTGTCAGTAAGATTCTTAGCGGGGGACCAGAGTTGGGAGTAAACCGGGGCAGAGGTGGGCCAGTTATCTGTCTCCACAAATTCACGATGCAAACTATTAAACCCGGAGAAGTTGCTGACTAAAGTGCAGAACAGGAGGAAAAAGTCAAGCCCGAAGGTTCCCACAGGGGTCGGATTGACGTGCCGCACTAGCATGATGCTACGTTGATGGTAACTGCGTTGACAGCATGTCTTGGGGCTAACATTTAAATTCTTTGTGCACTAGCTCGACACGCAGCGTGCCAGGTTGGCTGTTGAGTTGCTTACTGGGGTTTTTTAGCATTCACCAGTAGGTGTTGAGGGTGTGTATTCATTCAATCAGGAGGATTTAGACCTCCAGAAAGTCTGATTGACTGAAATGTTTAATTTGAACATAGCTAAAATGTAGCTGAAAAGGAGCAAGAAGAGGTCTGACTAAATAATGACCCTTAACAAACATCCCGGTCTAAACTTTTCTGCCTGATGTTTGGAGTTAAATAACATTTGTTTCTGACTTTACATCAAGCAAATATTAATATAACTGAGATGTAAACATCAATGCAATAACATACCTGAAACACAAACACTTATTTCCTGGCTGTACGAATGAAGTAAATATTAAAGTTTATAATTAAACGCCCCTCGTGGACGGTGAATTTCGCTATATTTATTGATTGTCGATTATATTCAGCTTCAATCATTATTTGAGCTGCTTTATTCCACAATATCTATAGATTTTAGTCATTTTGAATGATCCATAGTGCTCCGTTTTGAACGCTGCCGATGTTTTGTGGTTGTTGGGAATGACGAGCCTAATTGCTTTCTGTAATTATACTTCAAATATGCGTCTTTCTTTTCCTTCCGCCGTGCTGCAGAAGGGCTGACCCCCAGTTATAACGGATGATTAACAGATGTTTACCAATATCTACTTGAAATGTTCTCAAATTCTTTGAGGGCACCAGATCCATTAAGCAAGTCGGGGACGAATGGGGAAAAGAAAACTGACGGTTCAATTTTGGTTAAAAGTAGCGGACGAGTAAGAAATCGTTGAGAGTTTTGATTTTAGAAGAAAATACCTTAAATATTTAATGACTGAGGCCTGTTCATGGCGCTGGCATAAGATAACAAGTCATTAATGCCTGTATTCCTCTGCACCTGTTCCGTGATGAATTAGCTTGTTTTACACCGGCGGATGACCAACTGCGCCACGACCTGCGA
Source organism: Takifugu flavidus (assembly GCF_003711565.1). Taxonomy (NCBI): domain Eukaryota; kingdom Metazoa; phylum Chordata; class Actinopteri; order Tetraodontiformes; family Tetraodontidae; genus Takifugu; species Takifugu flavidus. The sequence continues at coordinate 10,857,468 of NC_079536.1, forward strand.
AATCCTGGAGGTCACGTGCGACTCCGCTATCAATCTCCTCGGCCGAGCCACAGCTGCCTCAGTCTGGGTTGGAAGAAAGTTCCAGACGGAACATCCGCCTTCATCCCAGCGGCTTCAGGTGCCGCCGTCTGGCCAGTGGGAACAGAGAAGAGACTCATTAAACGTGATCCTCCTGTCCGACGCAGCCTGAGCGCTTCAGCACTTGGCCGTGGGAACTTGTTTCAACTTCAGGCTGCTTTGATAGGACACGTAGCTCCGACCGGGGACCTTTGACTCGAAGCTTCCGCCCGCCCATCGACCCATCCGCAATCCGTACGCCCTGGCAAGGTCATGCAGGTCCCGGAAATGAGGCACTTACACCAGAAATGAGGCATTTAAGGACTGCTTATTATTATTACCCCCTTCCCAGGCCTCTTGTCCCTACCGTTAGCTGCCTGTAGAAAGAGCGAGAGTCGCCTCCAGAGGAAACGGTGGGGAAAGAGACAGAAGCCGGAGAGGTGAGGAGGGATTAAAGCTCAGCGTAACGATGCAGGTGCAGAGAGGAAGTTGGGTTTGACAGGAAGTCACCACACTCTCACCAGAGAACAGATGTAGGCATAAATACACAGCGTTTCATCGCTGGAGAGGGAGCCCACGTGCACAACCCTCTGCAAAGAGATCACAACGTTCCGGGATAACAAGTCACAAAACACGCGCGACGAGAAGGAGGAGGGTGATCAGACAACAGGATTCCACCCAAACTTCAGACACAGAAGGCAAAAAAGGTGAATATAGTGCAAACAGAAGGAGCTGAAAGCTGACAGGGAGCTTTCAAATGTTGCAGTTTTGAAGTAATCGCAGCGTGATTACAGCATCCCAGCGCTTCCACAACCCAACTCCTTCCTTGCTTGAATGTCTAACTGGGACGCCGCCGCCGCCACCCCGTGCAGCTTTGCACTTTGATTAAAGCTAAGTGAGCGTCTGCTGTAATCCTTGAATCCTTTACGGTCTCTCTGGGATTTAGGTGAGAGCGATTTCCTCTCAGCAGCCAGATTTGTGACTGGCTCTTTGTTTGGGACGACATCTCAATGTTTGTTCGATCAGTCTGCTAATGCTGCACGACTAGCGCCTTTGGAAGAGGTTGAGGTGCTTTGATGCAGCCAGAGTTAAACACTGAGCTCTGACACCCAGCTGCACACTACATGATGGAGTTGTCTTTGCACATGCGGCAACGTGTGTTCATTCTTCTGCCGCCTGACTCTCCAGAGTCTGCAGGAACGCGACACTCGCTGTGTGAAATGTCTATTAGCGGATCTATTGTTTATCTCTGTAGAATCAGCCTGTTAATTACTGCCTGCTGCTAACATGACAGCGAGGCTAACGCTGCCTTTGGAAATTTCAGAGATGGCCGAGCAGAAATGTTTGTCTGCTCAGAGTGTGATTTATGATCCCTCTGTGGAGGGAAGTAAAGAGTGTGTGTGTGTGTGTGTGTCTGTGTCAGTGTGCTTTAGCTATGTATCATGGTGATACTCATTTTAAAGGCTCAGAGAGGACTTTTGTGCGAAGTGAGGTCATTTTGGCTGGTACTCACAAATTCAAAGGTCTGTTTGGGGTTTAAGACTTGGGTTTAGTTGAGGTTAACATTTGGTTTAGGTTAGGGTTGGATAGCTAGTTAGCACGGTAAGGGATTGTAGATGTATGCTAGCATCTAGTAAATGCAACAAACCATCTTTTGAGGACGTTGACCGTGACGTATTAAGTATGTATTAAGTGATGTATTAAGTTTAGCATTTTACAGATCTGAGGAAATTAAGAAGTTGAACAAATTGAACAATGACCAGATTTTTTTTTTCCTCCAACCACTAGTCAACGTGTGAGTATCTATTTTATTACGTATTAAACATCAAAATTCTCATTCTACTAGTGAGGTCATTTCCCCTCAATGTCAATGGACTGTTTAAGGGTTGGGACGAGGGGTTAGGGGGTAAGTTGGGGCTGTTAGGTGGGCAGTGGGGGTAATGAATTATATGAGTCCTCACAATGACAGAAATGTGAGTGTGTGTGTGTGTGTGTGTGTAGCCTTGCACTGACAGCATTTGCGACTAATTGGTTTGTGTGTGTCGTTGGCAAATGAGGGAGTCCCAGCAGAATTACTGGTGGGACTGGTTATGCAGGGCTGTCATTTCCTTCCCCTGGACCCAAAATCTGCAACGTCCTGCTGCGTCGCCTCACTGGAGCAGGTCGACGCTGAAGAGATTCGCCCAGTGGAAACATCGGTGTGACCTATTAGTGTGTGTGTGTGTGTGTGTGTGTGTGTGTGTGTGTGTGTGTGTGTGTGTTCATAAAAAAAAAAACCCTGCTGGATGACTGGGAGGAGCCTGACCCAGGCCAAGGTGAACAGGTAGAAACTGAGGCCAGGTCACCCTCTGCAGGATCCTACGGGGTCATTTTTCCTGGAATTACATCCAGCCCAGGACAGGTCTTCAAATTGGGTGTGGGATGAATAATTGAAGGTCTAATGATTAATCCAGCGGCGAAACAACCTGCTGAAGTATCACTTCTCTGAAGGTAACTTTGGCCCTCGGGGAAGACGGATGTGGAAGTTCGTCATGCGGTTTTATAAGGAAATTCTGTCTCGGGCACTCCATAAATCTCACTGTCGGGATAAAAGTACAATAACTTCATCATCTGCGTGTCTCCATCAGGCACCGTTACAGCTGGAGCTCTGGTGCCTGAAGTTCGGATTGGTCTGATATCTAATCCTGTTGTTGAGGCAGACTTCGGAGCTACTTTCGGGACGAGCTTACAGGGTTTGCTGTGAGTTAAAGACACCCGTGCTGTCAGTTATACGTATAGCTTACTGAGGAAGTCGGGAAAACATTCGGAACAGTTGCAGGATTACAGTATTAAAGGGCTGAAATGTGTGTGTGTGTGTGCTGGTGATAAGTGTGTGACAGGAGTCAGAAAGTGTGAGACGGGAAGCAAACACAAGCTGCTTTCCTTCAGATATATATAGATAGCTCTGAGGGCCACACTGTATTGCTTTACACTCTGAATCAATTTCACAATTAGCCATTTTAGCATTCTAATTAAAAAACAACAGTTGCCTTTGAAGAAATCAATTCTACTGAGGAAAACAAGAATTCCCGGCCGGTTTGCCGTCCCTGGGCTCAATTCAAAGACGGGAAGATGCTTTTGGGCCTTTCTTTGTGAGCGTGTACGGTGCAGCATAAAACATCTTGGTCTTGAAGGTTCGTGATGAGCTTAACTTTTCTTTTTGAAGGCGTTGTGCTGTGGATGTTGCCTTTACGTGACAAGGCTCCCCTTTGTAGTGCTAAGCAGCAGCTTAAGTAACAACATAATGAAACGGAATTCTAAATGTCACGTTAGCGCTAATTACCTTTTTTTTCTTTTTTCTTTCTTCGCTTAAATCCATTCAAACGTTGTTTCGAAGACAATGATGTCATAAATCTAACGCAGATGTTGGCACAATTACATGTTTCTGAGATTGTATATCACTGCGATCAGCCAGTGCTGGTGTAGCTACATGCTAATGCTAAATGAGTCATATTAGAGGTTGTGGGTAATGCTAATGTAATAATGACTGAAATGAACTAGTAATACTGGGACAAAGAGATGAATGGGCTGGTTATAGTGGGACAGAGAGGGTAAATAGACTGGTTACAGTGGGTCAGAGAGGGTAAATGGACTGGTTATAGTGGGACAGAGAGGGTAAATGGACTGGTTATACTGGGGACAGAGAGGGTAAATGGACTGGTTATACTGGGACAGAGAGGGTAAATGGACTGGTTATAGTGGGACAGAGAGGGTAAATGGACTGGTTATAGTGGGACAGAGAGGGTAAATGGACTTGTTATACTGGGACAGAGAGGGTAAATGGACTGGTTATAGTGGGACAGAGAGGGTAAATGGACTGGTTATAGTGGGACAGAGAGGGTAAATGGACTGGTTATACTGGGACAGAGAGGGTAAATGGACTGGTTATAGTGGGACGTGGCGCTCTGGTCTTCATCTTCTTCCTCTTCCTCCCAACTCACCCACTTTTTCCCATTTTGTTGCTGATTCCCTCACCCTGTACATATCCCAGATGGAAACTCAAATGTCCACCTCTCCCTGGACTCTGACATGCATGTTCAGACACATGTGTCCGTGTCCCACGACGGCTGCGCAGCATTCCCGCCCCGCCTCCTGATCCGGTCTTTGCTGCCCACCTTGATGTGCGGTTTAGTGAGAGCAAAAGCTCCAAACTTCAAACCCTGACGCGTATTAATAAAGCCTCCCTGATGAAAGACTGCGGCTTCACAGAGGAGGAGGTGATGAGCTTAACTTGGGGGATTTACGGCTCCATCTTGCTCTTCCTGCATTTTGTCCAACAACCGTGGAGCCTCCGAGCCTGCCACTCGTTCCCAGACACGAGAAAGTGCTGATATGAGCCGGAGATGCCTGGAAAATTTTAACATGGGGTAAAAAAAAGCTGCCAGAATAACACCCAGAAGTGCTTAAACTCTGATCTCATCTCACCAGAGACTGAAGATCTGGGACAGAATGGAGGAGTTTGAAGGGAGCTGATGTGTCCCCACGCACGATGACTACCACCATCTGCTGTTCACACGCAGCAGTTCATTCACCCCCAGCGCACCAGTTGAATTCTGTGTGTGTGTGTGTGTGAGTGTGTGTGTGAGTGTGTGTGACAAAAGTGGTGAAAACGCATCCATCTCACGCGTGGCCGCTCGGAAACAGCCAAAACTTCCACAGCGAGTGTTTGCAGAGTCTTAAAATACCCCTGACATTACCCCCCCCCCCCCCCCCCCGAGTCACCTGCAGGAAAACAGGCTCCTGCAGCCTCATTAGGCTCAGCTGCCGCTTTCATTGTGGGCTCTTAATGTTGGGTAAATTTAGAAAGGTGCTGCGCTCAGAGGAACGTAAAAGAGCGTCGCCTACATCAGACCTTTAGTTTCCACTTTCAAAGTTTCAGGGATTGTCAAAACTACGGTTGCGAACATCGAGTATTGGAATATTTTCTGAATATCTGCAGTCTCCGCTGCATTTTTAGCCGACCTTCATACTTTTTACGTCATTACATTGATGAGAGCGGAAGGTTAAGGGCATTTATGGAGCAAATTGGCGCATTTAATCACCGTTGCCTGGTGCGCAAAACAAAACGTTATAAAAATAGCAAAAAAAATTGTTTTCTGAAGACTTTTTAAAAAGATGAGCATATAAAGCTGCAGTGGGAGCAGTTTAGTCTATAGAAGATGATGAAGAGTCCTTGAAAAATCTAGACGGTGGGGGTATGACTTCGTCACAGGCTCGGGCTCCTGGGGGCCCCTTTAACCGTGGCCTTGGAGCACCGCAGAGACCTCTCTGTCAGTGACCTCTGATTGGATCAAAGACTGATTACATCCCATTCACGTTGTGCCGTCAGTCCCGGACTGAAACGGGTCAAACAGGGCCCTGCAATCAGGGGCGTCGTGGGGGCGACGCGGCACCGTGTCGGTAGGAAAATCACTCCGCTGATTTCATCACTCGCACATCCAGCGTGTCATAATTATGGTCCAAGTGCAAATCTGCCATGTTCTTGGCACGTGCGTAGATAATTAGCACTTTCCAGCGGCTTTGAATGCTTTCCAGCCAGCATTTGATAATCCTAATCCCGATTAATCCCAAGACACATCACATTTATACGCACGCCACCGGTTCAATGCCCATTTTGTCAGCAACTCAATGGCGGCGGCTGTTTCTGCGAGGGAGATCAAAACGGTGGCGGGGCCAATGTCGGCCCGCGCAAGTTTGCGAACATTTGCCCGCGTTGGTAATTAAAAAAAAGAACCCGAATATTCTGGTGAAATCCTGGCAGCCGTCTCTTGGTGTGGCATCACATGGGCCTGGCTGTCCTCGCCGTCCACGTTGTTGCAGCTCATCGCCAACCTCGCAATCGTTCACCCCCCCACCACTCTGGGTTCTGTAGGATTTGCGAACCATATGTTCCCCTTTCCTCTGAAACGCTGACTTTTGTGATGGCGACATTAATTAAAGCCGCAGCTGGAGATTTAAGACCCGCAAATATCACCAGTGAACAACAAACTATCCGTTTTGATCCGTTTCGCGGAGACGGAGCAGCACAAACTCTCCGTACCGACGTTAGCCGAGCGGCACCGGCGGCGCTCAGTTACCCGGCGAGGCGCTGGGACACTCCAGCTCATTCCGGATGCGTGCTTTTAAGTGCTAATGGGCTGGAGAGCGCCAATGTCGTCTAGTGTGTGTTGGGGAGGCTCTATTTGACTTCATGCGGCAGTATCCTTGGGAGACGCAGGGCGGCTGCTCTTATTCCGAGCAGAGGCAGTTTCAAGGATTACTGTCGGGGTGGAAAAGAGGCAATTAATCTCTGTCTTCCAAATGGGATACAGCTGAGCTTCAAGGCCTCGGAGATGTTTTAGAAAATGATTAGCTTCTATTTGCTAATTTTGCCATGTGGTCATATTGTCAACGCTGCGTTTGCGCGGCTACCAAAACGTGACGATTCCGAGCTTTTTTTTTTTAAAAGAGCGACTTTGGTGATGAAACGATGACATTGTAATCAGGCAGCGCAAGGGCACCACCGTTTGATTTTGTTTTGCTCATTTTCAATTACAGGAGGTTCCCAAGTGGCTGCGGCGTCGCGGCGGTATCAGTCGGAACAGAATGTTTGATCGGAAATAAGCTGCGCTGACATTTGCTTTGGTGTGTTTTCAGCATGTTGTCGGGTGAACGTCAGAGCGCCTCACAAAGCCGCCATGAGAAGCACAACAAACACGGCCTTGGCAGAGATGAGGAGCGATGGAAGAGCGCTTTTACCTCACAGGAAGCCCCTGAAAAGCGTTGACGGGGAGGTGAGGCCGGAGCTGTCCGCGCTGTGTAACACCAAAACCTGAAAGTCCAGAGTTCTGCCCCCCGGCTGCAGAATAAACCTGACCTGATCTGGCATCTTTAGCTTGGGGAGCTCTGCAAAGAGTTTCTCCATCTGTCTGTGTGGATTTAAGTCTGCATCTGCCTGAAAACACAGACTTCAGGAGAACAAACAGACAAATATGTAACAGGAGCTGCTCCTGGGAAAACATTGATGCACAGTTCCACTGGGCCAGTGGACCTGCAACTTTAGTGTGATAGAAAATAAACGTTGTTCTGCTGCGCATGCTAACAGTGGTACAGTTTATCGCTGTTCTACCCTTTTCTGCTGACTTTCAGGCTAGCAATGATTTTGACTGATTTTGTGTAGGACAGGAAGGATCAGTGATCAGTAAAAACAGAGCTTTCACCAGCCCAGACAGGAGAACTTGTGTAATTGTGTTTTTTTTCTCAGTATTTACAGAGGCCAGACTGAAACACAATGATTATTACTACTGTTCTAAGTTTGTTCTGACAGCAGAGCCGCCATGAGTGACTATTTTAAGAACTCTTTCCTATGGTTAACACAGATGAAATGTACTTTTATTCTATTCATTTCCTCCTTTCCTGTCTTTCACTGATAAGCTCCGCTCACCACCGAGCACAATGGCTCCATTGTGCTGAACTGCAGGCCTGATAATGTTACGTGACATTAAGGGCAATGATGTTAGTTCCTATTCAGAGGGACGTTTGATTGGAATGCAGACGCACAAAGAGCTCGGTAATATTCTTTGCTTTCAGAAATGAAGGTGTCCAATATTAAACCGTATCGCCATTGATCAGCACGATTGTGGGATTTCATTAGGCTGCTTGTTCTGCAGATGTAGGATAGTCGGAACTAAGGAATGAAACATTTATATTAGTGTAATGATCCAGTTCTCATACGTACTCATGCTGGTCATATTGCCATGAAGCACGTCTGTCCATCCACAGCAGCGACGACTCTCAATGTCATTCAGTTCCCCCAAGTAGACTCAATTGTTTTCCCCCTCTTTTATGCATAATAATATTCATATCCCCCTGAACGCTGACCTGCAAAAAGAAGGACCTATTTCCGAGCTGTCAGTGCAAAGTCTTTATCTTCTCCCTCCAAATGGCGGGGTCAGCCGAGACTTGACGCTCAGCAGACAATTCTCCCAAAGACCTAATGTGATTAATGGGTGTCACTTAAGAGGGGTGGCTGGAGGTTGAAACAGAAAGAAAAAGTCATCCAAAGGAAATTGTTGCCAACAGAAAGCAACAACTGGTGCCACCAAATCAGTGGCAGCAAGAGGTGCCCCCTTCCCCCCGCGGCCATGGTCGCCTGCCGCACAATAAGAACTTCAATGTCACTTTTAAAGTGTAAACCTGGCAGGGAAACATTTAGAGGAGCTGTGGTCAGCTCGGGTTGCCCTATAAAGGTTAGAAACATTTAGATTTCTATGCGAAGTTGCTCCGAAAATAGTTTCAGTTTGGAAAACGTTGCCTTTTCAACAGATAAAATGGGCCAATTAAGTAGTTCTGACTGCCAAAGACCAGCTGGACTAAAGGTCAGGACTCCAGCAGGTTAAGTTCAGGATTAATACACAAACGTCGTCAAGTTTCAGCTTTAAACCCATCGGTGGAAAACCTGCAACAGGTCAGAGAGGAGCAAGTATCTGCTGTGTGTGTGTGTGTGTGTGTGTGTGTTCTTGTACTTGCCACATACTGAGGACCAACATACTCATTCTACTAGCAAAGTGAGGACATTTTTGGGAAGTGAGGACGTTTTGGATGGGCGTGGTTTTAAGGTTGAGGCTTAAACTGGGTTTAGGTCAGGGTCGTAAGGGGCTGCCAAATGCATTAAGTCTATGAACGTCCTCACAAAGATAGAAGAACAAGGGTGTGTGTGATCGATTAGTTGGTTTTCTTCATATGGCTAAAATGCGATCTCCAGTCCTGGTGCCTGAGCTGCAGCCTCCCAGAAGACATCAGAGCCTCTTCTAGCTCCTCAAAAGAATCGAGGCTGAAGCTCAGCTGCATGTGGACACGTCCTCCGTCTCAACCCAGAAAATAAGTTAGCAACAACGGGGAAAGAGCGAGGGTTACCTTAATTATTCGAATAAGGCCCAGGATGTGATGGACTCCGGCTCAGCTGTACTGTGGGCAGATGCAGAGCAGCACAATTTGTTAATGGATGTCATCAAACTTGTAAGGGAAAAAATCAAGTGTGGAAAAACGACAGTGTGTTGATTGGTCTCCTTATCTTGGATTGCAGGTGTCTGATTTGATGATGGGGTGTTTGGGGGGGGTGGGGGGTGTTGGGCGCCTCCGCTCTAATCTCAATTTACATCAGACTCGCTTTAATCCTCAGATGTGACATCAAGCTAATGCCAGTGGGTAAACACCGAAAATGGAGGAACCATTTAACGCACTTAATCATCCAATATGGAGCTGATCGTTAACGTTGGACTCACGTTAGCTTCCTCTAAAACCTGTCACACCCAGATCTGCGGCCCACAGGTGGTCAGGACAGCTCCCTGAAAACTCCCCACGGCAGACCCAGGACACCCCCCATCAGTCTTGGATCCGTCCTTCAGTTCAACCTCAGTTCATATTCCCGAGTCGGCCGATTCCTCGGGATCCATCCGGCTTTAGGTGGGGAGGCACAAACAGATCATGAACCTCCCCCCCCACCCCCGGGGCGAATATCTGAAACAGACGGCTCCAGTGTGGGTCAGTACCGCCTCATCAGGACAGACGGGTGATTGTTGTGTTGGAAAGACAAAGTCCCGTTCTTCCCGATCCATAATCATTTGAGCCTCCTACCTGTAATGTAGAACATCTGGCTCCCTCTTCTGGCAGCCGGAGTAAATCTTACCTCCACCATTGACCATTGGTCTGACCTCCTTATAGACGCAGGATAAATGAGTGCATTACCAGAACCCAGGTGAGACAGCTGTGGGTCCACAACACAACTCTGTGTGTGCGCGTGCACGTTACAGGGCCGAAAATTAATATTCAGAGTAGCACATAAAGGAGTTTTGGCAGAAACTGCTGATTTTGCATGCAGCACCTATTCTGTGAGTAGGAGTTTGATATCTGGGTTTCTTTTTAAGGAGATCTTTGTGAGGTGGAACAGACAACTTTATAATCCCGAAGACGACATCAGGGTAATCTTCGCGCTCGATGTAGGGCTTTAACGGGAACTGCAATAATGACCCGAGTAAATGAACAAAAGACGGTGAATAGTGGATTTCCCTGTCAAGGTGTTTTCTTTTCCTCTTTTTAACTTTGGATCTTCTTCCACCTCATTGTTGGGATCAAGGGATCTGTAGAAGAAACAGAAGTAATCAAAAACTATTGAAATAAATCCCCAAATATCCTGTCTGTGACTCCCTTCTGTCTTTCTAAATACCCAAATCCCAAGTACAACTGTTTTTATATGCTCTACACACACACACACACACACACACACACACACACACACACACACACACACAACACACACACACACACACACACACACCTTCATTACAGCCCCAGATAGTGGCATTGGCAACTTGTCGCTTGTATTGATTTCTCTTAAACTGCAATTTACATGGATATTTGTGGGTGTCCTGGGGCAGCCTGCAGCCTGGTGCTCGGCCCCTCACCCTCCCCCTCCCCACACCCCCACCCCCCACACCCCCACCCCTGGCCTGAGAGGAAGTATTTCCACCCAACTACAGAGCCTCAAAGTCACTTTTCAGTCCGACATGTTTTATTTTTTCTTCTCTCCATAGCAATTCACCAGTTTCTCAAGTTGCTGATATCAGACATTTCACATCATTTTTGGGCCGGGGTGTGGGTGGGGGGTAATTCTTTATTTTAACAGCACATTTAAAAACTGAAGGTCACTGGATTCCTGTGACCTTCAGAATCGACGTTGTCGTATTTTCTAACGTCAGTTCTCAAGCGTCCGCCTGTCTCTGGCACCAGATGTGTCGGCGCCACGGCGCCGCCTCCCAGCCCAGATCTAACCTTCCACAACAGAAGGCTCGGGGAGTAAAACAGTAACCTGCAGCTATGGAAACCCAAATGCTTTCTGAAAGCCTCGGCACTGCACTTTTAGACAAAAATGCCAAACTGTCACAGTTTTCAGACTCTGTGGCCGCAGCAGCCTGTCAGAGAGCAAGCCTTAGTTTGCTGAAGGTCCACTTTGACCTCCAAACAGGATTCTCCTCAAAACCACACACAAAAATAAGGATTTTTATAATAAGGGGACATGATGGTGAAAACAGTGGAATCTGCCTCAGTCTGAGACATATTTGCTGCCTGTCACCATAATCTCCCTTTAAGGACTTGTCAGTGACTTTGGAACAGAGTTAGGGGCTTTATTTCAGATCCGTAATCCCAAATATCATTGGATACAAGGAGAGAGAAGAGCAGAACTTGTGTTTCTGTCTAAAGCTGAACCTACCTTCGTCTAAAGTCTGAGCAGAATCCCACAGACTTGAGGATCGTGCGCAATAAATGCAGCGCAACGGTGAAGTGAAGTGGCGGCTGAGTGAGGGGTGTGTTTTGCTGGGTGTCGTCGGTGATGTCGCGCCGCCCAGATCGCCACGATTGGGTCCTAATTAGAAAGCTCGGCAGCAAATAGATAGACGCCTTGTGTGCTTGAGGACAAAGTGAACGTGGGTCCGCGTTACGCGCAGAAAACTGTCGGGAGAGGCGCGCACGAGAACTGCGCGCAGGTGTCGGAGCTGCTGAGCGGATCCGCGCTGCGCAGCGAGCAGCCTGTCTGAGCCGGAGGCGAGCTGGAGTTTCAGAGGTGATACAGCCACAGCGAGACGCGCTCCCCGCCCGCTGCTGAGGCGCCTAAAACCAGCGCGACGGCCGAAAATAATAGCCCGAGTCTCCGTCAAACCCGAGGACGCTGCGTTTTAGCAAGCAGCGAGGTCTGCAGACTCAGAAGTGAAGAGCAGAGTCGAGCCAGCGAGCACAAGTTCCTCCTGCGCTGCGCTGATGGCATCCCTACTTGGAAACGGCGGCCGCGCGTCCGGGGCTCAGGGCGGACAGGTCAAATGCAAGCTGAAGAGGAGGAGGAGGAGGCGTTCCAAGAGAAAAGGTACAACTTTACCTTCTTTCAGGACTTGTCGCCCGTCTTCTGTCTTTCTTTGTTCCGAGCAGAGGTCGTGCGCACCTTGGCGGCTCCTCGCCCGCGCAAAAGCCGCCCTCCTGCGCAGCGGCTCCCGCGGCGGCTCCACTGCGACCAGTATTTGGAAATGAAATGACAATAAACACTGAAAACGGGAGGAAATGGCTGTCGTTTGGAACGTCTCGTCGCTGTGACTTGACTTGGATGTCTTGAAAAGTTTCGTTGCCGCCGCGGTTTTTTAGGCGTCATCAAGCGCGCTTTGTCTAAAAATGCACGATGACAAACTAAATGAGTCAATTAGCTTTAATATCGGGGTTGCTGTCTGTCCACGAAGTCATTTACACCTGGTTGATTCGTTTTTTCACAGCCTCAAATGTAACTTCAGCAGTGAAATCAGATGGTTTTCCTCATTTAATTCATTTTTTGGGCGTTACTTTAATTTAAAACTACTGGAATAAAGTCTTGCGCACCACGAAGTGACAATAGAAAGGAAAATAATGTAAGAAAATGTCTTGAAACCTGCCCCAAACGGCCACGTTTTATTGCTACTAATTTCCCAGAGCTTCTTTCTCTTGGAGGCTGTCACATATTTAAGTTATATTTTTGCCTCATTAACGGCCGGAACTTTGCTGCTCAGCTGTGCGAAATTCGGCTCTATAAAACACTAAAACGCTGAAGGTTGGAGACAATATTTGGCCTCGCACGCAGCGAATGAAAGCGAAGCACATTTGGTTAATTTATCAGACATTTTCTAGCCGTCGGGGTTGTTTATTTTTTACTTTTTAATTCAGACCAGATTAGTGTTTTCGTCATTAATTGTCTTTTAGACGCGCTGTAGAACAATTGCGGGATTTTTTTTTTCTCGCGTAAAAGTAACTGTAATCTGCCTGGATGGGCAATTTCATTGGAAATATAAATAAGAAACACTATGACTGTTGGCGGATTTGCACCTCACCACCTCTCACTTTGACTTTTCTCATTTTATTATTATTCATTTACCGTGATCACATTTTACTCCACAGCCTTGTTGACTGTTCGAACCAGTCTGAGTCATTTAACACCAGCCTGTTTCGTGTTGTGCCTCCCACTGAAAGACACAGAGAACTCAATTTACAAAGCATTAAGAAGTGCCTTCTTTCTAATGTGCCAATTAAGGCTTGAATTCCTCTAAGTTATTTCCGGCCTGCACCCAAACGTGACTTTTGCTTCATGTTTCCAGAGCAGCTGAATAACGCAGCGACGCCTCTTTCCCGTTATTTAGTTACACGTGTAGAAGAGACCATCACGCCGACGCTGCTGTCGGTTCTGCATGAAGATCCCGACATTGTGGACTGTGGATGAATGCTGCCGTGCGCGTTGGCGTGTCCCGCCCTGATTGAACGCATAACGAGCTTTCATAAACACTTTACACTTGTCATCAAACTCCACGCAGACAACCGCACCGCATTTCCATAACCTCTTGGTTTTTAATAGCTCAAGTAATTGAGACAAGGGAGACAATACATAAAATATAGCGCTGAGGCAAATGTATTTACATAATGGAAACGGCAGAATTGGTTCCACAACATTAAGCATTGCATATGAGTAGCGCACGAACGCTGGCACATTAGCTGACGGGCCCTATTCGCAGCGTGCGTCACAACGGCTAATTTATCAGCGCCGCTGATTCATTCTGATAACACGGGACATTAGGGGCCGGTTCAGGGACCGGCTGCAAATGAACTGTGACTCTGGGATGTGCTGATGGACGCGGACTCGTGTAGGAGCTGCGGGAGGAGGGCCCACCCGTTCCAGACCGAGGTGTCCCCCGGAGGAAGGTTTCTTCTCTGCGGCAACACGTAAAGCAGCCGCGCGGTTCAGGGCTGCGCATTAAACTTTGAGGCGGATTCAGCCTCTGCCTCCATCCCATCGTCTTCTTGAGATGTCACGCAATTATATTTACAGCCCTTAAAGCTCTAAAGTCACAGAGGGATTATTACATGGCATTTGGGTGCTTTAATCTCTGGAGGCTGCAGATTATTTGCAGATAAAAAAAAAAAAACCTACGTGCGTGCGCCGACTGCAGAACTTTTATTAATTTCGCCCATTCTCCCCGCGATTGCGATTTTCTTGGTGCGGCTGTGAGAGCGAATGGAAGATTTGTCCAGATTGAGGATTGGGGGATTTATTGGCGTCTCCTTCCCGTCACCTCCAGGTCGGGATTGCTGCAAACGGCTCCCTCTCTGCGCTCTCTCCGCAGCTCCTCGCTGCATCTGTTTGCGCAGCGTTTGACCGGTGTCATGGCTCCGACAAGGATTCTGTCCCCCTCTTTAGTCCATCACAGTGATTTGTGAGCCCCCCCCCCCCCCAGTCCTTCACTAAAATCCAATTTAGAGGCATGTGACGGTCGTCCCTCTGTAAAAACCTGCGCTGTCTTTAACTGCAGGATTCTCGCTCCCGTCTCTTCAACCCACAGTCTGTTTTTTTTATGAACAAAATAAGCACCGCTGGGATTTATAGACCAGCATTTTTTTTACAACCTCACTTATCAGCCTGAGCTCTCTGCAGACTGTAGATCAGTGCGCGATCAACCGCGCTGAAGGGGGGACGCGCAAAAGAGTGGAGCATAATTTATGCCGCAATTATTTGTACACGCTTGTTCCTGGTGAGCTGGCTGCAGGCGGGAAGGGTCGAGGGTGACCGGGGCGGGGGGATGAAGGCGGGCGCGTCGTCGTGAGGCGGAGACATCGGAGGTGAGAGTGCGAAGCCCGGCGCTCCTCTCCTGTCTGACGCGCTCTGGAGGCAAAAGGAACCGAAAACAGGAGCGCCATCAGAGGAGACCGGGTCCAAAACAGAGTTCTGCTAAATTCTCGGGGTGAAAACACCTTTAATGGGATGCATAGCGAAATATAAAGTGCTTATTTTAGAGACAGTTTTAGCCGAACTCTTCAGTCACATTGGATCTGTTACAGCCGCAAAGATGCCAAAAAATATCACTTCAGACGAATAATTTAGTCCCTTAGGATTCTTTTCTTCTTATGATTTTTTTAAGCAGAAATCACGTGCCGGGCCCTCGCGCTATACTTCCATTTCCGCGCGCTCTTAATGCCGCTTTGTCAGTGTCCCTCAGTAAATGGCGAAGATTACAATGGAAGGAAAAAAGGGAGCGAGTTTCTTTTATATGCAGCACAATTTCTGCGATAGCATCAACACAAGTGGAGCGGTGGGTAATAAGAGAGTTAAAAACTAGCCAGTTCCAGCTAATGCAACGCTGAGATCTCGCTGATAGCTGCAGTGGTTTCACTCCAGCAACAAATGCTCCAAGTGTGTGATGATGATGATGATGATGATGATGATGATGATGATGATGATGATGATGATGATGATGACGGTGGTGGTGGTGAAGACCACGCAGGCTTTTATCCCAAAACCTCACTGTCTTTTAAACTAAACCTGCTTTTGTGTCGGTACTCCATGTTTTCATGGAGAACCAGAGCGTTCTGCCAGTGCCACCAGCGTGTGTGTGTGTGTGTGTGTGTGTGTGTGTGTGTGTGGTGTGTGTGTGTGTGTGTGTGTGTGTGTCGTGGGAAGGGAAACACTGTATTTCACAGATGTAAAGCTCGAGTTTTTGCCCCCCCAACCGCTTCTGTCACGTTTGTTTGTGCCGGCGCTGATAACCGCATTAAGAGCTGCGACGAAAACACCGCTGGCATTTATGAGGTTAATGAAGGTCAGCGCCGATGGAAGCGGCGCCGCGCTTTCCCCGTGTGTGCGCACGCATGGCTCGGTGCGTTTACAAGCACTTCCTGATTGAGGGGAGCTGCAGAGGTGTCGGCTGTTTAGGACGCGCCGTCCTCCATCGGGGAGGGGGGGATCCTGCCTTTGAGTAGGTGGTCTCGCGAGGACGGCCGGTAAAATGACCAGGGCGCGGGAATGGCACATCTTTAGCACGTTAGCATGACTAGCAATTATCTCCTAATAGTCCCCCCTGGCCTGTTTGGGGCTCGGGATTTAAATCAAAGCACAGAAAATGAGGTCCACGTGTCTCTGTGAGGCGCGCGCACGCACTCGCACACAGAGCTGCTCAGAGGCGAGTTGTGGAAAAAATGTGAATCAGAGGTATCAAAGCACAGATTTAGAATAATTCAGAAGTTGACACTTAAGCTAATTAGTCTGTTGTTCCCAGATTCCCACAGTTGGCAGAGGCGATTACTCACATCACACATAGCTTGTTGTGGCCGTTGCTATGGCAACACAGGACATAAATTTAATTGTGTTAGTCATACTTTATGCTCTGTCTGTCTGTCCACAACAGCTTTCATAACAGCAATGGAGCTAGCAGAGAATTTGCCGCGCCGCTAACAAATGTGCTCTGACGACGATCTTCTTCAGGACCGATCCGCCGGCATGTTAGACCAGACTTTTCCACGGAAACGCGTTGGACCGTGCCGCCGGCGTGCTGCCATTCGCGGTGACCTGTCAGTCCTCATCAAGAGTGTCGCAGCGCAGCGAGTCAGCAGCATTACCGCTTCCTGTCAGCGTTTGTGCGTCCACAGTCCACAAGACGACACAACACGAGGGAGACGGCGACACTCGAGGGGTTTTCAGGTGGCGTCGGATGTAAGAAATGTCAACGATTTCACTGCGCTCCTGCTGTGTTTATCTCTGTCCCTGTAAGGAGGTAGCGCCCCCTTGTGGGTTTACAGTTTGCACCATCCCCCCACCAGGTCACATTCCCGATACTTGCCTCACTGTTATCCCAGTGACGCCTTTCTTCTCCGCCGCTCCCACATCGTTTGTCGACTCCTCTGCCAGCCCACGTCTGGAAGACTTTCGCACACGTGTGTGTTTGCGCCCCTGTGACATGACACGGGCCTTCACGAGAGGCAGGAACGTGGTCCTTCATACGTTTGCTTCCTCTTTCACAGAAGTTTGTGGACTTGCCGCTGTTTCGGCATGCACACAGTTTGCAGTTAGCAGTTAGCAGCGGCGAAATGTTCTGTTTTGAACCTGTTGTATCATCTGGACCAGATTGTATATTTAATCCAATCTGTCGATGGGGCGGACTCCCCCCTGCACAACATTTCTCCAGTTTATGATCCTAATTAGCTGTAATTGTGCCGTCCTCCCTGAGTCACGATGGCCTGAAGAGGGAGCAGATCCTTTATGGGGCTGCCGTTAATCCCATTTTTCCCCCTCCCTCTTTCCTCTTTGCTTTGTCTCTCCCCTCCTCAACGGCTCACACTCTGCTGCTGGTTTCCTCTGGCGCGCTCTCGCACCCTCGCAGCGCGGCGGCTGGTGGCATCTTTCACGAGCAGGAAATAGCTCATCTGAAATCACACTGATTAGCTGCCGCTGATTGATGATATCTGAAATGTTGCATATTTATTCCAGTTCAAAACACGGAAAATCAGCCCAGACGTTTAAGGATTTGGAAGACTGACAGCCGACTGTCACCCGCAGATTTCGGTTCAGCAGCCCCACCTGTCCCGGCCTGCTGACGTTGCTAAAGTTAACACGGATAACCCTCCTCATATGCGAGAATAAAATTGGATGAAGCGGCTTAACAGTGCACCGTCCCTTCTGTCACCATCAGAGTTGGGTGCCTATTTGAGATAACGTTAATGAAGGGGACTTTAGTCCAGAATAGACACGTCTTATTGCTGGAGCAGGGGGTTGGCGGCCGAGGGGGGTGGGGAGGGGAGCTAACAGCGTTCATTTCCATTAATAAGATGGAGCATTTTACAGAGAGGCTCTCCTGAGGGCACTCTCTGGAGGTCGGAGCGAATCCTACACCTTAGCAACCTCCGTTTCGCAAAGCGAGCGCACAGCGAGTCGCCGCAGCGTGTCTGTTCCCTCAGAAACTCGTCTTAACCTTGATGGGGTTTCCAGTCGGACTGGAGAAGACACTCAATCACCATAATCACCGCCAGGACAGATGATTTTTAGGTCATTAATATGAATCTGAGCAGCTGCGTGAGGTGAAGGAGCCGGCATCAGTACGTGTTAGCGGTGACAACTCAATACCTACCCTGTTGCTACCGTGGCTGAACTGCAGCTCACAGTGAGTCTAAGTGACGTTTGAAATTAGAGCTCTATGATCTAAAGTGTTATTTTATTCCAGGAAAAGTTAACATCAATTACCGGGCAGTCTTGACATCTTCACAAAAATATGGAAAGTTTCTGTCACAAATTAAACACACAAGTGACAAATGCTTCAAAAATAGGACAACATCCTCGTATCCTTGTGTGGTTTCTACAATAAAAAGGTTACTTTTGTCATCGATTGACGAGGTGTATTAGTGGGTGCGCTTCTCTGCTGTGTGTCCTCTATTGCGGTTGTCATGGAAACATGGGGGACGCTGTGATGTGACAGTCCCGACAGCAGGGTGGTGTTTTGATTCTTTGTGGCGGTTTGTGACCGTCTAATGGAGGACTGTTTGCAACTTTTTCCTTATCATTGGCATTTGTGTTGGTGTTGTGTGCTTGTGTCCTTCCTGTTTTTGCTTCTGCCTGTTTTTTAACGTCACCGCTCCTCACTTACCACCACCAATGAGGGACGGAGGATGCAGGTTTCAGCAGGCTCCGATGCTTTGCAGCGAAAAAGGCGAAATTTCTCACTGTCCATGCGGATGTCTTCTTGACCACTTTATCCATTTTGGGGTCACAGGGAGGGGGCGCATATGGGCGAAGGCAGGCTCCGCCCCTGGATGAGTCAGCAGTTCATCGCAGAGCCCAGTGTGAGCATTTGTGGGTTTGCTACCTTGCTCAAGGGTACCTCGGCATTCCGACACCATCCCCTCCTACCAGAACACCTTCCATGCTTTCTTTGCACTGGTGCTGGAACCGGTCCAGCCCAGTCCCCAACATGCTAACGCTCTGTTTCTTAGCTGGATGCCTGTTTTGCTTTTGTAATCCTAAAGGTACCATATGAGTGGACTATTTTGCTCACGTATGTTGGATCAATATCCATAAAACTGGGTTTTATAAGGTAATTATGTGGTTTCTGACCAGCAGGTTGACCCCTGACATGTGTGGCTCTTCGCTCTGGCTAATCTTTCCACCCCTGAGACTCTCGGACCATCAGCCCCCCCTGAAACGCAGAACCAACCCTTACAGCTTGGCAGGGAAGGCGTGTCTTGCTGCAGTAGCCGACTTATAATTGGCCAATCACCCTTCAGAGAATGAGTTTATCAGCCGGCCACTCGTGCCTTTATCTGTTTGCTGGAAACACCATTATGATGCAATATATCAGCAGGGATTATAGCGTAATGTGATAAGTGCTTAGCATTATGAGCCGCGCTCTATCTGGGTGCTCTAAAGAGGTCTGAGCTCGGTTAATAAACTTACAGCCCATTCACACTGTGATATTTCCACCTGACGTGCGAGGGGTCAAGTGCAGCCGCCCACTTCTTCATTATGTAAATATATCTGATGGCGCTTGATTCGCTGCAAATGTGCACATTAGATCTGTGCACTAATGGAGCTGCTTAATGGCAGATTAGTGAAATGATAATGATAAATGCACACATGTGAGTTTGCAGGCTGCTTCATTATTCAGCTCACACGTTGATGTTAAATAACAGTTTCGCCTTACAGTAAATTCCCTCTCGTCGTCGACTCTAGCGTCCTTTAGGGCTCCGTCGAGGACACACCGACGGACTTATCCAACCGAATCCTTTCAAAGGTATTTAAGTGAAACTCCTTTGCTTACATTAAGGCTGCGAAAGTTGCACATGTTGAGTCCTGCTGTGAGACCCCTGACCCGGCTGCCACGCAAAGTCCTGTTTTCGCCAACTGGCTGTTTATTCCCCCCCCCCCGTTGTGCTGGTTTTGATCCGTACAGCCTGAAGTGGTGGAGCGGAATGGATGTGTTTGCGTTTGCCGGAAACACTGAGAGCGCCGATCGCTCATCCGATGCCTTTGATAGCTCAGGATGTGTTTGGCCTGGTCCTGATAACACCTGAGCACACGCTCCGATTCAGCTGAATTGTCACCGCACACGCGGAGCTTTGGTAGCGGCCCGCTCGGATGGGCTCGGGCCTGTTGGAGAACCCCGCCGCCCCCGCCTCCTCACTGCTGATCCCGCTGTGGTGCTTTGGGGGCCGGAGCTGTCAGGGAAGGGTGAAGGCTGTGCGGTACCCCAGGCTACTCATGTTGTGTTGCATAGAGGACAAAGAGAGGAGACGCTGTCACAGATGAAGCCACAGCAGTCCAATTTTAGACACAAGGTGTAGCGTCTATGTCCCCATCAGAGCTTTGCCTCCGGCGATAATGTTGCTGCTCCACCGATGAGAATTGCTCGCATCAGCTGGAGCACATCTGCCTGATGTCCTGGTTCAGCTCTCTTGTTTACCTAAACCTTAATTTGCTATTATGTAAACAAACCTATACGTCTTTTCAAATGGATCCTTGGTTTCCACTGCAAATTATCCTCTGGTTGAACTGATAAGGTGGAAACATGTAGAAGGGTCATGACAGGTCATCACGTACTCTAATGTTAGCGCTTGATTGGCAGTATATACAGACATTTTGGCTACGCTGTTACACATTTCATATGAGGGAACGTATGTGGTGACCGTCCAACAAACCGTTGCAACATGTCTGACAACGAAAATGCGGTCGGTGGTTTTTGGGTCTCTGGGGCAGCCCTCCGACAGTTTGCCTGGTTGATGCTCAATATGGCTAAATTAGACAGAATTATTAGAGAGAACTGTGATGTAGTTAAAAGGATGAACTGATAAGTCCAGTTAGGATTCTGCAAACAACAACTAGCACGTTGACATTTGTCAGCTGCCAAAAAAAACGACTGAGCGAATCTTCAGATTAGGTACCGGTAGTTTGAACAGTTGAGCAGAGACAGGAATTTCCCCCTGGAGACGTTAGAGCCTGAATATTGCGCTAAAGGAGAGGAAGTATTGAACTGTAAACACGGCCTCGGGTTTGGGAACATTCTAAGACAACATCAAAATGTCACGTTTATTTTTGACTTGGCAGATCAGGTCGTCAGTTTGGCCCAGCCAGACCTTCCTCAGCCTGCGTGAGCATTAAAGGTCGGGTTAGCGATTTTCTTGCAAAAACAAAAATAAAATTCCTCACTAAAGTGGCTGTTTTTGTCCCGATTTCCCTCCTTCCTAACCAAAGGCGGCAAACACCACTTTATCTAATATCTGAGAAGATCCTCCTGTGGTTCTAACCTCTGTTAAGATGGAATTTGTCCCCATAATCTCCACCTGAAAATGGTTGGCCCGACAACCGTGAATGCTAAACTTGTTTAATATGTACGACCTGCTGAAGCACTTTGGGACTTTACCTTGAAAAACGTCCCAAGTCCATCATCATTCCCTCTTCTTGTGTGTCCTCTTCAACATTGGTTTTCCAGTGGTTGCCATGGTTCTTTATTTTTGTTATCTCACATGTGATCACTCGAAAGTTCTGACTTGGAGGACGAGAGGAGAGGAGAGGAGAGGAGAGGAGAGGAGTCGAGTCGAGTCGGATTGGGTGGAGTGACGGAACAACGTTGTGTCTGTGATTTTGATTATTCAACAACACCACACAGTACTAGCAAAATTGCTCAATCAGCAAATCCTTAGGTGGAAACCTGCTTTACAGGAGATCTTCCCTCACAAACTGTTGGCAGCTAGTGAAAAACTACCAACCAATCAGAGAATGTTGTGTTTCTGCTCAGATGCAACTGTGAACGTCGGGCCCACGTCCTTATGTTGACTGTTAACTGACGGGGCTGCAAACACATCCAGGAAACATCCAAACCAGTGAGGACGCCAGATCTGTCACAGATCAGCGTGTTGTTGTGTGTTCAGTAACTGAAATCAAAATGATCGTCTGCCTTCGGATACAACGCGTTCCCATTAAACCAGCCGCTCGGCTCTGTGCTGAACTTTGCACTGCAGCAAACTCAGGACGGCCGTTGAGGTTTTTTTATTTTTTGCAGTAGACGAGAAGCGCGACGAGCGGGTTTAATGATAATGGCCCTGACGATAGCAGTGATAATCCTCCTGCTTTTCCTGCTGACTGCAGAGAGCTCCTGCTTTGTTCTCGCCTCCCCCTATTAGCGTGATGGAGGTTCATTTTAATTTGAAAGGACCATCAGTTGGATAAGGAGGGAATTGCTCACCCGTGTACGTGCGCAGACTTGTGTGGAAGACAAATTGGGTATTGTCACAATCGCACAGACATTTATACTCGCATGCGCACACACACACACACACACACACACACACACACACACACACACAGAGGAAACGGCAACAATAAAGATGTGTCGGTAGTGACCTTTCTCAACGTCTGAGATTGTTCTACCTGCTCTGACAGCTGGCCTAAAACAAGATGGCAGTAAAAACTTCATCAGGGTACCAAAATTCTAGCAGTTGGCACCAGAAACACTATATTCCAAACTCCCGTTTGTATGTTTAAAAGATATAAATACCTACATTTGCTTCCGCTGCTCATGGCTTCGTCACACAAGAGACAGATCGATTCCAGTCCCGTACCCAATGTGTGCTGCCCCCTTGTGGGGACACTTAGTGTACAGTAGTCTGCGTTTGTATTGTTGCTAAGGGTTTAACTTTAAGTATGATAACACTTTACAGCTCCCCTAAACCTGGCGCTCACACCCCGAACTGGTGATATATCATCAAAACGTGTCGGTGTGGTCACAGGAGGGTTGTTTCAAAGGCTGTTATCTTCCATGCTAACATCACACTTCAGGTGCTGCATGATTCTGGGAGTGAGGTTGTTTATAACGACGGAACATCACATTTGAGGGTGCGAGATCAGACATTCAGAGTTCCACTTTTCGATTCAGCCGTATTGTTTTGGAATGAAGGTGAATAAAACAGCCAATTAATGAAATTGATCTGTTCAGCAGCTGTGAAAAGAAAGTTGCTTTTTAAAGGGGATGTCACACCTTTACCTGTAAGGAGAGAAGCTGTAGAGCTTCTTTACGGTCCAAACACAATGGGAAGTCACTCAAAACACTCGCTGAATATTTTCCCCCATCTGTCTCTCTGTTAATTATCTTTGGCACCTTAAATGCTTATCAAAGATTTGGCTTTGCATGTTGATTTTTCTTGTTCATCTCACAGCAAGACTTAAAAAGATAAAGGTGATACACACGTCTCAAATGAATGACATCTCTGTTTGTTGTTCTAATCTTTATTTTTTTAAAGAGTCTCTGTCTCTCTTGCTCCCTGGAAGTAAAAGTGCTGTTCTCTCTTCACTGTTTCGTGCACAGTTGAATTTTATGGAAGTGGCAGAGTGGTTTAGAATGGTGATTGTGTTCTCACCAGGGCAGGATGTTGAGTCTGGTTTCAGAGGAAGATGCTCTGTGCCTCCAGTCAGACGTGGGTTAAAACTGAGATGCTGCATTGACCCCGGTCCGTTATATTTAAATATAGGTTAAATATAGTGGAAAAGAGTCCCATCTGTACATATACCCCTGTTTGTATTTAATAATCAAGAATTTCACATTAGTTTGTGCCCTTCACAACTCTGCTTCCATCGTGGCTCCGCGGCCGCCCTGTAGCCCAGTTCCAGCACAGGCTTGTGTTGACTGGTCAGATTGGATAAACGAGGCTCGGTCCTCGCTCCCTCTGTGTGGGTCGTTTGTCACGGCTCTGACTTCGGGGCTGTCTAAACAGCAGCGAGCGGCCGCGTTCATCATTGCATTCATCCTTACCGGTGAGAGATGGATGCCCTTCCACTCCAGCAGGTCATGAGTTATCACCCACCAGAGGCCGCTGGCTCACACACAGGTCAAAAGGTCATCAGTCTCCTGGCAAGTATGGCTGTCTCTTGTAGCCCGCTGCACACACGAGCAGAAAAAAAGAAACTTCTGCACGGTGGTTTATTTTTATATTTCATAAACTAAAGACAGTTTAAAATAAAATCCGGTGAACTAATAAAGGATAAAATCTTTACAAGCTGAGGATCACATCTGTGGACAACCCAAACAGAATACAATGTACTTTGTGTGTGTTAGCATAACATTAGAGGCGTTAGCAAAACCGTCGTAAGGTAAACAGATGACTGTCGTTTAACCAGCAGCCACATTCCTGGTTAAGCCTTGTGTAATGAGTCAGAGGGTGTCGGGATCAGCTCTTTGTTAAAACAGAGGACACATTATCATTAGTCTGAGCTGCAGTAAAGATCCAGCCGACCATGAACGCTGAATAGATTCTTTGTCTTTCAATTCCACTCATTAGACGGCTGTAATGAAGACCGCTGCGCTCCGAGAAAAAGCGAGCGCTTTCCTCACCCGCTGAAGTCACCTGTTTAGATAAGATAAAATAACCCCAAACTCATATCATCCCAGTGGGGAGACTGGAGTGTTGCAGATGCGGCTGGTAATAAAGGACACGGTGGGGAGAAATGGGATTAGGGCGCCAACGAGGATGAGCATCAAGCGAGCGCAGCCATTTCGGCATAACACCGGCTGAACGGGACGACATTTATGACGAGGGGACATTTATGAGACGGTCCTAGTTTGCATCTTCCCAGGGAGAAAATGTTTGCTGAAATAGGAAGACATGAAGTCTCAAACCGGCATCGTCCACCATCTTCTCTGCATGACGGCAAATCAGATCCTCGCGGTTGCTCGCCTGGCCAGACGGCAGCGGTGCCCATTATCGCTCTCTAAGCAGGTGCTGGGACTTATCGCTCCTTGATCACCCCACGTTGATGTGAGCGGCGTGCACGCCGAGCAATCCATTTTTCAATTTGGTCTCCTGCCTGAGATAAATTAACAGATGTCGATTGATTTTCCTTCCCGTGCAACTGTGAGCCTTGTTTACACCTGACAGCCAGGGCGATGTACCTGAGTGGCTGCTGGAAGGGAGCGCACGTTATAATTAGGCTTTCTTTAATGAGACAATTGGCAGGAGACTTAGTAGGCAGTTACTTTGACGCGTTTTACTTTTCTTGACTCTTGGTTAAGCTAATCGTCCGTTAGCCTGGTGAAAGAGGCTCACGTGTATTTCTTAAGGGTGTCAATAATGACATAAATGAATTAACAAGCTCTCTTTTCTCTCACAGTGTGTCTTGATCACATTCACAACAGCACAGCAAAGCCTCCACTGTCAGCCATCATCCCCCGGAGAGCCACCCTGACGTGATCGCCACAATCCACATTCACCAGCTGGTTATTATTGCTAAAAATAAGCTCATAAAAGTGGTGTAGCCCGGCACCATCGCGCCCTAATGATGGGAGTCAAGTGGTGCGCAGCAGATATGCCCTCACATGTGCTCTGTCACAAGACGTTTAATTGAGCTTGAGAAAATGGAACCAGGCGTTATTTTTCCTCTCAGATAACCCCCCTACTTCAACGCACACACACACACACACACACACTCAGCCCAACTCCCCTGCAGGTCATTATGTACTAATACACTGTCTTCATCACCATCATCTCAGTCATCATGATCGTTTTCACATACAGAACAGCAGTTAGGATCTAAAATAACCCTAAGAGGGAAACATTAATGGCTTACTTGAAGGTTAATAAGGGCTTTAATTTAATGGTAGCAAATGTTAAACACTTGCAGGTATTCCTGACATTAAATATTCATCTACTGCTAACAGTAATAAGCAAACATCTCCAGTGCTATTAATAGATTTAGACTCCCCCTCCCCCACTTACGGTACCCCTCTGATTTTTACTTTAACCCAAACAAGAAAAATCTACTTTGCTCATAATCTTTACACTTGGGTATTTACAAATTCATATTGAGCTAAATACAGTTTTTGCTGATGAGGTTATTTGGTGGGGAAAAAAAAGAATATATGATCAAAGGATCATCTTCTGTTGTAACTGGAAGTATCTCTGGAATCCTGCTCCTCCCTGCTTTAAGGTTTAATAAGACGGCATTCCTCTGCGAGTGTTTTCCATTTCACCTCTTCTTCACAGATGTCAAAGGTCAGTGCTAGCTCTACAACAACAGCTCCTGACCTGGTTGCTATTCAGTGTTTTGTTCAAGGCTTCTTTCCAAAACAGCCTTGAAGTCTCTGCTGTCTTATACGCCAGCCAGAAAGCGCACAAATGTTGCATAAAGCAGAGTTTTGGTCTTGTAAACCCCAGCTTCCTTTCAAGTGCGTAGCTATGCGTGTCCCCGATTGTGTAGCCCGTGCCACCTCCAGTTACCTGAGCGTGCTGGTTCCATCTGAGGAGGCCTGCAATGGAGCTGAAAACAAGTTCAGAGCGTCTGCTGGGAAGTAGGAGGAAAGTGGGGCAGGGTCGCTTGCGGTAGTGGCACGGTGTCGAGTGGGAGTGGCTGTGAGATGGAAAATGAGTGTTATTCCCAGCGATAAGTGTGTGGAAGACGATGAGATGTGAGAGATTACGAGTGTGTTTTCACCAGCGTGACAGTCAGGGCCCAGCAGCGGGTGTCTCACCTCAACGACAGGAGAGTGAACTACGCAGATGATGTTGAACAAATATGATGACAAACGTGTTGGAGGAAGGGATGATTGAATGGAGGAGGAGAGGGGTTAAGCACCGGGGTGACCAGCTCTTCCAGTTTTCAGGGAGACAGTTTGATGGATGAACTGCAGTTCTGGAGTAAACGATGTAAGCTAAAGAGGGAAGCTAAAGAGCAACACTGAAACTGAGTCTGGAAGTTCAAAATTTGTCTTTTTCCACAATGATTCGCCACCTTTTTCTCAAAGCCCAACAATAACAACAATTAGACAGGAATAGCAGACAGTGTGAGGCTAACTGACTGT
The DNA here is from genome assembly GCF_003711565.1 of Takifugu flavidus. Lineage (NCBI taxonomy): Eukaryota > Metazoa > Chordata > Actinopteri > Tetraodontiformes > Tetraodontidae > Takifugu > Takifugu flavidus. Next base: position 10,884,209 of record NC_079536.1, read on the forward strand.
GCTGAACACCGCTGCTTCCTCACGCAAAGAGGAGAAGGAGGTAGACCAAGACCCTGGACCTCTACTTGCTCCTTTTGTCCCTCGCTGTTGTCTTTCTCCCACAAGCTGTCCAGGAAATGAGGACGGCAGGATTATGTTTGGCTGATTTGAGGCCAATTGCTGGGTTCACTTGAGAATCAGATGAGAGAGGAGGAGCAGATGTCAAAGAGATGTGAGTGCCAGTGTTCATTAGAGGGTTGAGAGGGCAGCGGATGGCGAGCGCGAAAGCTTTTCCTTGCTGGGTCTCAGCGTGAACCTGGCAGAAATAATCTACCCCACACGTGTTCTGTCTGGTCGCTGGATGCGCCTCCGCGTGGGTGTTCTGCATTTGACAATCCATCTTATTACAGTCTGTTGTGACAGTCGAGAGTGAAGCGCCACCACTTTTACAGTGTCCCTGGTCTTTCCCAACATTTAATGCAAGACGGTTACACAACAGTGAGTTAAACAAGATTTTCAACTTTTAGCATTTTACACACGGAAGAGCCACACCACATAAGAGTGAGTCCCAGAGTTTGACCTCGACTTTAATCGAGTAAGAGTTTTGATGCTACCCTTCTCCCCAAGGGTTCCTGAGGGCCCCGGTCTTTCATTCATAACAAGCGAAACAGGACTAAAAGAATAGCTATTGATACTAGATGTTCGTGCTCTCACTGCATCGTTCAACTGGACGGGTATCACAGTGACGTTGTCTAGTCTGACCCTGGATCATAGAGAAACACCTACACCTGGACCACGCAGAAACGACTTCGCTTTGATAAGATTTCCACAAACACGGCGTCTTCTCAAGCCAACACAAAACAGCTCAAATGCTGTGATATATAGCTGGCCTATGGTTGGCGCTGTAACGCAGCCATATAGGTTGTTCACACAGAAATGCCAATATGGCATTTGGTAATTTATCCTCTCTCAGGGCCAGTTTACAGATTGACATACTCGTGCTCCCAAAAATGTCCACATGGGTGAAACAACCCGTCTCCATGTGGGCGGGGCCTTAATCCCTAATTCAGGTGTCGTTCTGTGGTCGAAATTCCACTTTGGCATCAAAGAATTGCCGCTTTATTAGAATTTTAAGCAGAACATTGTCGAGGCTGACCTGTATCAGGTATGAACCGATACCTGAACTCCTCAGACGCCTTTCAGTTCACGAAGGGGTCCGTTACACTTCTTGAGGGGGAGAACTGAAGGTCTGCCGTTCATCACATCACAAAGCAATGTCTGTAGCACATGCGGTATTTTTGATTCGACAAGGGCATTTTGAAAGCCTTGTAGCACGCCATACGCTAGCAGCTCGTAGTGGCATTCCCCCGACGCTGACAGAGAAATCAAACGTAAAATGGAGCACCAGAGCGAGCGAAGTGAACAGATGTTCATGGGAATGTTGACTTTGTTTGGCCCTTATCTTTGATGCTGCCATCCTCTCCTACAATGAGTGACGGAAGCGGGGAGAGTAAAAAGAGGGGGAGGAGATGACTGAAAGGAAGCAGTGAGATGGAATGGAGACAGCGTCACTGTTGGTAAAACTAAGTGGAAGTGTTGGCAGGCACGATGTTCTATAGTGGGAAAGTGGGACAATCACACAGCTGTGTTTGGGTGTCGAGGGAACCCCAAGATTGGTGTCACTGTATTTCATTGTCAAGGAGAAGAAAGGGGGAGAAACACCAGAGGCACGATGGAGAGAGATCAGGGTAAGGTGGAAAAAAGACACTTCCTGAAGCAGCTGCTCTGATATTACTGGAGAAGAGGAACATCACGTTGCTGCTAGCTGGGGGGCAGGTAAACAAACCCAAAAAAAAGCCATTTTTCTTGTCCAGTTGGATCAGGCATTTTACCTTTGAACATTTGGTCCTGAATTTGCACAGTGTTTTTGTGAGGAGCCATAACCATTAAAATTAGACGGTGGTAAGAACTCAGCTTATTCCTTCCACAAACCTCTCCTCCGCTCACCTGTATTTGCTACCCCGTGTGGGGGCCAAGCACAGCGCGGCGCTGCGGTGAAGAGCCACGTCTTATCGCTCATATGGCCACTCAAATACAGCAGATAGTGGGAGTAAACGCGGGGCCATTGTGGCTGTGATTGCTTGCTGCAGCACTTGTGTTGACAGTGGCAGCAAATTTAAGAGACTCAGACAAAGTGAATGATGGCGAGCCTGATTCATGTCCACCTGCCACCCTGAGTGCAGATATATGGGACAGCTGAGGTGGAGACGGATAAACTTGCCTCCAGAAGGGAGATAGGGGCTCCACAGCTCTCGTACCTGAATGGCTCATCTTAAATCATTGCCTCTTTTGGTTGGTATCTTCTCTTGGAGACAGAAAAGACAGATGAGCTCACTTGAACTCCTCAAAGGTTCTTCCCGGATCCAAAGCTAACTAAAATCCATCAAACATTAAGCAAAATAACAGAAAAGAAAAACACCCAACCCGCTTTTTTCCCCCTTTGGTTTCCCACACACTGCTGGTAAACAGTGCGTGAACAAGCGGGCTGCAATTTTGAACGCAGCTTTATTTTCCGTCGTTTATTTAAGCCCAAAATGGGTCCTGATGGAGTCATCAGCCCCCACTTGCTGGATAATGGTTTAATTATGTCCATCTGGAGGAGGCTGGGAATGGGAAGCACGCCTTACACTCCAGTCATTCCTCTGGTAATTTGTCTTCCCCCGCGCCCACTGACTGGCACGCTGATGGCTTGGAGACGCAGTGAAGCATTCTGATCGTGGATCAGCCTCCTGTCTCCCACCGAAAAACACCCACCCACAAGCCTTCACTGCTGATATAAATATATCGTTTGCATCTGCGGAGCGCGGCGAGATGCCACAAGCGGTGTTATGACTTGTAAACCCTGTGACCTGGCTGGAACTTCTGCGAGCTGATGGAAACCAAGGTGAAGTTGGCCACTGAGATTCCACACAAGGCTTAAACATGATTACCACCAGCTATTGCTCAATAAACTAATAATCACACACATTTGCATAACAATTAATTGACCTTTCTCGACTCTTCCTTGAGTGCAACTCTTGAGTACCCAACAACAGTGACCCAGGTTGTAGTCAAATGTAACCCGTTTGTTCGAGGAACTTTTTTGTCTGAGAAAAATCTCGGCATGCAGCTAGCTTGGCACCGTTCGTTTTTTTTTTTCAGGCACGGACGACAACTCTGTGGTCCATGAAATTGTCCTCAACGAGGTTCCCGATGCTATCCGCAGCTGGGACTTTCAGTTTGTGAATGACGTAATAAGTAAAGCTCCAAATGCAACATGAATAATGCAAAGAAAGTAATAAAAACAACCAGTTTCATTGTTGCCTCATGCTAGGACTCCTTCTACAGCACTAGGCATGCTATTCTAGTTATTTGTTGAAGAATCGGGCCACAAAACATCTGTTAAACATTTAGGATACGACGGAATAAATTCCCTCCTTTGTTGTGTCTGAGCCAGCGAGCCTGGAAGGTTCTTTCTACCTGTTTTAGTGCTGCCATGATTACAGCGGGATGCAGAACTGGGTCATGCCTTTCGCAATGTGATTTAACATTTGAATGGAGGTCTGTTCTGCACAGATGACCTAGTTGCCTTTTACTCCTGAAAGCACACAGGTTTGGACGCAAAGGTCGCAGCGATGCGCAGACAGAACATGTTAGGGCAGGAAAGGAAACCACTGCAAATACGGGCTCGTGTTTTATCAGCTGCTTTGAAATCAAGCCTGTTACATTACTGGCCTTATCTGTTGTTCTCAATGAAAAGCTGTTCCTCCTCAGATCCTCTGTTGCTTTTAACTGGGTGCCAGGAGCAGTTTCAGTCTTGTGTTGATGTGTGCACGGATGCAGAGGAATTATCATCTGCTTGTGTTTTAACAGGTTTTGCTTATTGAGAAGGAAAATTGCAGCTCGTCGACTGTTCTCACCTTTATTAGCACCTCAAAGCTTCAGCCTTCTGTCTCACGCTGGTGTGACTCAAAGGAGGTAAAAAGGAAATCAAACTGCAGCTTATTCGTTGAGAGCTCAACTTCCTCCTTGGTTCCAACACAAGATGATTGTGGAGAGTCACACGGTTTCAAACCTTGTTTAAAAATAAAGCTTAATGCTCACTTTAAATATACATGTATATCTTACTTCAAACTCATTAGACAATGGATTAAGGGTGTAATTGACTGGACCAGGCAACCACCATCCTTAACTATGACGCTCAGCACTGGAGTCCCGCAGGGCTGCGTACCAATACCTCTATTTTAGCCTCCGTACACCAATGACTGGAGATTTGCAGTATACAACGCCACAGAGCTGAGGTCACATAGATTAGTGTCCAATCAACAGCCCCTAGAAAAATATATATTTAATTTCAATTTTCATACACTGCAATATTTACTAATTTGTGTTATTTGTCAATGCTAATGAATTACCAGTTTTAACTGTAAAATTCCTGCCTTTTGACCTATAAAGCATGAAGAAATCTGGAAAATTTAAAGTGGGAAGGTCCCACCTGCTTGTTCCAGTCTGATCTATAAAACTAACTATTCTAGTTAATTTAAATATGGTTTCACAGCTAAACTTTGAATAATGGAGGTGCTATTCAGGTGTGAATCCTGTGCTTTTGTGAGAAAATAGTAAATGAAATCCACCACTGTCCGGTCTCTTTTCCCAGCCTGGGTCTGGGAGGAGGTTTCTGGAGATCAGCAACACACTAGAAATGTGAGAGAGAAAATAGAGGGCAGAGGAAAGTGGGACTATTATAAGATGACAGCCATGAGGGAACAGTATCATCCTCAATTATGATGGGCATTGGAGCGCTACGTGGGAGCAGATGCGTGAGTGCAGTCCTCAGCAGAAAAGTTGGTGACGGATAGTAATAATGCCCGGGATGAACTGGGACAAACCAGTCACAGATGGTGCCGTCCCACAGTTAGGTGTGACACCAAATGGTGAGTGGGGATACGGCACATTACGATGCAAATGATGGCCTTAAGGAAGAATTTTAGAGGGACTAGCTTAAAAAAAATACATATATATATATATATATATATATATAAAGATTCGGAGAAGAGCGAGCCAAAATGGCGTGTCTCCATTAGGAAGAAGCTATTTTTATTTTAGCCTTCTGTTGGTGTTGAATGATGTTCCAGCAGATAAAGTTCTGATAAACCAGAGTAGAAATGTGAAGCTTCAGTCATAGACCTTTTTTTCCTTTGCCAAACATGTGAATCACAAAGCTGCACCTTAAAGAAAAGTCAAGCAGCTAAGCCAAAAATGGCAATTTTGCAGAGGTATTTGCAGAGGTGCCCTTATGAAATAAAAAAAAAAGACCCCAAGCACTTGTTTTGGTTTGCTAGGGGTCATTCCTCTTGAAGTATGAGGAATTTTAGGAGGAAAGAATTTAAAACTTTTTAGATGTTGAAAATCAACAGACTGGCCAAAGTTAATTTAGCAGAGTGTACAAAAGCTTAAAAACATGTGAAAGGTCGTTAAATAAAAACTGACTGACTCTCACTCTCAGTGATGCGTTCAGTATCACATTATTACACTCTTCCTTTCAGCTCTTTTCTTTATAAAACACATTTATTTAACATGGAAAACCACCTGCTGTGTTACACACAAAGTCTTCCCCCAAATTTTCACCAAGTGGAACCAAAAACTGGCCTGTTTTGTAATCTATTGTCATTTATGCTGTAACAAACCGTAATTGAATTGTGTGTCGGCTGTGCACAGGTATCAAACAGCACACTGAGCATTTATATTTCCCACAAACACTGACCAATTCAGTGTTTGTGGAACCTCAGGCCGTTTACTGTATGTCATGCTTGAGTGAAGACTCCGATTTGACTTATTCCATCAGTTTCTCTCAAATCGGTCCAGAAGTGGAAACTGTCTCAGTCTGTACTGATAGGATGCATATTTCTATTCCTGGATGAGTCGGGCTGTTTGGTGCTGGGATCGGGAGGAGATGGGGTCTGGAGGCAGGAAGATGATGCTGACTTAAGAGGCACCAGGAACCAGCTTCATCTTTATTCAGTCTAATTAACACACTGTAAAACTGTCGTCTTCCCTTTTTTTCACACTAAGCAGAGATTTGGTGCAAAGACAAGAGCAGGTGCTGGTCTTCTCATTCTGCTGACAGGAGACAAATCGCAGCTTCAGTCGCAGGTTATTAGATTATTAAGAGGCAGAACTTGATAATGGACACTAATATTTGCTTGGAACGCCAAAAGATTGATTTCCATCCAGTGTTGGCAATCCAGCATTCATTTTTCACCAATATCTTGTATTGATGATGGGAGAGTCGGAACACTGCACAAAGCGCCTGCAGCACTTTCCAAAGATTCCAATCGGGTTCAGATCTGGACTCTGTGGTGACGGATCCATGTGTGAAAATGAGGTCTCAGGCTCTGAAACGCTGTGTTGCAATTCAAGCCGGATGAATCCTGGCATCGCTATCGTGGAATATGCCCGTGTCTTCTTACCCCAATGCCCTCTGGAACCAGGTAAATCTGGACTCATCAGGCCACACGACCTTCTACCATTGCTCCAGAGTCCAATCTTTGTGCTCTCTACCAAATTGAAGCCTGTTTTTCTCTGCTTTGCCTCCCACATTAGTGGTTTTCTTAAGGCTACACAGCTGTTCAGTCCCAATCCCTTGAGTTCCCGTCACATTGTTCATTTTCCGACCACATTTCATCCTCCTCCTGTCCAACTCCTCCAGTTCTTCACCCAATTTTAACAGTTCCTGCAGTCTCCTCAGATGTTCCCTCTGCTCGATGCAGGACAATCATCTGGCTCTTCTCAAACAGACTAAGCAGACGAGGCAGCGCATAATTTAAAGAAAGAAACCTCGCAGCAGCTACGGTTATTTCCTGGTGGCCAATCATCAGCTTCAGAGTTTGTTGATATGTGGACCAGTTCCACCAGAATCCCGCTAAAAAGGTCACAGGTTTATAAATTAGAGTTGGCACTTGTAGAGGAGTATTCCTTCCCTCTTCCACACTGTGAAGCATGCAGATTATGTGGGATCGGTCCTGGATATCTGTACTGGGAGCTGGATAAACCAGACACATCATTGTGTCCCTCTCCCCTGTGTGCTACACTCCCAGTGTCCTACCAGCATTAGCGCTTACACCATTGTGTGTAACTAAATATCAGCAGAATCTGAGGCGCAGTAAACACGCAGGCGTCCAACTGTGATTTTCCATTAGAGGACATCGAGAACCTGCCTGACAATAAGCTAAATCTGTCTGTCGTGCTGATCGGCTACCACGATACAGATGAGTTCAGTACAAAACCCTGATTTCTGGGGACTTCCTATCTGGGATTTTCAGGTCTTATCATCATTGGGAACCATCAGAACACAGATGCGCCCTGATTAGGGCCGAGCGCGGCAATGACAGAACCGCATTAGTGTGATGTATGTGTTGTTAGCCAGCAAGCAGCTAATTCCAAATTTAACACCTGATTCGCACAATGCAGTCACACCTGAGTGCAAGCCAAGATTTACTACCCTTGTCAGGCCACTGATGGCTTTTAGAAGTAATTTTTTTCCCACTCATAATCACCAATACATTCTCTCTCTTTCTGCATCGCTGATAATGAATTATGATTATGGGTCAGCATTCAGCTTAAAAGCAAACCTGTGGCCATTTGGAAGCTGGCTTGGCGTCAGATCGTCACTTCTCCGCTGGGAAAGTCCCCCCCCTACTTTCAACCAGGAGTTTTTTTTCCTTTTGGTTAATGCAGAGGGAAGTGGGCGTGATCCAGCGAAGATTTAGCCCCAATATTTCCAGGAGGCACGTTTGGCACTCAACAACAGTTAGCGCAGGCCCGTCACTTAATCAGCGTGGACAGAACATCTGATATTGTGCTAACGGGCATCACAGATACTCCCCCAATTAATGCTCATTTGCAGTGATTCATAATGACAGCGCTACACATCCCCCATGATGGAACACGGCGCTGCTATTCTTGTCAGGCACCGCAGGCTTTTGTCTGTCGACAGGTTGTGTCATTTTGAACAGGTGTGTTTGCTGCCTCGTCCCATCTGGCTTCGGTGGATTACCCAGCCTGCTATTTGTCCCGTTTTATACACCTTGTATTCAAATAGCCCGGCGCTTGTGTGTGCATGTGTGCTTCAGAGACACCAGGTCAAGCTGCTCCTGTTTAATCATGGTTGTGTCAGCAGCCGCCCGCTCATCACAGCAGCAGGGCACCAGCATGTGACATTGACCCCACTGTGCTCCGACTGTTCTCTTCAACACACAGACCAATGTGCGCGTGTGTGTTCTGGAATGGATGATTGCAATTGCAGCGGTGGCCTTACGGGTGTATCGCGGATGAGCTAAGGTGACCGGGTTCAAGGATTGTGGAGCGAGGCGGTGCCGCTTAGAAGCGTATGATGAGGGCATTTGGCAGATTTAGGAGAGTTCAAATCTCAACGTGCACAAGACGGTTGTTACCACCTCCTGGGAAACAAACTGTGTCTCTGACAGAGGTGGCACGTGTGTGTCCGCCTTCCGTTTGAGTTTGAGAGGAAGAAAGTCTCCATTTTTTCGAGCGTTGCCTTTTAAACACAGCCCATCACCGCATTAAAAGAACATTAATTAATCCCTGTGTTTCTTTTTACATGGCTTTCCTTATGGTGCCTCCTTCAGGTAAGGAGCCATTTTACCCCCAATTTTCACATCAAACATCATCATTTCTGTGTCTGTGTGTGTGTGTGGTGTGTGTGTGTGTGCGTGTGTGTGTGCCTGCTTGAGGACAGCGGCCACGCTCCATTAATTAGCACAGCAACCTGCTGACTTTAGAGCGCCACTGTCAAAATGAAAGCTGCCTCCCTGAAAGATGCTCAGATCAGCTGTAATTACAGTCCTGATTATCACCCTTATCACCGTCCGTGCAGGACGCGGCTGCACTTTTACGTGCATGCGTCCTCACACTGGCGTGCATGTCGACCGCTGCAGCTGCCCCGCTGGGCGACGCGGCTCTCCATTCTGTTGGAATGTCACCAATTTGCAAAGTGCAACTGTAAAATAATTATAAAAATTAAAAAATGGAGGCTAATTTTGTTATTTCCTGGGGGGGAATAAACAGTTTTGTGGCGCCTGCAGACGGCAGAGACTCATATATTAATATTTAAAAATCATTGGAGGATTGGGGGGGCATCAGTGTAACACTTTGTTTTAGTATCTCACACGTTTACCGAATCGAACGCTGCGGAAATGTGAAGGTGGAAAGGTTTGTGCACCACTCAGGCCCGTTCAGCCCGACTCTTCCTCTATCCCACCTGCACGCGTGCCGTCACCCTGCATCCCTCCTGCTCCCCCCATTACTGACTGTCAGAGTGAATATTAACCTCACAGCTCACAGTTGGACCCTGAGCACACACACACACACACACACACGGTGTGAACGTATGTGGTTGAAACTTGTCCGGCGGCAGCAGAGGGAGAAATACAGAGTGATGTGAAATAGCTTCTGTCAGAAGAACCTGGCTGGTCTCCTGACGTCCTCTACGAACGCTCCTGTGGATGAGTTCATTTGGGAATGTCAGCACAGCTCCCGGTGACTCCTGGAGGAGATGGAGACAACAACGTGGCGCAAGAGCACGGAGATTAGAAATAAGCTTGTCGTCATCTCAGATGAAGTTATTCTCTTCCCTCCGATCATCACACGCTGCGTTTGACTCAAACCGGACTTTTCCTCCTCTTTTAGGGCAGGAAGTTGCTAATTGAAGCAAATAATGTGGAAGGAAAATGAATAAATTCAGCAATATTTGTCATCCATCCATCCACCCATCCATCCTGCATCCATCCATCCATCAACCATCACTCCATCCATCCATCCATCCACCCATCCATCCTGCATCCATCCATCCATCAACCATCACTCCATCCATCCATCCATCCATCCATCCATCCATCCATCCATCCATCCATCCATCCATCCATCCATCCATCCATCCATCCATCCATCCATCATCTATCCATCCATCCATCCATCCATCCATCCATCCTGCATCCATCCATCTTGCATCCATCCATCCTGCATCCATCCATCCATCATCCATCCATCCATCCATCCAACCATCACTCCATCCATCCATCCATCCATCCAACCATACATACATACATACATACATACATACATACATACATCATCCATCCATCCATCCATCCATCCATCCATCCATCCATCCATCAACCATCCATCCATCCATCCATCCATCCATCCATCCATCCATCCATCCATCCATCCATCCATCCATCCATCCATCCATCCATCCATCCATCCATCCATCTATCCATCCATCCATCCATCCATCCATCCATCCATCCATCCATCCATCCATCCAGCATCCATCCATCCATCCTGCATCCATCCATCCATCCATCCATCAATCCATCCATCATCCATCCATCCATCCAACCATCACTCCATCCATCCATCCATCCATCATCCATCCATCCATCCAACCATACATACATACATACATACATACATACATCCATCATCCATCCATCCATCCATCCATCCATCCATCCATCCATCCATCATCTATCCATCAACCATCCATCCATCCACCCACCCACCCATCCATCCATCCATCCATCCATCTATCCATCTATCCATCCATCTATCCATCCAGCAGATTGCTAAAGCTGGAATGGTGAAACTCTTTTTTATCTTTAGCATAGAAATCCTGATGTGTGTGACGACCAGTTTTCCTGTACATGTGAGGTCCTCCTGCCATGCCAGTCAGCAAGCATCATCCAGCCATTAACAACATCTATTGTTTGTGCTATATAATTTGCGCTCCGTCTCTGCGTGATGTGATTCTATGTTTAAGTTCGTCTGGTGCCGTTCAGATGCAATGATTTAACTTGACTTTCAGTATTACAGTGGCTTAAATTTGCTCTGCATCCTGCCGCTTTGTCTGAAATATCATAAAAAGTGATTCATCTCTATAGTTTCCCCAAATAAATCTGCATAAAAACACTTCAAATGGTTCCGTGTCAGGTGGCACAAAGAGCTGCGGGAAGGCGCTTGGTTAGGACTGTGGTTGGAGTCGCAGGCGGTGGGCAGTGGATGTTTTGTCTCCATAAATAACAGATTACCAGCAGGTCAGTGATGGCAGACAGTGGAACGTGTGTGTGTGTTTGGTGTTTGGCCGCTGTCTGCTGTCATCAGTGTGACTCTTCAGTGAGTGCCGCTGACAGCTGAGCTGGCCTGGACGCTGTCACATGTCCTTGTCAGGCCACTCAGAGGCCAGGCGACACACCTCGCCATTGTCAGCTTCTATTACCTCTCTCGCTCTCTCTCGCTCTCTGTCCATTCACTAACTACACACACTCATACACACACTTTCCTGAGGGGACCCTGTGACCTTCCCTGTCCGTCCTGTCCTGCCCCTGCTCCTGTCAAGTGTTAGCTGTTGACGGGGGACGCCATCTCCCTCAGGTTTGGATCAGAACCACTCTACTGGTCCAGTAAGCAACTGCTGCCAACACTCCCAGCTCCGCACCCATACATTCACCAGCCTGCTAAAAAAGCTCCGCTGCTAAAGTTTATGTCTTTAGTTTCTATCAGGAAGACAGAAATCATGCCAGGAGGGAAGACGATACCCAGAAGTGTGACTGAGTCAGCCGGGGGGGGAACGCCTGATTGTTGCCTGAGCTCATTTCAAGACGTTTGACATCCAGTGTTAGCGGCGCACATCAGACCCGCCTCTGATGGAGTATAAAATGCTGCCTTGTCTCGCACTGACAACACCGTTGTCACATGCAGACTCAGGGGAACTCGATAAGAGCGCCGCAACTTTCTCAGGTCCTGCCACTCACCAGATCTGAGGACTTACTCTTTTTTTGGGGGGGGGAACTAGTAAACTCAAGATGAGCCCCCGATGTTGAGCCAAAGAGCGACCCGGACGAGCAAGCAGGCGGGCATCCCGGCCAACAGTGTTGCTAATCCCAAACGCACCGACGACATCGAGGAGCCAACGAATCTGCTTTTTTTGATGAATTCATTTCTATTTATTTATATTTCACGTCGCACCTGCGCTCTGTTATCAAGAGTTATTCTCTGTTTTAAATGAATCCATCACACCCTCCCCCTATTTTTAACGATGTCACCTGCCGTGGTGCTAATGGAGTTACTGCAGCACAGCTTCGGTTTTACTCTTAACGACGATTTTAAAAGTGCTGCTTGCACGATAGCGGCGCCACAAACTGTGGCTGTGCACAGCACTGTTTCAAGTGTCAACGGCTGCGGCAGGTGTTTGACTTTGTTACACTTCTTGTCGCAGGACTTCGCGGCTCCGCTCCAAACGTCCCCGTGATCATGTGAAAGGGTTCGGGCGCCTTTGATCGAGGCTGAAAACCTGCTTTACATAAATATTGATGAAGCAATTTTGCTGCGAAACGTGTGTCCACCTCAACCTTCAGAGATGTCCTTCACGCCGGTGCAGCAGGTATAATCGACCTGTCAGACCGGCTCCGGGGTGGTGACAGAACATTTCAGCGAATCAAACCCTCAGACAAAATATCCCACATTGGCCGTGCACCTCGAACTCATCACTGCACCGACAGCCCATACGTCACGTCTAACACACGTGTTTTAGGCAGAATAGCTTGTCATCTATCAGTTACAGCCTCGTTGGATTATCATCGCTTTAGGTGATAATAACAGGTTTTGATGATTCGACAACAAACGATACCAGATGGGGGGAGGAGGACAAAGTGAGATGTTTGGGGGGAAAAAAGAAATACGCACAAGTGCGACGCCACAATAATTAGCATAGTGGGGTGGCGAGAGAGCGAGATAATCATAGTACATTAATATCTGCTGAATGCTGTTAATCAGCACTATTACCCACAATGCCCCGGCTTTTCAGCGAGCTCACAGCGTGGGGTGATCACCAGCCTCCCCGCTCGATGCTGCGCCATGCCGGCGTGATGTGTGTTCTCCCTGGTTCTTATGGTTGTTACATTTCTGGTATTTATATGCTTCTCCTGGCTCCCTGACACGCACGAGGGGCCTCTGAGGTCCCGAGGATGTCGGAGCAGCAGACAGGCATTACTTCCTAATCTGGTTAAGTGGCCCAGCGCTGCTGCACGTGTTGATCTCTTCCCCCACAACGCTTGTCTCTGGATGGGATTAATGGAGTGATGACGGCTGCCCGGAGGTTCCACAGGAGGTTTGCGACCTGAATAGGAACTAAAGTGAGACAATGGCGGCTTCCTATAGTCAGAGTCTCTGTAGCTCAACGCGCTGACAGATGCCATTCCGTTTAAATGGCGAGGAGGGAAAGGGATTTGGGTTGTAATCTGAGGAGACCGCCGATGCCAGAAAGATTGACGTCCTTCCCCGTGATCGTTAGCTCCCTTCGTTGGTGGGGAGTCGCGGAACGGCGGCTTTGTTGTCAATATTAACGACTGACACCAAAACTCGACTTTCTCCACGGGTGTTTTTTACTCCCAACTATTCCGTTGTGGATTCGTTGGAAGCGTGTCAACGTGATGGTTCACTCTTCTGTTGGGTCCAAGTATCCACAAAAGAAGCCGAAACTGTCAGTGAAGGCGTCCTGCTGCCGGTAAAGATGTCAGAGGAATACAGGCTGATGGAGCCTTTTGAAAGCACACCGATCAAATCTTTCACTTCACGGCTAGTATACATGTTTTATTTAGTACCAGATACCAAATCTAATTCATTTGGGCCGTTTTAAGGATTAAAATCCAAGCATGGAAGAGACGAAAGCAGAAGATCAAAGAAACAATAAAGGACCGAGGTGACGGAGACAAAATGTAACAACCTGGGAGAAACTGGTCCCACTGCAGAGAACATTTGATATTTGTTCTTTGACATTGTCACAAAGTTCCAAAAATGAAGGAAAGAAGAAACAAAGCAGGGGTGTTGTGTGTGTGTGTGTGGTGTGTGTGTGTGTGTGTGTGTGTGTGTGTGTCAGTGCACGACTTTGGCTCCATGTTCTGTTTGAGTTGTGTCAAATGGCCCCTGTGCTCCAGACTGCTACACACAAACAGAAATGTCAATTTAAAGATCACTCCATGTTGCTCTTTGTTGAAGCAACACATTGCTAGCTAGCTATATAGCTAGCTGGGGTCATTCCAGGGGTCTCTGCCTGTTTCAGTAGCACAAATACAGATGGCATGCGCACTGTTAGCGTGTGATTTGATGTTGCCGGTGTGAACAGTCAAAAACAACAGAGTCAAAAACAACATACGTGTGAAGTCTGAGTCAGAAACGCTTAAAGACCATTGGGACGCCATCAGGGATCAACGCCACGGTGACACATGCAGACACGCTAAGATCACAAGATAAAAATTACCTGTGTTAGTTGGCAATAGAGTCCCCAAAAAGCAGCAGCGGCGTCACCGAGGCTGCATTAATTATGGGATATTATCCTTTCACAGTCTCGTGAATACGTTCATATAAATGTAGATTTTGGAAACAATCGCTGATTCATATTTATTGTGATAAAAGGAAATGTTCTATTTGCATAAACCATTACGCTGCTCAAATGTGCTATTCAGTGTAATGTTTTATTACCACCTGTTTCGCCCTTCACTCTTCCTCTTTTCATTAGCTGCCCCCTCTTTCCACCTCATCTCTCTCTCCTTCTGCAGCGATGAGGCCGATCAGCCTCTGCACTTCATTTATCACCATAAACATTGCTCATTGCTCCCGCTGCAAATATGTTTATTGTTGTCATTCGCTCATAGGCCATTTATTTAATGTGTTTTTCTAACTCTCTACATCTCCGTTCATTGTGCCAGTGAGTGTATTGTGAGAAAATCAAACACGTATTTAATGATAACGGCCAGGGAACGGAGGGAGATTGGAACAGAATGGCCTGCTGGAAAATCAGATCCCAACATCTCCAAGGTGCAAACATAATAGGAAGTCAAAAAGGATGCCTTCGTGCTTCGGCTGTTGTGAATTCTCCTTTTGTCAGCTGGGGCCTGACCAACGCTGCTATTGTTCCACTCTACAGAAGGAATTGGATTTTTTTTCAGCCATTTTTTTTCCCCGCCGTTCCTCTCTGTGGCGGCGGCAGACTCGCTCGCCAGTGTGCCGACTTAATTAGGACATTCCTGAGTGATTTATTCACAAAAGGACACTGGCCGTACCTCTGACCGACCCACATTGAATAGAAGAGGACAATACCTTCCAGAAATTACTCATGGCGGGATCTCGGCGTTTAGACGCGCTGTAAAATCTTTGTATGTTTCTGACTTTCCGATACTTTTGATCCGATGTTTGAAAACTCTAAATGAGTCCTGGCCTCTTAAATGTGTGTGTGTGGGAAGAGGGGGTGCTTGGTGTGCTCATACACACTTGTACTTATTCCCTGAATGACATGTTGACCTTCAGCTCACCACAGTACAAACAGTCCACCCAAGCTGACGCTCGTCGTCGTCGTCGTTGGCATTTTGCTAACGTGCGCATGCACGGCTTTCTCGTAAAGTGAAAAGGTCGGCATTTTAATGGCCTCGCTCCCCGCGGTAATCGCCTTTTTGGTTACCCGTGCAAACCAAATGAAACAACGTCAGCCTGCATGTGAGGTTAACCTCCGCTCTGTTTCGGTAAGTGACATACCATTAGCATCTGCGTCCACTGTGAGCTCTGTGAAATTGGGTAATCCACCGACTCACTTTGTTACCCATCGCCACACCCCGGGAAGGAGATTTTCCACTTAAACTCCCAGAAAAATGCGCCGTCTGTCAGCTGAGCTCCCGCAAATTCAGCGAAGATCGACTTGTTCAGCCTGAGTTGGGGTTGAGGGCCAGACAGAGGTGCTGAAGGAACTATTTCCCTTCAGCCGACAGTCGTCAGCTCCTTTCACACGTGCTTCATTAAGGATCATTGCTGAAGACTAGCGGGTAAGCAGTAGGACCGGGGTAACACGGGCAACCATGTCTCATCCAGCTGGAGCAATAAAGAGATCCAAGAGCTTCTGCTGGACCTGGTGCAGGTTCAGGAGTCAGTGGGACCCTCCTTTGTTGCTGACCCACTCTATACAAGCCCCACCCCTCAGTTGAATCAACGGTTGGCCGTTGTTTGGAGGTTTTTGGCCCTTAAAATAAACCACTGTGGTTTGTTTGGGGTCTGATGTAAAACTCTAACGACAGGGCTTCATGCGGGACGTTTGAAAAGCAGATAGTCGCGACTGTAGTTTGTTTTCCACATTTTGGAGTCATCGTGTTGACAAACAAGGGACGAGAACGCTTCCGCAAATCTGCATTCGAGCCTCAGAATGTGGGGGAAAAGATTAGCTAATTAGAGTAAATGCTAAAAGGAGTCGTCTGGATGGCGCAGAGTGCTTCGTTTGCCCCCTCCTGCCGAAGCTCAAGCGCGCCTGATTGGTTTAAGAATGCACGCTAGCGCCGATAATCAGCATAAATCCACGCAGGGAATTTCACAAAGTCCATAAGTGTGCCCTTCAGGGAGGAGAGGGGAGTGACAGAGGACTCCGTAGTCAATGTTATTTCCACACTAGCCAGCGCGTGTCACATCCTAATCCTTCCCCTTGGAAGCCAGGCAGCGTTAAACTAGCTGGAATGAGTGCCATGCTGGGAGTAAATGGAGGGAGACGAGCGTCCACAATGGCCCTGGAAAGTGGCTGCTCTTGTAAACGGAAGGATTAGAGGCAAAGAAATCCTTGTCTCCTTGTGTAGGTGTGCCCACAGAGACAAAGCCCGCTGTTTACACTCTGTCTCTGTACCTATATTTCTCCAGAAACCAACTCCACTGTGGCCATCTGAGTGCAACAGGAGTCAGGATTAGTGCGTGAAGTATTCTCTCCATCCAATTGACCTCATACATTCCAGAACTGATCCGCCTCTCGTCTTTTTGCCTTCCTCTATGAATAACAACACACGTCTGTCCATTCAAACACTGTTTATTCCCTTAATTCACCATTTCAGGTCACCAAAAAGCTCTGGATCCTCATTCTAAATCTGTATTCTGCTGCTGTATGACATTTTTATGCCATAAGTATCAATTGTTTCCGCTCAGACTGTCATCTCTCTCCGCCAAATTTGGGGTTTAAAGTGAGCTCATTAAGCTGTGGCCCTGGAGGTCTTTAAGCTGTTCAGGGGACATGCAGATAGCCATTTGTATTCCACACCTGACGCCCTGATAAATGGGGAAAAGACTCTCCAGGTAACACAGACAGGCGTGACCGGAGAAAACAGAGCTGCCCACCACCTCCTCCTCACGCTCGGCTGATGTTCCGCTCCTTTACCTCTTTCTCTCTTCTTCTCTTCAGCTCCTTCCTGTTGCCCGTGTTCTTATTTTCACTTCTTTTTCTTTGTCCTGTTAGTTTTTGTAATCGTCCATATGCTCCCCAGCTATCCGACCATCCGTGCGGCTAACGAGAACCCCACTCGCGGGTCCTGCGCATCTATTGCTAGCTAATTTTCTTATGCTAATATCAGAGAAAGGGACGGGCTAAATTATGTGAGAGTGCATCAAACAGCCGACTCGGATGGAGCCATTCATTTTCGCCGTCATGCCCTCAGAAACGCCGTCTGCTAATGTTTAGACCCTTCATAGATGTCTGCAGTGGGATGCCAGGCGCCTGCTCTTTTGTCCCCTCTCACTCTCCCATTATTGGCACGGCGTACACACCGAGGGTTCGTTTTCTAATAAAAAACAGAAACGCGGAAGTGCTTACGAATCGGCGCCGCTTCTCCAGTGATATCCCGCACTGACGTCTCAACGTTTAGAGGGTTGAGTGAAACATCAAAGACGTGTTGATTAATAAGGAGCCTTTGGTGTGAAAACGGGCGCTAATCAAACCCTACCTCTCCTCATGAGCTAATCAGAGAAGATGTGTGTATTTGTGCATTTGTGTGTATGATGGGGCTCCCAGGTAATTATGGCAGACAGCTGCCAAAGCATCCTGGATCAGTCCCACGTCAACACGCCGCCAGCGCTCACTTTGTCACACACACAGAGCGGCACAAGGAATAAGTCTCACGTCGACGCAGCGTTGTTAGCAACGAACTGATGGCTAAATTTGTGGCGGAGATCAGATCGGCGAGGGCGCTTCCTGAATAAGGTGCCGGATGTTGATCTGCAGCGGTTGGCATTGCCTTGACAGTCAAGGATGGAAGCAAACGGCTCCTTCTCATTTTTGCTCCCGAGGCTCCGAGAACACAAGCTCGTCTCTCCTGGCTGCGCTCTCACCGCGGTGTGTTTGCCGGCCTGCCGCGGTATCGTGGCTGCATGCATCATGGAGCTGCTAACAAATTACACAGAGTAGCCACTCTGCTTCCCTCTCACTCAGCTGTCAAGTGGAGCCATTCAAGCATTCTCCATCATCCCTCCTACATCCTTCCATCCATCCATTCTTATCCCTCCCCCTCCCCTCACCTGTACGCCCGGCAGGGTTGGGAGGTGTTCCCGCTCCTCTTCATCATTTCTCCATTTTTTCACCCCCACCCTCTCCAAACTATCCCGACGGTGGTGAGAAGACAAAAGTTTGTCTGACTCCAGGATAATTTTCATCCCGTCTTCTGCTTCCGAGTTAGCGCCTGAATCCTCGAGCACGCTCTGCTAAACGGAGACCAACTTGTCCTGAGGTTCTGTTTGATCGGACAGTAGAAACTACATCTCATTCCACATTTTCAACACAATGAAAGCCGTGTCTCAGCACCTGGTAGAGGGCAATAATCTGCAGATTAGGAGCTTCTGGGGTAATTGTTAAAGTGCCTAAAGTCCCCTCGCTTGTGCCTCCTCTTTGACCCAGATGACTGCAGATAATTAGCTGGCTGACAAAGCCGCCCCCCCAGCTTTTGGATTCTTTCTTGCTAAACAGACAAAGTTGGTTGACAGGAAGGATGACAGGAGGTCCAATCACACTCACATCATGCAGTTTGTCGTCGTGGCAGCAGAGGAGCGACACGGCAGTGATTGATATCCCAGCGGTGAAGCGTTGACCTCTCAAGGTCGCCAGGTTGTTCCTTATTTGACTGGCCACACGCGCGGTGCACTTCATCATAACCATTTAGGCAGGAGCATAGCTGGAAGCAGTCTAACGCACCAGTGCTCCGCCACCTAGTCCGCTGAGACGATAATCTGTGTATTTACCGGCCACCGAGGAGCTTTGAATATCTGCCTCTGAGGTTTAATGGTGTGATAAGGTGTCCTGGTTTTCATTAGCATGTATTAGAGTCGCGATATTAGCGCTGCCCCGGCAAAATGAAAACTCCCTCCAATCTGTTATATGATTACAAGAACTTGGAACTTGAACTTTTTTGAGCAGGGTGTTAATCGGCGTGTCTCTCCAGGTCTTTCACACAATGAGGATGGGAAAGTGAAAAAGATAATAAGATAAGAGTGTTGTTGCAATAAGTCAAACCAGTTTTTGCCACCGTATCAATCAGGTGATACCTCGTGCCCTCCTCACCCCCCCGACCTTAAACACACCCTGCCCTGGCAGTGATGCTCTTCCCTCAGCACCTCCGTTATAGATCTGCCCTAATTATATGCATTGCTTTCCACGAGAGTCTCTCTGGGTGTGAGTGGGTGAGTCTGGGTCATGACCCCCAAAAGCCTGAAGCAGAGCTGGGGAAGATGCAACCAGAGGAGGACACTTGAGTGACTGCACACACCTCTAGTTCTTCCCAGTATTTCCATCTGAATGTTTGAGGAAGACCTCTCAAAGATATCAGAGTCTAGTTTCCAGGTTAGCAGGTGATCACAGGGCAGATGGAGGTGATGCTCCTGCCTCCAACTGCAGCACCCCTGCCCCCACAGGCTGGTAGGCCAGGGACTCGCCTTGATGTGTTAGATGTGTGCATCAAGGATACGTTTAATTTAGTCACATATTTACAGCTAAGGTGTTGTAAAAGAAAGTCTCGCAGAGAGAACCTTGCCCAAAGCTCCCTGTTCAACAAAATAACATAAATAAACAAAACTCAGGGAACTGTGGATACTCATTAGCCTATTCTTATATAAAGGGATGGAAAAACATGGTTAATATGCACCACAAGGGTACAACTCCAAAAAATATGAAGGATTTTGTTTTAGTGTTTGAAAACACAGAGGTCGTAGAGGTCAAAGCCATATGAGGACAGCTGAAGATGCCGCCGGGCGCATGGACTCGCTTTGGTCTTATCAGCGATACCTTAGCTTATACGCTAACTCCTATATCGCTAAATATCATGAACACAGGTATAACGCTGATTCTCTGTATGTTCCATCCACGTCACGTGTGTCCGTCCTAGGGACAGGACCCTCATCAGGTTTGCCCTTTGCCCTCAGGCGTCTTTTTCAAATGATCCTGACCCGGGTCGATGGATTCAGGGCGGGGAGATTGTAAAGTTCTTTAATGTTCAGTAACGCCATTTTGCACTATTTTGGACGATCCGTGCCCATAGACAATCCAAAGACCGATCAACTTTTATTCATGAATAAAGCAAAAACTGCTAAAGGAACCGCCTGTTAAAAATAGCTTGTTAAATCAAACAAAATGAGGTAGAAGAGAGAGACTCTGTGGTTGAAGTGGTCAGGATGGACAATGTTAAAACGCTACATTGTGGACAAGCTAAGTCCAGAGGGGAAGATTTGACCTCCCCGGCTACAGTAAACGTCCCAAACAGGCCGGGACGCTCTCAGAGTGTCCAGCGTCCTGCAGTCCCAAGATGGCCACGCCTGTTCTGCAGCTCTCTGCAGCTGCAGGTAGTAATTACTGATTAGACTGTGGAAAGTGGGGACAAATGCAGCGTATAATCAGAGAGCCTGTCGACAGTGGGAGCCTTTCACAATGGCTTGTAATTAACAAGATAATTGGTGAGAGATGGCAAAGATTTCTTGAGTTCTTCCTTATTTGCATGCCGTTTTGTGCCGAGTTCTTCAAGACTCCTTTCTCCATGTGTGAAGGTTGACTCTCTAATGATACTCTCTCCTGCAGCGTCACCCGCTCGTGCCGCCGATTCAAACTGGCAGGCGTGACGTGCACCTGTATGCTCCAAAGACCCGATGTTTGGGATCCGCACTCATTTGCTCATTCGCATTTGCATGTCTGAATGTCCCGCAAGCCTTTTTTTGAGCGTTTTATCCCGCGAGAGGCGCTTCAAGGATTTTTCCGTGCGGCTCGGATTGTCAGTCGGTGTGGATTCATCACGGGTGTTTCTACAGTAATGAGTGCACAGACGACTTCCTTACAAATGCCATTCGGTACATCAGAAAGGAAGATGTTTATCACTCCTTTTCCAATTATATTTCTCCGGCTTAAGGTGTCGCCGTGGCACTTGTTTCCTTGACAACACCATCCTCTTCCAAGTACCCCTAATCAGAGCGGATATGAAAACTCTCCGTGTGTATTTTTCTCCCCCCACTTAGCTACACTGGTGTTTTCTGGCCGCCCTCTTAAGCCCTCATCACGGGGTTCTTTTACTGAGTGACTTAAATGGAAAGTGTGGTTGACTTCCCTCCTTTTTTCCTCGGATTCTCGCCACATCGGCTGCCCGAAGAGGCTCCCAGTCGGATTACGCCGACTCTTGCTAATGTGAGATTAAAACGACGGCGGATGTCGCTAACAAACAGTTTCTTGGATCTCCGTGGCGTCCGAACAGGGCGAAGGAGGAAACCTGGAGCTGATGAGGCTTGAAAGGTGTTAATAATGTATAAGGTTTTCAAAATTCAATTTCAACGAGGCGGCGCGACGTAGAACAGAGTGTGTATTTGACAAGTGACATGATTCTTTTTCGTGTAATTGATTCGCTTTGCCATTTGTTTCCCCCCCATTTCTCCATCTTTTGTGGAGCGCAGGAGGCAGCGAGCGTGATAGATGAACCCGGAGTTCATTTCTGCCTCCACACCGCTGGCTAGCCTCGAGTGCGAGCGCGGCGGAATATTAATGGCCCTCACTTGCTAAACACACGTCCTCTGCCGGCTGCTGATTTGCTGTCTGCGTGGTCTTTTTCTGATATTTGATCAATGACGGGGCGGCAAACTTGCTTGTTTTGTTTTTACTAAATATTTATAACAATTCTAATAATTCTGTGTCTTGTGGGTCTGTCTACTTTTTTTAGAATGAAAAAAAGGCCCCAAACAACATTTTTCAACATTTTAAGTTAAATATTTCCCTTTGTTACCAGGTTGTTTCCTGAGTTGTTCCATCGCCTTCAGCCTGTTGTGATGTTTCCTCACCTCAATAATGGAAACAACTCTCAGGTTATCGATCAAATCTGAGCGGCCTTGAATCAGGGGTGCCAGCATCATCCTTTAATGTGTGCATTTGTGTGTGTGTGTCTCCTAATTCTACGAATGGTTAAAAGACATTTTGGCTTTGGTTTTTAAGGTTGAGGTTAGATTTGGGATGGTTAGGATGAGGGTAAGTTGTTGGGTAAGGCATTACTCCTATGAAAGGCCTCACAAAGATAGTACAAAGTTGTAAGTGTGTCTTGTGTACGTTTCACTTCATCGTTTGCGTCATGGTTGACGCTCGAGTCGTCTGTTGACCTCCTGCCGACAGGTCAAGGGTCATGCGTGCACCATCTCCTGACAAACACCCCCCCGTCCCCTGTAGGCAGCCGCATGCTATCATCCATTGCAGTTTGCGTGTGCCAGAGTGTGTGTAGCAGCCATTACGTGGTTGTTACAAACTTCTGACCTTTTGGCTGAAATAAATTGTAGCAGAGTTCAACACGACGGCGTTCCTCAGTTTAACTCAGTTTAGCTTTCAAACCTTCGCACCTTCGTTAGCGCGGCTGTCTGAGATTTCCTGTCTTTCTAGTCACTTTTTTCTTTCCCCGCCTTCATCTGCCGCTTCCTCTCGAAGATTCGCTCCGTTTTTGCCGCCGCGCGAGACCGTGAACAGCTTGCGGGGAGACAGCGCAGTAATTACCACGGTTATGTCAGGCAGCGCCGAGGAGTGTAGCCCGGGGAGGAGAAAGGCCACCGCGCTGCGATGTCCCCGCGAAAATTAATGGAGAATTGGAAATGAATCAATAGCTAATGAAAACGTGTGTTCACTCTATTACTGCTTTTATGATAGCTGCGGCCTCGGGCGAGTCGCTTTGTCACCCGGCGACACAGCGAGCGCCGGCGCCCATCGATGTCTCGCTCATCATTTCTCGCTCTGGTTTTGCTCTCCGTCTCTCTACTCTTCTTCCTGCTTCAGCTGCCGACGGAGCCTGTAGCCACAAATTAATAGAGATATACTGAAAGGCCTGACTTAATAATTAGCTGCGACAAATGATGAATGATCATAATGATCAGTAAAAACGACTTTTGTGTCCATGCCGAACCCTCTTCCGGCAGGAAGGATGAACGGCGGTTGTTGTTGCTCTCTCTGTAGCCAGAATAACTTGGATTCCCGTAATTCACCAAATAATCTGGTTAGTTTTTTTGAGGGATCGTAGCCTAAAATGCTGCGGGCGCGTATACGTGCCGATCGCTCCAGAAGTGTCACTTGGTCTTTAAAGTAGTTATATGTAGGAGCAGTGGTGGCCCCTTAGGGTGCCAGATCCAGCTGGAGGGAGCTACCATCTCAAGCGCCTACATGAACTAGAGTGAAGTCAGCTAAACTTAGCTTATCTTCCCTGTCCAGGAGAAGTTCAGCACCGGTCTTCAGATTCTTCTCCGCCTTCAGCCGTCTCCATCTTTCAGAGGCATCTTCGGTACAGATCCCGGTTTTTCAAATGTACATGATTCCTTAATGTCTATGAGGGCCATGTTCTGATTCATTTACATACATTTCTTGTATATAGCTCCTTTATATAGCTCTTGTACGCGAAGTAATATGGAAATATTAGCAGGTTAGTCGAGCGATATGACAGCTGATGTTCAAATGTTCCAATCTCAGAGGTCTGTGTCCTTGTTGGTATGTTGTCCTTCCATCCCGTCCTTGGTGTAACACGTCCCTCCACCCAAGACACAAGCATGTGCTTTACAGTGTGTATAACAGTGCCTGCAAGGGCACTATTAGGGGCACTATGCTGTTTCACTTAGGAATTAACAATATTATAAGTCATGAATTGATATTCTTGGTTTAACTTTGAGGCCCGGTGAGGTTTTAATCTCCTTTTACGATGATTTCTCCATCAAATTAGGGCTGTGGGAAGAAAATTGTAGGAAGAAAATACCCAGGAACAGAGGAGAGAACACTTGATGTCACTTATCCAGGTTGTACAGGGACACAGAGCTCAGTGCACATTAGTCGAGAGCTCCCTCGGGATTCACAGATCATTTCTCTTCCCTGACATGGTACAAGCAGCACTGCCCCGGGGGGCTGACGGAGCATGACACAGCCTCTGTTTGTGTGCACATTGCAGAGGGCCCTGGACCTCCAGCCATCAGCACTTCCTGCACAATGCAAAACCTCAGGGTCCCTGTTGGCGGCCTGCTTTGTTAACATGTTGCTAGACTTTGAGAGGGCAGCATGCACATTCCGGGGCGGATGTAGACTCCACTCGGTCCAGATTTTATCGGCTTGTGTTCATGCTTAAGAACACAGCTAATCCAAATGCAGGGAGCTGCGAGGGCCATTGAAATTGCATTCCTAATGCATCCACTCTATCGAGAACCTGCTGGAAATCAATTGTTGTTTCTTCTGCAGTTTTTTTTATCTGCTGCCTGCTGAGAACTGAAACCTGTCAGCTGCACGTTCCATTATGTTCCCTGAGCGAGTTCGTAATCGACCTCAACACCAAACCTAATATGCAATAAATAACTGCTCTCCTCTTCCCCTTCTGCGACTTATTTGTGGTGGAGTGATTCATTAAAGCCTTTTTGTCTCCCGCTGCTTGTTTATGAAGAAAAATGAAGGAACGTGTGGGACATGATTAATTTCTGTGCTCTACTGTTGCTGATGAAACATCAGAGCAGTACAAAATGAATGGATTGAAGGCTGAACATGTGCACCCATTTGATCTCACCCATGTCATCTTTTGATCTTTGATTGGTGCGGAATCTGCTAGCATATTTGTGTCATTAGCATGGCTGCTGTACCAGAGTCAGACCACCTCAGGGGCCAAGAATCCCTCAAGAAGAGAAAAACATCTGTTCACCGAGGTTCCTGAAGGGAGATCAGTGCACCAGCTTATCATGAGAACGTGGTCAAAAGGGAGTTTGAGGGTGATGACGGGCAGGAGCAAATAAACTGGGGCGAGTGAAGAAGTTCAAGGAGAGCAGAAAATAGCCCAAAAAAGGGAAAAGAAAAGCTCAGGTCGGAAACTAAATGTTACCAAATTGATTGCTTGCAGAACAAAACAGGACTGATCCAAAGTGACAAACTGTGCATGGCTTCCATGAGGAGGATTTGGTGGGAGACTGGTCACCCCACTCACTAGCAAGGTCATATGGAACCTTTGTGACAGAATCCACATGATCCAGACTCCCCCTCATTCTGACAGTTCCGTTGACCCGTGTGGGGGTCTCTCCTTTTCCCTGGATTGATCTTACATTTTTCATTTGACACGGAGAAGCGGACTCAAGCAAAATACTCATCTCTCTTTTTTTTCTCCTGCCCAGCCTCTAAAGGAAGATCACCGTCCTTGGAGCTCTTCTGTTTTATTCAGCACAGTCAGCGCAGCAAATGCTCATATTACCATCCACGCCAGGGGGTTGTTTTAGTTTATAGGGCTGTAATATTATTGTTTTAATCACTCTAGCTCAATGTTGATACTGTTCTAATTCATTTTACAGTCACTAAAGGAGATTAAAATGAATTTGCTTGGACAGAAACATATTATATTACTGCAAACCTCTTTATAATGCAACTGTATATTAAGTAGCAGTAACTTCATTATTTGATTCAAAATAAGCACTGAGTTTTATGAGAACAGTAGCTTCAAGCTAGCTTGAATCTGATGACCCCCCCATGAAAATGATCTCTTCTGGTTATGAATATCAATCTGTTTTGGAAATGAATTGCGAGCAGAGCGTTGGTTAGTAATTTCCCTCAGCTAACCAGGCTTTTATAAATCCACTCCTCTTTAAGGACTTATTACATTACAACTCCACCTCGCACGTACAACAATAGTTAAAATTGGCAGAACTCTGCGGTGAACATGTTTTTGTAATGCACCCGGAATGAGTGAATGTTGCGGAAATGGGAAGCGCTAAGCAGGAATAAGTCATTGGTTATGCTGAAGCAGAGCAGGAAGCCGTGAAGGTTCAAATAGGAGGCTCCTAAATGGAAGTGACATGACGGCGCTAATGAGACGGCGTCACATTACGCACGACTTCTGCCTGAGGGACACATTATAGCTGACTTAATGAGAGGAGATATTGTACACAGGCACTTCTGGAGCTGAGCGATGAGACCTTCAGCCTCGCCACCGGGGTACAAGCCACTACAGCAGGCAAGTGGTTTGTAAATGTGCTTGACAGGTTGAGCCACACTGAGAGCTCAAGTTAAATGACGCTACGACATCGGCGCGAGAGCAGATTGTTGGTGTTGGTCTTTTCTTCACACAACAGTAATTCTGCTGTCATTAAACCCTGTGATAGGTGTTAAGAATGTAAGATATTTCATTTTATATGCATTTGTTACTGTAGGAACCATTGTAAAGGAAAGCGGAGCTAGCAACCTCAGTGTGTATTGAGGGAAGGGAGCGTCCTATCATCCTCCTCCTGGGACGAAGTGGAAGTGGCTGCGACGAAGGCGAGCCCCATCTGTCCTTCGAATCAATGATGAGCTACAGTATGTTAACAGAAGGAGAGGGAGGGAATGATAAGGAGGAGTAACTTGATGAAGGGCTGAAAGTCTGCCAACATCAGAGGGCTGAAGAGACCGGAAGGAGGCGCCGCTACTGCGCGACAGGTGGAATGAAACATGTCGCCCTGTCAACTGCCATGCATGGTGAATGGATGGCCCCCGCAATCTTGCCATCAGCACATTATGTCTGCAGCCCGAAAAGTGGTTAAAAGGGGCGAGCAACACTCAAACTTGGGGAAGAGTCTCTTCTGCAGGAAACGTTGCTGTAATTTCTTACAATTTTCAAAGGCAAACATGACAGAATGGAATTACTCTGCCAAGGCGGAGGCAGTCATTTATAAATGCCGTAAAGTGCAGGTATAAATCTTCTGCCCAGATGTACTTAATATGAGGCTCTTGAGCTCTTCAGCAGCAGCCACATCCCGGACGGGTCGATCGGCTCGTAAGCACAAACATGTACAATAAGCAGAAGCTAATGCAGGCTGAAAGCACGCGTGTGGGTAAAACATGTAATTAATTATCCAAATGTGCATTGTGGGTAAGTTGGACCGTCCCGCCACCCTCCCTGTGGAGACGATCCAACCTGTCAATTTCCATCAAACGACAAAGTCTTGGATGGGAGTAACTCAGCCAGACGTGTGTGAAGGTCACACAGCGAAGCCCTAATTCCACGAGAAAGTCCAAGTTCCCTCAACAAAATGTTTTGTCTAGGCCGGTTCCTCTGATCAGTCAGAAAAGCTCTGTGGGATGCCTGTTTTGGTGATGATGGGTGTCATGGAAACTTCTCACAGGCATAAGGTCAAACTGTGATTGTCACCACACGGGAAGTTTAGAGGGCCATAAACTGTGTAGTTAACCTGCGATAAAGTGTGTTGTTGGTGTTCAACTGGCAGGAGAAACCCTCACCTCGACGCCCTCGTTACCACGACGTCAAACCTCTCTGTTCCCGCTGCAGTTGTGCAATTAGCAGAGGCGCCGTTGAATCAATCGGCGGGTGCAGTCGTGTCCTAGCAGGCTTAGCGTGTCTCACGGTGCTGTGAGACAAAAGACGGCAGGTGTCGGCACTCGAGGCTGTAACAGCAGCGATGAAAGGTGATCACACGGCGTGTGTTATCAGTGCGTCGGACAGTGAGTGATGAGCACGCTCGTTCCCTTAATTTATGCATTGCTACTCCGCCTTGTCACCGCCGTTCGGCTTGAAGGATTTTACTTCCGCCACGAAGAAGGCAGGATGGCGAGAGCGAGGGTCGGTGAGGGGGCGCGCGTGGATTTTCTACTTCCTCTGACCAAATCCCACCATTTCAGGAGATTAACCTCAGCATGCGATAAATGTTCGACTTCTTCTTCCCTTCCAATTTCCTTGGAGCTAGAAACTCCAGAAGCCAGCGCGGCATGTAAGATAAAAAAAAAAAAAATGATCACCTAATTCACTCAAGCACAAAATACATTTCTGGAGAGAATAAAATGGGTGAGAGACAGCGACAGACAGAGAGCGAGGGAGAGCACTCCCTTATATACCTCACTATTCAGAAAGCTCCTCAATTCTTATTAAATGAAGCACTTATTCAAATAGACTTGTGTGTAGCAAATTGGTTGTGGCACTGCAGAATTTCCCCTATTCCCTCTCAGCGCGTGGGATTATTTGTATTGTTCGGCTTTCTCCAAGTCCCATAGTGCACCTCACCAGTGATCATGCTGCTGATCACCACTGTGCAGTTTGCTTCTTTGTTTAATAGGACTTATTAATAAAAATGTAGCCACGGCTGCCTCCTCTTTTCGGCCTCCTAATGCAGAGTTTCCTCCAACTGTTAGTAAGAGTGACTCCCCAAGTACAGTAAAGTAGGTTCAGCAACCCGCAGGAGAACCCCTGGGGGCATTTTTGCAGCGTAAAGTGCTGTACAAGTGATGGAAATGAACACCGACATCTCGTTTCCCGATCGTAAAGTTTGGATGTATTGTAATTGAATTATATTGGAGTAACGAGAAGCGCCGAGCATCAAACAGTGAATACAGCAAACTGGAACTGGCAGATGAGTTAAGCCTTAATGTAAATGATCATTTTACACCTGATTCTGGGTCTCCAAGCTCTTTGTGGCGTGAATAGACTGATGGCCTTCCTTTTTGACTGGTCTGATGGAGCACACATTCGAACTGGGGGCGGTTTCTTACATCGAGAGGTCGTCTGACGTGTTCTTCTCAGCCAAAAGTTGCTTCTAATGGTCCATTATTTCCTGGATACACTTCTGAACCAAATCAGGAGCTTCCCCAAGGGTCAGTTCCCATCATTGATGAATAGTTTCCCAAGAAAATGTAAAAAATCCCGACTGTTGTTAACAGAGTAGCTTCGTTAACTCTGAGCCTTTCACACAAACAAATCTGAACTTTTAACACAGAATGCTTAAATAATAACAATCTGCTAATCACTCCGTGTGGAGGCGAAGCATGCAATCACAAAGTTGTCCTGCCTTTCCTCAGCCAAAACCTCCTACACATTTGAATAATGCATATGTACAATTGTTGGACTAATTAATGTCCACCAGCCATGAAATAAGCCGCTCTGTGACACAAGCTAATGAGAGCACTGCTTATGCAGCCACAAGTGGTCTGTCATGGAGGAGCTGGGCAGAAGTGAGTGGGTGGATTATGATGATGGTGATTAGGAGGGATCCTGAAAAGCCCATTGATTTGTCATCAATACCAGTAGGAAAGAATGTCACGCTAATGTGGCGCTTTGTGGCGCCCGCACATGCGCACACAGCACCAGTAGGCAGAGCTATTCGAATATTAACTGACAGGTGGGAAAGAATTGCACACTCTGTCTCGCTGACAGAGCCGGTCCCTCCTTAGAGCGTTGAGCATGTGCCACGGCTGTGACGGTCTGCAGCCCCGCGATAAAAGGTGGGAAAAATGACGCTGGCGCTGTTTGGCTAAACATTAACGTCTTCATTAGTGAGAAATGACTGACTGGGCTGGTTGAAATGCCACTCGGCCAAACGCTGTCAAGCGCCTGGACTAATGACCCCACGTGTGTGTCACATCCAGCTGCTGTGATCCAGAGGGTTTGGGTCAAAGAGTTTCCTGAAAAAACACTAATTGGCTTTTTTGGATTCGGGGGAGGTTTTTTTTTAAAGGCTAAAGTCAATCCCTGACCAGAGAGGTAAAGTTCCTGCAGTACGCGATGGGCAGCGGGGGGAAAGAACAAAACAAAAACAAAACAAAAACGCTAATTTACAACATAGTTTCTGTTACTGCAAATTTATGCCACGGCGACACATCAAGAGGGTCCAAACAGTGAAGATCAGCTCTTGGTTCTGGGTTAGAAAGGTGTTCTGGGTGGGACCTGACATAACCACGCAAACACACTTTGTTTTTAATACTCTTGCCCAATAAAAACTTTTCTGATTGAACAGCTCCTTCTGTGGTCAACCAGAGCTCTGTCCTCCTGCCAGGATCCTGCCGGCTGCTGCTGTCGCCGGCGTCTGTGGCGTGCTGCTTCTGAAACGAAGCGAGGGCTTTTTCTCACCGTCTCTCCGCTCCCCTGTTGTTTTATTCATAGACTCTGGGTTCATTTGCCGAGTCCTCTGTTGTAGATTTACGGAGACAAACAGTGCTGCAAATCCAACAGCACGGTGTTAAACTAAATGACATTTTGCCGCGTCGCCTGGCTAATCATGACAAAAACAGTGGCGGATCAGCGCCTAAACCTCACGTCTTCAGGCAGATATCGGGCTCAGTAGATCACAGAATGATCCTTTGAAGTGTTTGTTGTGTGTTTGTTGTTGTGTTCCTGAGGGCCCCAATAGAAATCCTCACGCATACGGATGCACGTGCGGCACACGTCTTAACCGGTTCACCCACCAGAGAGCTACCGAGAGAGAGCAAGAGACATTAAATAACTCCGGTTTGCGTTCGTGGAGGTGAAGTAGTGGCGCTGATGGTGGGAATCCTTCAGCTGGTACAAACCCGAAGGGTCTTAAGCGGACTCGAGGAAAGTTTTGCAACACGTGTCGCGTTGCTTTGGAAATGAATCAGAGCTGGAAAGGCCTGCCAGGAGGAGCAATAACAATGAGAGGAAGAAGGAACTGTGGGCTGGCCCTGTCTTTGGGTGAGATTCAGCTCCACAGATTAAGAAGGGGGCTACAGCTCTCTGAAGTGATGATTTTAGTCATAGTTGGCCAGTTAATCGTTGTTCCTTGAGTCACATCTGAACGTCTGCCATGCGCCCACGCTTGGTTTCATATTTAGCCTTAAAGAAAGCTTGGGTGCAAACTAGAGAGAGAGAAAGGAATCAAGATCTGCCAAGATTGTTTGAGCTGGCAGCGATAGTTGGTGCCATGCTCACAAATGAAGTCGCCCTAAACTTTAAGGCATGTCCTTACTAACAGGTTCTTCTTTTTTCTCGGAGATTTGAACACCATTCAACATGTCTGATAAAAAAAAGGCAACCCGACATGCCTGCAGGATCGCCGCTGTGTCCGCGAAGCCTCAGGTCCCTCGGTCACCTACCAGCAGCAACAAGTTCCTACTTCCCTCCGGGTATTTGTAAAGCTTCCAAACGCAGCAACGGCGTGACTGTCACACCGTTGCTGCGTTTGGTGTCTGATGAAGAGAAGCGGCGCCAGGCAGGTTGGCGCTAGTGTCAGTCCCCAGATGTTTCCTAGCGTGGCTGATCCTGTGCGCCGTGTTTATCAGAGGTGGCTCACAGGGACGTCGTTCTCCTCCCCCTGCCATTCACCCGTCCGCCATCTATCTCTCCGTCCATCTCAACATCACTGTTATTTAATGAGACGACACTGCGGACAAATCAGGTTCTAATTGGACCCCGTCACTGATCGACTCGCCCTCGCTGGCACCGAGCTGGTTCCACAGTAATGACACATTTACATTGAACCAGGTGACCTATCGAGCTTTTATTGTTCATGATGGAAAAAGGTTCCGCAAAATGACAAACAGCGGTGTTTCAAATGATTCCGCACTCTCAGCGGCTCATTATTCCCTCGTTTGTTCAACCTGTCCTCGATCGAGGTTCTGGCCATCCCATTTGTACAAGTAGGCTTGTGTAATGGGGCTGCTGGGTCAGAGCTGGCAGCACCTCAATGCCCTTCTTTGTGTCACCATTGGCTCCGCACTCGCACCTCCAGCTAGTTGAAATCAATGGGGGCAGTTGGCAACTTTGGCTCTGTGTGGAGCAGATGGCAGAAGAATGGCTCTTCCTCCTCCAGAGGAACACTCCGCGACATACAAATGGGTCGGTTCTCACCGGTGCTCCCGTAATATGAAGCCAGAGCTCTGTTAGAGTGCCTTTGAGCAACAAGGGAATCTGGGTCTCTCCAACAGATTCTCCTCTGGTCTTAAATAGGATAACTAATCAGTTAATCAATAGTTAAAGTCCAAATATTGGCAACTGGTATCTGGACAAGATGTCTTCTGCCTCCATCTGCTGCTTATCTCTGTAGGAGATTAAAAAAACGAAATTTGATGAAACATCAAAGCAAGCTTTTTTAGTCTACGAATGGCTCTACGTGGAAATGATTTCTGTGAAATTCCCCCAAATGTAGCAGCGCTGTAAGAGATTTGTAGACCATCACAAATATGAGAAGATCTCCCTTCAATGTTGAGCTTTTTTCCTCATTATGTTCAAACACTTTCCATAGCAGGAGCGTTTCTTTTGAACCACTGATTGTTGGCTTCTTTGCCCCAGCTGGGTCATAACTGCAGGACACGTGCATCAGTCAGCCTCGCTGCTGTGCCAGTGGTTATTCTGCCTCGCGCGCGGGCCTCATGTGTGCATTACGCCCTTCAGTCATCTCGCTGCTTCTTTAAACTCCTCTAAGTGCCGTTTCCTTTCTCAACCCTTACTTTTCCTCCTGCCACTTCTCAGCTGCACTCTGTCATCTGCTGAACAAAAAAACAAAGAGAGGACGGTTGCTGCTCCTCATCTGGCCTGTAGCTGCAGACACCTGTGACTGAACGACGTTAGCGCCGCGCTCAGCTTGGTGCCTCCTGAGACGAATGATCGGGCCCCGTTCAGTGTTGTTTTCTGAGCCGCCTCTTTGGTTGTTCTCTCTCTTTTTTTCGCACATACATCAACACCATCAGGGGCACATGTTGGTATCGGGCTGATCAACCCGTCAGAGGGGGGGCGTTGCATCATCTCCAGAAGAAGGTGTTCTCAATCTCACCTCGGATCGGAGACAACGGTGGAACTACTTTATTCCCATCATACCGCAGTTTCGCAATAGGGTTCGCACACTTCAAACCCGACACCCTCCGGCTCCTGCCACTCACATTGTTTCCCCATAAGCAACAGATGGATTGCAGAAGCCAACCTACGTGTAGGTCACCAGCCGCTGGAGTAGGCGGCACGTAATTGCACAAACCTGCGCAGAGCAGCCTGATAAGGCAGGAAGTGGCATGCTGATTGGCTTTTATTGAGTGAGCAAAAATGGCGAGATTTCAATCAAGATTTCTGACAGTCTATTAGGATTGGCATAGGTTATCGTTACCTTGTGTGACAGCATCCAAATGCATGTTTTCTTATCAATGTTGAGCACATTGATAAGACCAAAAACAGCAAAATGTCATTCTCTGGCTGAAGGTAGGCCTTTAAAGCTGGCAAACAATACGGCGGTCTTTGAAATAATCAGGCTTATCTTCCGGGGACACATTTTGCAGTGTCACCGTGGGTGAAGGTAATTTAGAGGTAATTTCATAATTTGCCTCCTGTAAACACTACTGTATCTGTGGAGAGCAGCAGTCAGGAGGGAACTGCAGCGTTACTGGCGCAATATCCCATGTTAGCATTTGTGCTTCACCGTTCATGAGCGGAGTGGAAGGAAGGAGAAACCAGAGTTGGAGCGAGAAGAGAGAAGGTGACAACATGTTACTGTGGCAGCATAAGCAGCTTCTCAACCGCTGGGCCCAAACCGCTTCTTTTGTTCCGCTCCGCGTCACCTCCACACTTCTCTCGTCTCGTTGTGCGACTCAGCCAGATGTTGCGGCCACAAACTCCTCCCAGATGTTCATTACAGCTGCAGTGACGTGTGGTTCTCTTGTGCTCCAGGAAAGATCCACGTGGATCCTCAGTAGCTGCTTCTTTTCACCCCTCATCTAAATGATTCCTCAGAGAGCCCCTCACTGGGCGGCAGAGACAGCTGTTCCAGCTGTGGTTTGGGTGTGTTTGTGGGGCTGAACCAGCTTCTGTCCGAGGGTGATGATAAACAGTATCTTACAATCATTACCTCATTTCAGGCCGTTGGTCTACTGTCGGTGGTATTCGTAGTGCTGACATTCACTTTCATTCATCCCAGACATGGTTTTTGCTTACACGCTAATGTAACTGTGATAATCATCCCGTTATAATTAGCTCCGTGTTTAAGCTATATGAAGTGCTGCTTATATTTATTTATATTTATATTTATCGGGCTCTTTTCTTCTCTCTGAATCTTGAATTCCTTACGCTGCCTTTCACTCAACTGCTATTGTTTCTCTTCTTTCTTCCTCCATTTGCTGCTGCTGACTCGGGGAAGCAGGTAAGAGAATTATTAGCCTTTTTTTTTACCTGTGAGTGTGTGTGTGTGTGTGTGTGTGTGTGTGTGTGCTCATCTTCTGCTGAGATGAGTAAAGCCAGGTCAAATGCCATCTCTGCTGCTGCTGATATTGCTCTGGCTGTGTGTGTGTGTGTGTGTGTGGATGGCAGGGGGGCTCACAGGGGCCGCTGCTGAAAGTGAC